>NW_020229260.1:0-443452 GCF_003227725.1 Camponotus floridanus | reverse complement strand
TAAGCATCGAATCGGAATATATTTAATTCTAATATTATATTCTAATATTATAGAGAAATATTGTAATAAGTATCGATGATCGAAATATCACAACATAATCTTTTATCTTCTTTTAGGTATAATTTGTTTCAATTTTTAATCGCGGTAATCAATGATTGCAATGATAAAGATTTATCGTTGCTATACTGTTTCATGTCGCTAATTAATTTTTAGTTAATTAATTTTTATTAAAATTTATAGTAAATTATGTTTCCATACTAATTGTAATCATGTTTAGTAAAAAAATTCTAATATACAAAACGATTCTTACCACTACTTTATTACTCGAGAGTCACCGTACGAATGATGACAAAGCGGCACCGTATAGCGCGCTACTGTTTATATTTTATATTGCCAAACTCGAACATCGTGTTATCGATAATTCGTTACCAAAATATTTTATATATTATAAAATATATCGTAAAATATTAAATTATGAAAGTATTTAATTTATTGATTAAAATTGATTATTTATCAAACAATTCACGCAGTCTTTTGTTATGCTAATTATTTGCAACTATAAATCGATTGTTTTACTTCGCGTTCTCTCACATCCTAAATTATATTTAGATTATCAAGTAGAACGATAAAGTAACACGGACGAAATATATTTGTGATTCTAAATATTAAAATAATAATTATTGTCCGTAAAAATAGCACTTATAAAAGTGATTATTTTATATTTTAGATCCCTATAATTTAATCAATTTTCGATTTAATTGTGTATTTAATTAACAATGATTGAGAAAATTTAAAGCATTGGTCGAAATATATTTAATTCTAATATTATATTCTAATATTATAAAGAAATATTGTAATAAGTTTCGATGATCGAAATATCGCAACATAATCTCTTATCCTCTTTTATGTATAACCTGTTTCAATTTTTAATCGCGGTAATGAATGATTGCGATTCGATAGAGATTTATCGTTGCAATACAGTTTCATGTCGTTAATTAATTTTTAATTAATTAACATTTATTAATATTCTTAGGAAATTATGTTTCAAGACTAATCATAATCGTGTTTAACAAAAAAAATTATAATATACGACGGGTTTCTCACCACAACTTTATTACTCGAGAGTCACTGTGCGAATGATGACAAAGCGGTAACGTATAGCGCGCTACTGTTTATATTTTACATTGCCAAAATCCAACATCGTGTTATCGATAATTCGTTACCAAAATATTTTATATATTATAAAATATACATTAACGTGAAATATTAAATTATAGAAGCATTTTAAGTTATGGATTAAAATTGATTATTTATTAAACAATTTGTCACGGGGCCTTTCGTTATGCTAATTATTTGCATATATTATTCGATTGTTTTACTTCATGTTACTTCATTTTACTCCGTACGTTCCAAACATCCTTTCTTCTCTTACATATCTTTCGTTATTTCTCTTTGTGGCATTTACTCACTCACGAAAACACGATTTAATTATAATTAATCAAATACGTGGCGCACTTTGCACGAGACTCTCAATAATCATACAAAATAATCATACGAAACTTATATACGCACTTAAATGATAAAAGAGCAACATGACCTTTACACGAGATTAAAATCATTCGCTACTTGCTACAGCGATGCGTATGCTACTGATACGCATATTATATGCTGTATAATATACGAATTATAAGAATGAAAATATTAAAATAATAAATAAAATTGTGGTAGCAGTCATTTAATTAATAATTAATTTATGTTCACATTTTAGAAAAATTTGAAGTTTAGTTGTTTGATTGTAACGCAAAATATTAAATTGTAAAAGTTTTTATATTTATAGATTAATTAAATGATTATTTATTATTTAAACAATTAATTAATATACGAAACGTTTCGTATTATTATTTATTGCTTGAATATTACCGAGCAAATGATAGCAAAACTGTAATATATAAACAACGCACTACTGTTGCCAAAGTCATGATTTTATTGATAATTCGTTGTATTGATAATTCGAAATATTTTATGTACTATAAAATACACACGCGTAGAATATTGAATTATAGAAGTATTTTAATTGATTGATTAAAATTGATTATTTATTAAACAATTTATTCATTATGGAATCCTTTATGCATAAAATATTTAAATATATTATTGTAAAGCAGTTTATGAAATATTACTATCTATGTAAAAGTGTTAAATAATATAAGAATATTTTATTATAGATATTTTAAGTATATTAAAATAAGATAATCCAGAATATTTTATATATATGTTATACTAATATAATTTAAAAACTTAAATAATTTAGATAATTTACAATAAGAGAGAGAGAGAGAGAGAGAGAGAGAATGAGAGAGAGAGAGAGAGAGGGAGAGGGAAAGAGAGAGAATCGTTATTGAGAAAACATGCAATATATAATATGATCTGAATATAAATGACATATATATATATATATATATATATATATATATATATATATATGTATATATATATATATATATATATATATATATATATATATATATATAATCTGAATATAAATGATAAATAATTTATAAACTATTTACCGGATAATGTTGCTTAGTACGTGGCCCAGTGCTTTTTAGACTTGCTTTTTCTCTTCTTCGCTATTTTTTTATTGCACTCACTTTCACTCCTGAAAACAAAATTAATTAAGATTAGTTAATTAAAATTAGTATACACAAAAATCGCGAGACATTTTGCACGACATTCCCGATCGCGTAGTAATTACAATTAAAAGTTTAGCAAGTACTAATTATAATTATCATAGCGAATTATGTTTTAATACTAGTCATAATTGTGTTTTATCGTTAGAGAACAAATTTAATAATATACGAAGTATTTCGCACCTTACTCTTCGAATGTTGCCGTGTGAATGATATCAAGACCGTACATGTAAACACAACGCGTCATACGCCGCCAAAGCCGACCGTGTTATTATCCATTCACTGCTGATATATTTTACGTACTTTAACATATACATGAAATGTTAAAGTGTCTAAAAGTTTTAGATTACATGGATTAATTAAATAATATTTGTTAAAATTTCATGTATCGCAAAGCTTTTTATTATGTTAATTATTTCAACTTATGATTCGATTGTTTTGCTGTGCGTTTTGATTCTAAATTAAATAATTAAATTTTAAATAATTGAAAAATAGAACGAGATAAAGCGTCGCGGGAATTATATTTTATTCTATAAATATCATTAAAGTAATAATTTCTTCTTGTAAAAATCAATCTTAGATAAACTATAATTTATTATTTTAGATTCCTGTTTCTTACTTGATTAAATGAATAAATTACAAATAAAAATAAATTACAAATAGAAATATGCGCTTCAAGAACTTTCTGCGATATTTTGCGATATTTATAGGCGCAGTGTAATATTAATTATCTAGGGATAGTATAGGTTCAATTACAATGCGATATTTTGTGATATTTTGCGATATCTTGGAACAAAGATTATTATTCTGCATTTAGAGTCATTTATTAAATTCTATTATCGCATATTGATTATTTATGATAAATGTTGCATAATTAATCATCGCTAATCGGACTTGTCTGGACTATATAAAAATTTTTAGTAAATTTTATTTATATATTATACGTATATTTTAGAGACATTTTCGTGTATTAAATTATTCCATGTAATAAATAAAAATTATTTTGTATTAAGTTTCAAATTATATTTTATATTCACTTTTGTATTAAACCCTGTATTGAAAGAAAATAAAAATAAAATTTAAAAAAAATTTTTTCTTCGTATCTCCACCTTACAGAGGCATTTGCCGGATGAGGTTTGAGTACTCTAATGAACCTAAGAGCTATGCCGGCAGTAACGTATAATACGCCGATATTCATATATGTAGACTATTTTTATATTTAAAATAATTTTAAGTATGATCTTAGATCGCGTCTTGAGATTCCGATTAGTTAGTAAAATAGTTGTATTTTCCAACTTACTTAAGACGATCTTAAATATAAGAATGAATTATGAATGCCGGCCTTAGATAGGGTTACCTATGCCAGACAAGTCGAAGAGAAAGAGTCAGACTAAGAAAGATATCAAAAAATTATATATATATATATATATATATATATATATATATATATATATGTTATTTTTAATTATATTAATATTTTTGAATAAAAAGAAAGAAAAAGAGACAGTAATTGAGAAAATAAAAAAAAGACAACTACAGTGATTTTGAATATCTCAAACCCTTTCTCCTCCTATATATAAACATGGCAATGAATATAGAAAAATATTTATTTCATCTTTGAACATTACATGGGAAGATTACAGTATCTTTCACGATTGCATAATTTATTTACTATCAATTTATATACATGAGTGTCTTGTTATACTCTGGTGCTACCGGCATTTCGTGCACATAGCACGGAACGAAACCAGAAATTGTGCACATGATACTTTCTGAGAACATTTATGGACTTTGGCTTTGTAGTTCATGTCCATGTTTTCAATGTCCATAGAGGGAGTATCGCTTTCAGGGATCACCTAAAAGCAGGTGCAAGGAGAGCGTAGCCTCTAACCAATCAGTCACTGCCACGCTGCCAGCTGATTGGTCACTTCTACGGTCCCCTTGCCCCGCGAGAAAGGGGCCATAGAAGGAATCGTTGTCGCGCAGTGTACGTACTGATTGGTTATCTAATAAAAAATCTCTAGG
This sequence comes from Camponotus floridanus, assembly GCF_003227725.1. Taxonomy (NCBI): domain Eukaryota; kingdom Metazoa; phylum Arthropoda; class Insecta; order Hymenoptera; family Formicidae; genus Camponotus; species Camponotus floridanus. The sequence continues at coordinate 438,737 of NW_020229260.1, read as the reverse complement.
ATTCCTTGCGGTAGCAGCCAATCAGTGCGAAGCTTGTAGCGTGAGAAATGTTATCCATCTAATGTCTCGTTAAATCTATGATTCTGAGACGCCACTCCGAAAATTCGGCCGACATTTTATCTGCTCCGATGGGTCAATGATGCAATTTGGCTTAGACTTTTCCTGAAGGAACGTAAATCTATAAAGAACGGGAGGAAGATAAAAGTTTGCAAGCAAATTGAGATAGTACTTTTATCAAGACGCTAAATAAGTCGAATATATTTCGCGTATCAAACGGATTGAAGCATTAATTATAATTGTGTTCTTCGTCGTAATAAGAAAACAAAAACTGTACCTCTTCGAAGTCGGCAAGGTAAGTTCTTTACTCATGCGATGTGCGAGCTATCAAAAGATAATGGCCATTATATAGATAAGATAGCAGCCATTATTTTCAGTATTCCTCGAATATTATCGATTTTATCGTTAATTCTTATTTCACGGCAAATCTATCTCCAGAGAATTTTATGTAAAGAGAATAGAAAAATATTTTTCTCATCGTCATATTGCTTATAATGATTTTCTCCGATGCAATCAATCAACGTTTCATTATATTATTTCTCTTCTCATAGAAAAAAATTATTTCATTTCCACGTATTATACATAATCGATTCGTTTTCATATCAATTTTACTGATCATAATCATGTTGAACATGAATTGGCAATTTATAGCAATGAAGAGACATAATTTTGGGAAATATAATTGTATCACACATTGATACAGATATATGTATAAAAAATATTTATTTTGTCCATAGACGCTGCATCCACTACAATCTCCTTTCTCTTTCTATCTCGTTCATCAATAATATTGCAACCATGAGCTATGGTTATAATAAATACAGGTTGGTAAAGTATGCGTATTCGTGTCCCAAGAGTTGCATTTGACTTGCAAGATTAATACAAAATGATTTACTTCAATGAAGCATTTTAATAAATAAGTCTCCTGTACTTTAAATAATTTTTATTTATATGTAACTTATTACTATATATACTATATATACTTACTATATATACTTTTATATAAAATGTTATTTGTACATTAATAAGTTTTTCACTTGGTCGAAATAATTACAAATAAACTTTTTGAATAAAGATGCAGAAATATATCAAGACATTAAATGGAAAAAAATGTAACACTGGAAGCATAATTTTTTGAAACTTTTTGAATTTTTTTTATAGTTCCACCATGAGTTCCCGTGGTCGTGGATTTATACCTCGTGGAGGTGGTTCTTATAGAGGAAGAGGTGGTGGCGGAGGAAATGAATGGAGCAGTGGTTCAACAGGTGGAAATATGTCTGGCAGAGGAGGTTATTCCTCTTCTAGAGGCGGTAGATTTAAATATTCTACAACAAGCTATGATTCTCGGTCCAAATATAATTCAGGTAATGTTCAAATGTTAAATGTCTATAAAATACATGTAATTAGTGTGAAAACATGCACAATTAAGAGTTACTGTTTGAGAAATCATGAAACTTATGATGTAAAAAATAACAGTAAAATAAATAAAATCAATGCTACTAATATTAATGACTTTTTGTAATAGGGGGATCGGAAAGATATTCAAGCAGAGGTGGTCGTGGTGAACATTCAAACAGTTATAAGAGACCTCGCGTAAGTCTATAAAATGTATAAGAGAATCATAGATGCCTTTTCATATATGATTGTTCAAAATAAAGTATCTTTTATAGGATTCCTATTCTGGAAGAGACGACCATCGATCATCTAGTGACTCTGCACGTAAAAGGCTAAGAAGTGATTCTTATCAGGTATGTGTTCTTCTCCTCTCATTTTCTAATCTGCTCCATCTATTTCTCCATATCACATAAGATAATTACTAATCTAAACATAAAGAAAATATAGAAAATAATATTACGATATTAATTTGCAATCATCTGGTAGCCAAAATGATATTTTTATAATTGAAAAATCATTCTTAATTGGGAGACTTAAATATTATTTCTCTATCTTATATAACATATAATTGAGAACGATGGTCCTGAAAGCTCATCACTTGTCGTTATTAACCATATCAAAGATTAAAAGTTATATGAAAAAATAGTAAATAATTTCAGGACACTCGTATGTAAAAAAAAATGGCGTGCTTTAGGCGAAACATTCATAAGTTGTCACTTTCCTTTCAAGCGACGCGTGTCAACGGCTTCTCGAACACTCGTTCTTTTTGCGTTGGGGCACTACTGCGGTGGAACGCTACGAAAACGTCAAATTATTAAAAGATAAATTATTCAAAGACGAAACATACCTAGATGGTATTTATAATATTGCATATACTATACTCGCACATATGGGTCGTATTAAAGTTTGAGAGTTGTTTAGAAAGGTCAATGGACAATCAAACGAATAGATGTATACGCATATATGTGCGAGTTATTCCCCGTTATAGAACAATAAGCGCAATTAAGATAATTTATTATGCAGTAACGATGAGATTATAGAGAAAGTAGAAAAGATAAAGTACACGATGTACCCTCTGACATCTTATGACATGGAATTTTCATAATGGTGCAAAATATCATCTATAAGCACCCAGTACCATCAGTTATCTAAATTCTGTCGAAAATTAGAAGTTATATGAGAGAGCGCAAGTTTTGAGTAATAATATATTTATATATTCGTAGACCTTTCCAATTAGAACGGACGTATGTTCCCGTTATCGACTTTGTTAACGATGACAAGAAGACTTAGAGAAAGAGAATTCATGATTAAAATATTTCTATGTAATAATGGAAAGTACTTCGAAAGCACATGTGGGAACAATGTGAACGAGCATATAAAAATAGAGATATATATATATATATATACTTATACGTATACGTAGACATACGTAATGTATCGTCCGAAATACATCTTATTATTTCCAGCACGATTATATTTAGAAATGATTATATATACATAGCAACAGCTTTCTTACTTTCGATTATCATCTTTATATATACGAGAGATTTGATATATGTATGGAGGAATTTCTTCTACGTATAACAATATAATTATTCGAATACGTAATAAGAAACATAATTCGATTAAGTTGGAAAGGTCTATCGAGAACATTATTATTACATACTATTATCGAATGCATCGTCGAGTGGCGAAATAGACTTTGTTAACTCGAGAAAAATGACCGTTGCTAACCCACTATTTTCAAGAGATCGCAAACGTTATGTGAACGAGATTACATTTTTACAGATTGAACGGTTACGCGAAGTCAAATATAAGGCATAATGAAAATTTAGGGATTCTTGATATTTAGGGAAAATCAAATTATATACATATAGGTGATTCAACGAAAACGAATATATAGAGAGGCCGTGATTATTAATCGCCCACTCTGACCGTGACTATCATGACGCTGGACCATTTTAAATGGTAAAAGATTAGCACTGCATGCATGCGATCATCAAATGATGAAATGCAAAAATGAATTTATAGAAAATAGAAACGTATCACAATATAGTTACACCGACAATTATACTGTTAATCGATCAATCAATTTTTCATCAATTAGTCAGTTAGCCATTTAGTCAATCACTCGATGAATCTCAATCTATCGATCGATGTCAGTCAAGGTAGTCGATTAGCCCAGTTGAACACAGGGTAGCGCAGTTAAGAATTAAATAGATATATAAATGTAGAAAGATCTACAAAGAATAAATGGTAGGAAAGGGCACTTAAGAAAGAGGGGAAAAGGATACGTATACATAAGCACACGTACGTGTATACTTATGTACATATGTGCGTAGAGAATAATATAAAATAGAGAAAGGCAGGAAACGAAATACAAAAAAAAATGAGAGAAATACATGGAAGGAGCACAATTGAATTTGATTTGGCAGGGTGGAGGTAGCGGTAGCGGCTCACAGAGGTATTCGTCATACGGCGGCTCGTCTGCATCGGCGCCCTACGACGATAATAAGGGATCATCGTCGTCCGCCGTTTACGAGGACAAGAGACAGAGCGAGCGCGCATCATCGTACCACCGTTCCGAGGACCGTCATTCCGCATCGCGGAGCTACGCGCCACCGCCACCCCCTCGGATTAGCGAAATGGCGCCGCCCCCGACTCAGAGATACACCTCGAGTCGTGGAAGAATATCGCATCAGAGCTCGAATTACCGGGGTCGCATCTCGACCCGCGGCAGCAGCGGCAGAGGGGGTGCGTTTCATCGCGTGAGCTCACGCACGGACATCATCATGGCTCGCAAGCGTACTCTGCACTCGCTCGACTATCGTCGAAAGCTGCTGGGCTCACGCTCGCGCGACTACATCCAGCGTATGCGCATGACCACTACCAAATTGCGCAGGAGGTAAATTTATTAATACAGTCACACTTACCGCAAAATACCGTACGCAAAATACTATCCTCGTATAGCCGTATCCGTCCTTTGAATTAGTCGGTTCGAAACGCAAACCGGCTCTCGGTCGATGATCCGAGGATATCGCAAGACGATGATTAGAAAAAAAAAATACATATAATAAACGAAAGCAATATACAAACAAAATACCTGTGAATATAAATACATAAGTAAATCAATCGATATGTCCAAGATACAAACAATTCGCACGAAACATATATAAATCCGCTGCCGAGAGAGAGCTTTTTGCAGGGTTAATAAAGAAGGAATCACAATGATGATACGTATAAACGCAATATCTATGTGTGTATGTGTGTATCATCAAAACGCAATATATAATCGCTTTTGATACGAGAACTAAAATAATAGTACTTTATTCATCATGAGATGTAATTCTCTTTAAAGTTTGGTACGCATAGCGGTACGACTCTCTATACTGTATTCATATAATAAATTTTTGGTACGGCCGAATGTGCGTGTGAAGAAATAAGAACGCGATGCAAAAAAAAAAAAAGACGAATAGTAGATACTTTTAGCGTACGCTACGAAACGCATTTCATATTTTGGGACATAAGACCGATACTAGATCGACTAAATCGATATTATCGCGATATTTGCTCTACGTATCATCTATCAGCTCAAGTTTGTTCGATGATACAACACGAAAAATGAAGGAGCACAGAAACGGAAAAATAACGAAGAAAAGTAATATAAGTCAAAACAAAATTGCTGTGTCATTAGTAGCGGTACTACTAGGCTACCCGGAAGTAAAAAGGACTCAGGATCGGGAACCAGCGTGAAGGACAAGGATAGAGAGATGGCCAAAGCCATAAATGCCGAGTTTTCCGATGACGATGATGAAGAGGATGATAATAAGAGTAATTGGGACGACGAAGAGAAGGTAATTCGACATTATTTTGAGTCACACAAGTCTATCGTTCGATAAGAGATGTAACGTATAAATTGGAATTTAAAATTATATATTTACGGGTATATTGCATTAAAATTTTAATCATTGAATATCAAACTATAATCTAATATTTAGATTCTCGCCAACGATCGACTCGTCTTCTCGTCTGTATACTTAATAGCACACTATCATAATATTTTTGAGATATATATCTATAAGCATATGTATAACTAATATACTTTTATTCTTTTATTTTGTGTATATTTTTCTATTTCGCGAATCATTTTATAATATTTGTTCAATCAACGTTATACAGCCACACGAAGGTGATGAAGAGGAAGATATGGAACAGGAGGAAGAGAAAAAGAAGAAGGAGGACAAACGCAAGAAAGAAAAACAAGATAGAGAAAGAGAACATGGAGACACCGAGGACGAAGAAGAAAAGGATGATGATATTAAGGAAGACGATGACGATCAAAAGAGAGAAGTGAGTTATTCTCTACATTGATTAATTAGTACTGACAATTATTATATTTGTGCAACTATTCGCTATTATCATTATTATCATCTTCTCAACTCGTTGAAAATTCATTTTATCGAATACATAGGTGGACGAAGATGACGACGATGATGACGGTGATGAAGAACGAGATGAGAACGAGAAAACGGAACGCGATAGAACAGGTTCTGAAGAATTACCGAGCAGACGGGACGGTAGAAAATACATAAAACTGAAATGTCCGCATTGCGCCCATCATAGCGTAACTTTCAAAGAATATTCGCTTCACCTGTTCTCGGGTCGTCATAGCGCGGCGATGAAGCGTATCGCAGCTCGACACAAGGCGACTCTCACGCGTATGAGAGTTGTTCAACGGCAAGAACAAAGACGTATCGAGGCTCGTGATGCAGCACGTGGAACATTGCCTTCACGTACCATGTTTTGTGCCATTTGCAAATTGAATTACCGTTCCTTGAAAGCCGCCCATCAATTATCCGAATCTCATCGTCAAATGAAACGATTTCTCACGCCATTCTGCCGCGTTTGTCGTATCCAGTTTCGTTCACCGATGTTTTTCGAAACACATATGTGCTCCCTGGAACATATTAAGGTATTGTTACGCTTATAATGATGTCAATGTTATTTAGTCTTGTCTTAAAACTTTATATATCATTAACATAAATCATTCCTCCCGTCAGAGAAAGAGTATACTGCGAGAAAGAATGAATGCGAATGGTAGCGGCGAAGCTGAAGCTGATTCGAGCGCACCCGAAGAAGACGATAAGGAAGTTAATCTTGATAACTTTATGACATTGGATTCTGTAGGCGATGTAGATGGTACGTGACAAACGAATGTATCAAATATTTCTAACTTATTAATGTGTTTATCGTTTATTTTAAAGCTAGCGTTGTGTCGAAATATCGCATTTTATGTTTAAATAAATATCGCATTTTATCTTTAAATATTTTACATCATTATTTGCAGAAGACGAAGAATCTAGCGATAAAAAAAAAGAGAAAGCTGAAGGTGAAAGTTCGAGCGAAGCAGAGAAAAAATCGAAGAACAAACAAATGATAAAAGTCGGTGCCGAGTATATAAAACGTGTCGAGGTACAATACTGTGAATTATGCAAGGTATATCTGCCACGCAGCGAAAATACGGAAAGGGCGCTCGCTTTACATTGTTCCATGCGTAGCCATCTTAAACGGTATACCATATGTTTGTCGATATGTATAATAAATCGAGATGTAAAAAAAATTGTCAATGCATTGCAATATCTCTATAATTGTATATGTTGCAGATATGTGCGAGACAACGACGACAAAGCACTTAGACGTCAAGCAGAAAGAATACATTTACAATCGTCATCGTCTTCATCGGCCAATCTGAATTCTACCAATTCAACTGCGATCATTGTGTCAGAGACTTCAAAAACTTCTCCCGCCAATTCCGAACCACAAGCATCTACAAATACCACGCAAGTAGTGATTACAATTGATAATAATGGTGTAGGCGATACGGAATACATCAAAATCGAAGAGGAAAAGTCAAATAGCATGGAATCAGAGAAGAATGCGAAAGACGGTAAGAATAATCAGGGTGACGAGGATGATGATGATGATTATCGCGCACATGGTGACGATAAACTGACTTGGGACGACGTCGATAAGGATCTAGGCGATATTTTAAGAGAAAGCGAAGCAGGAGCATCGAAATCGAGCGATGATGAGGATTCTCGTTATGATCGTTTTCGTAATTCTGATAAGAAGCTGCAGTCTGGAAAAGAAAAAGAAAGCGAAAAAAATGAGGTTCTCGAAGAAAAAAGCGGAAATAACAAGATTAAAGATTTAAAAATTAAGGCTGATAAGACAGATATGTAATTGTGAAATCGTTTTTTCTCACGAATCTTTGATTTGGCTCATTTTTTAAATTCTTTTTTCCTAAATTATCTCTAGACATCTTTTTTTTAAGAATTACATATTTACATATATTTTTTCAAGCTATCTTGTTTAATCAAAACTACATATTCCTTCATCATTTACATTTCTTACGTTATATTTCCATTAAGAATATATGTCAATTACAATGTATCTAGTATATTACGAACTTTGCAACATTTAATTTCAATTTATGTAATTTTAATGTGTAAGTGATATGTTATTCGTATGATCAGAGTACAGAGTTGTGAAGGAACTATTAGTAAGAATGTGAACAAATATAATTATATATACTCGATGGAGATACATACAAAATATTAAATTAAATATACAACTTTGAATTTTCAGTTATTTGCGTGGAGAAACGCGTGCGCGTCTTATCAATGAATGCGTCTCGTGTGTAGACGCATTTTAATACATATACATATAGATTATTGATTACATAATAAATTCCTTATTCTCTCTCTCTCTATCTCTAGAATTTAGTAATATTCTTTTCATTCTATTTTCCTTAAACGAATCGTGGTCTCGTTTCTTCATCGAATAGCTTTATAAGTATGCTGCTGATAAAATGTTACGTCTGGAAAAAAAAGGATTGCCAGAAGAGAAAATAAATCCGTTTTGCTTTGTCGCACGGTGTTGATATAAAAATTTTTCGCGCGTAGTGAACGCAATATTAATGACGTATCTAGTACATATATATACATCTATGTGTATGTATATATATATATATATATATATATATATAAAATTAAATTAATATAGGTGGTCCGTTGAAAAATTTCCTTAAAATTTGTAAATTTTTCAATTATACATTTCTGATAATAACTTGTTTTGTGTTGGAATCTCTGTATCGTTTAAATATAAATATCATAGATATTATAACAATATATATTATCTTGTATAAAAGATTTGTATCTATCTCTGCATCTGTCCTCCAAGCTCTCGCATGTAATATTTGTACACATTCATTTCATTTATGGCTGCGCATGCGCATACTAACATGCGAATCAAACGATTGGATTCTGATTCTAGATCAGTCAGGGTCAGGACAGTCGGGATCTGTCGCGATCGCGTGGTAGACTTCGTGGACAAAGGCTGATAATTGAGAGAAAGTAACGGTGTCGAGAACATTTCGTAACTTGTCGTGACTCGTAACTTTCGCACAGTCTACGTGCGTTGTCTTTTTTGCTATCGCGATTCATTAGCAAACGCACAAGGCTGAAGAAAGAATAGTTCGAAGGTGCGTCAAGCATGCACGAGTTTAACCTCTTAGTTTAGTTGAGACTTTATTGACGCGATATTGTTCACTCGGTTGAATATACTCGTGCTGGTTGAATATATTTCGACAATAATCGAATTTCTATTTCTCTGATAATGGCATTGGTTCAAAAACTGCAGAGACTATCCAGGTCCTTCCTTGCCCTTGATTCGAATTACGCCAAGTGCATGGTTAATCAGCTGTCCTCGACGAGAACCGCGTCTACCACGCAACCGTTGTGTAAAAAGAAAGAGTGAGTAGAAAGATCGGCGAAATGATTATCGAATTTTTAAATTTTAATCCATTTTTTTTCGCAAACTGATTAGCATCTTAAGAATAAAATTACTGGTAATGTAAGCTTGTTAGTACTGTTAACACCTTTCTCTTTTTAAAGACATTGTAGAAATTGCAATGACTTTGTAAAGAAAATACACACACACATACATATATATATATATATATATATATATATATATATTTCTCTAGATAGATTAGATCTTACTTTAATAAAATGTAAATATTTATATTGTTATTATAATTAATGATATGCTGTGTAATTTAATTTGTAAATGCATAAGAAAAATGAAGTTTTCTAAATGTACTCTAGAATTTTTATCTATTAAATGTCTAATATAAAATAAATACTATTTGATTCAGGGTTAGTATAACATTTGTTAAGGCTAATGGAGAGAGAATTAAAGCAAACGGAAAAATAGGAGACAGTATCTTAGACATTGTTGTGAATAATGAAATCGATTTGGATGGTTACGGTATGAAAACTTTACAAACTTTTTTATTCTTATTGATTGTAAGTTACTTTGATAAAGTATGAAGGAAAATTGTCCATCTTGAAAATATAGGTGCTTGCGAAGGAACATTGACATGCAGCACGTGTCATTTAATTTTCCCTAAAGATGTTTATGATAATCTTCCAAAGAAACCTGCAGAAGAGGAAATGGATATGTTGGATTTGGCACATGAGTTAACAGATACGTACGTTTAAAAAATTTGAATCAACTCTTTTCCCTTCTTTCTCTTGTTCTTGAGTTGAGAAATATCTTCTATACTGATATAAAACTGTAAACAGAAGAAAACACTTCAAATTTTACATTATAATGTCTATTACATTTATTCATGAATTAGCTTTCAGTGTGTGTGCATCTAATACTATTTTATACAACATACATTTCTAAGGAAATACAATTCACCTTTAACCAAAACAACCCTTTGTTTGTTATTCAAATCAATTGGTTCAGTTTTTTTTCCTTTATCATACATCTTCTTTTTAAGAATTATTGTAAATTTCATTTCATTCAATTTATTCTTTATCATGATATATTGTAATTTTGAAATATTCAATTACAGATCAAGATTGGGATGCCAAATCATAATGACTGCAGAATTAGATGGTATTGAGGTGAGAGTACCATCTACTATTAATGATGCAAGAAGTTAATAAATGTGGTTATTAACTTTACAGGCCTTATAACATTAAATTGGCTTAAATGTAAACTTTATATTTACAATTAGTAAAATTGAATATAATAAGACTTCTTATGAAGTAATGATAATAAAGTTTAACATTATGTATATAGCGATAAAAAGTTGTGTCCAAACTATCATAGATTTTCTTTTGTGCAACTTAATATTTTTCTGAACAAATTGTATATATTATAGTATATATTATAGTTGCATAATATATACGCATAATTGTATAAATTTTCTACAGAAAAATGATATGTCCATACTAGATCTATTCAAACGTACAAAAAAAATAATATACATATATGTATAAATTTTATGACATGATTTATAATAAAATTCTTTATATCTGGTATGACTATAAAAAACTTAGAAATCAATTATAAACATTTCCACTAATTTAGTCCTTGAAAATCAAATGCTTTCCAAACTTTTTGTTGTAAAGTGTTGTAATTATTGCAAAGCATTTGTTGTAAATTTTGCATTATCACTGATCGTCTCTGATAATCTTTATTTTTATAATGATATATAGCAAATATTAATTCAACAAATAAATATATAATTCATATTTTAATTTAATGAAAAGATCACAAAAAAAGATAAAATTTTTATATTTATCATCACATATAAATCCATTCAATTTCACTATATCATCAAAGGAAAATATTAATTTTTTGTAGTTTTCGATGAATTAATTAAGTTAATAATATATTTCTCAATTGAAAAGTTTTATGCAATATTATTTTATTGATTAATCGATATTTTAATGCATGTTTAATCATTAAAAAATATTAAAAAATACTAAAAAAATTAACTTAATAAAAATTAATTTAATAAAATCATTAAAAAAAATACTTAAATTATATAACATGTTATATAAATTATATAACATGAGCAGAGAAAAAACTTAGCATTTATATCATGATCAAAAATAATCTATTTATAGCCTATGCAGTATATATTCAGAATAATTTATTTTTCTTCTTTAATTAATTACATAGCAAGTACATCTACTGTTATTACATAATTATCAGTACATAAAGCTAAAACACTTTTGTACTATGTGTATTATATGTGGACCCAACATGAATAACTTATTCGCATGATTAAGTTACATATTTATTGCATTACTTGCAAATGCATTATTACTACACTACTTACAGATGTGGCGAAACAATTTACATATTTTCAGTTTCTTACCCTGCCCGTTTCAAATACACATCTCGAGAATATACTCGTGTATATTTTTTTCGTTATGTACATATATATTAAGTTGTTCTCAGTTTATTTGTATGTCATGCAAGTAAAAGCTTATTAACATTCTCTCATTTTGAGAATGCGTTTAATTCGATTCATAAGCTAGATGTAAACTGCAAATATTAATTGTTTAAGTTAATCCATATAATAATTATTAAATAGAAAATTTAAAAATCCAGGTAATTTGATGAGAATTGAACGAATTTAAATATGTAACATGATATAACAAGTATGTAAAATAATTATAAATCATTTTCAGATCTTAAATGTTGGTAATATGATGATAATATGATGATGAAACTTTTACGTATTTATACAATATATAATAGAAGTTCTATTTTTTTTAATTATTTGATATTTTATATATTTCGTATTTCATTTTTTATATTCACGAGTCTAAAAGTCATTCATTTTTTAATATTTAAAATTTAATCTTTCCATAATTGTCTTCCTTCTTTTTTTTATATATTGCATGTATTTTTCCGTGTATCTATATTCACATGATAATTTCGTAAGACGTAATTCCTCAAATATGGAACTATACTTGTAACAACATAAGTATGTTATGTCATATTTACGAATTATCAAACGTTTACGTAAATCATTACATAGTTCGTATTATGGTTCAGTGCAACATACCGTAAATGATGAATCTCTCTCTTTACTTTCTCTTTTTTTCAATTGTACAGGAAATTACATTGCGATTGCTATAAATATCGCAAACGTATGTATATACAATGTATATACATATATTTCAAAGTATAAAGATTTATACAAACTAAAATAAACATTACATTTTTTAAATTTATATAAAGAGGGAGAGAGAGAGAGAGACACTATTGTATATTCAAATAATCTCAATAAATATTACTTTTATTATATCTGAAAGAAGAGATTTTTATATTAAATTATAAAATATAAAATCTTTTATGCTTAATAAAAATTTGATGTAAAATACTAATCTCTCGTTTCAGCAAGCAAAGTGAAAATGAACTCTCGATAAAGATGGAAGCTCTCTCTTTCTCTTCCTCAGATGCACATTTGCACACACACACACACACACACAAACATAACATATACTCATATTTTATTTTTAAAAGTAGTATAAGATATAATATTTTTCAATGAATCCTTCATACGATCGCATATAAAATTATAAATCTAATGTTCTAAATATTAAGAATAAATTTATAGTAGCTTTATAATTTAAAACTTTTAAGTATTAAGTGCTGAGATAATTTAAAAAAAGAGAAATTTGATTCATGAGTCATCTAAAGATCCAATATCCAATCATATTCAAATTAAAAAATTCATTTAATTATTTTATTGATAGAGATATTAATAAGTTTGCTTTTAAAGAATTTGTAACAATCAAGGCCTGATTCACATTTTTCTGATTGAAATTCTTGATTTTTTTTTATTTCGATATCCTATTTACTATATGCGTATTTTTTTGTTTTTTACACATCACACACACACACACACACACACACATACAAATTTTCGTTTCTTACAAAATTTAATTTCGTAAAAACAAAAATTCGATCACTATGTCGAACTCGCAAATTTCAATCATCTTATCCGCGTAATTATAATATTAATCAGAATTCTAAAGTCTTATGCTTCCATATGAATGAAAGTAATCTAGGACTAGAGGTTCTGTAAGATAAGTACAAGTAATAATAATAATAAGTAAAAACATGGCAAGATTCACATACATGCCAATTTCTCATCTTTCGATTTTTAAGGCATCGAAAGTATGCATACATTATTGTATATATATTGATTGAAATATATTTCAATCATTGTACTTGAGTATATTTGTTCTCGAAATAATTGGGGTTTTTCGGCAATCATCGAAATATAATTTTATGCAATTTTAGTAAATTATCTTAATATAAATGTAGGAAATAAAGTTTATTATTAAAAATATTTATTAGAATTAATAACAGGCGCAATAGAGCAAAGTTGTTTAAAAAACTGTTGTTGTATGACGTTGATTTATGACGTATATCAATGGCTGCGTTCAGCAGAAAAAGCTGCTTCGCAACTGTTGCAAAATTCATGAATCTAATTAGCATATACTCTTAGATTCAGCCAAAATTAAGAGCATACGCAATGTCAATATATATAATGTTAATATATAACATTTTAAAACCATGACATGTTTTGACATTCATTTTATAACCATATTATATTACACCAATAAATAACAGCAAATAATAACAAGATAATAATAATAATAATAAATGATACAACTTATTAAAAATAAAATGTGAAATATGAAAATTACAAAGTCATAAAAGATTGATCGTGTTCCCTCAATTTATCGAACTATCGAATTGTAATAGGAAAAAATGTCATTTTTTCTGTTCTTTTGAAATAATCATTCACATCAAAATTGTAACACTTAATATAATGGTTAATGTGTATAAATATTTGTCAGTCGGTTTACGTAGTAAATTTATAATTGTAGCCGATGTAATGATGTCATTGTACTACCAAATTATCTTAACATAGATCTTGTTTCAAAATTTTTTTTATAGATTCAATACCAGATAATGCTACGTCCATATTTATTTTTATTTATTTTTTTACTTATCTTATTAAAGTCACTAGAATAACTTTCATTGAAATTATCACATATTTTATACCTATGTAATTTCTGGACTCGTAACTAAACGATATAATATTTATAAAATATAAATAATATTTATAAAATATTCCTTTTTTAAGGAAGAACCTACTCGACTGAAATATGAATGGATTTGATTAATATTTTTCATTTTGATGTATTCCTAACTTCAATGCTGTTTGGCAAGATAACTTCTTCCATTTAAAAAAGGGAAGAAATTATCTTGCCAAAAGGCGTTGAAATTAGAAATAATGTTTTAATGACATATATCAAAACGTTCCGTTTTGTTTCAAAGCATTAATTGACATTGATATACATCGTGTGGCAACAATTTTTTAACAATCTTTAATGCTCTTATTGCGTTTTTTATTAATTCTAAAATATCTTAACAAACAATATAGACAAACGAATATAAAACCAGTATACTTTTGCCTACATGTGTATATATGCATATGTATATTTATCTTATAAATTTGAATCGTGCCAAAAAGAATTCTTGTTTGTAAAGGTACATATATTCCAAGGAATGAAATCTACTTATCAAAATTTTACTAGATCTTTATATTCTCGATATGATAAACCACAAGAATTTCATTCTGGTTTTTCTTGATATATATTATCAGAATAATATCATAAAATAGGCAAATGCAACATATATTCGGTAGAAAGGATTTTTCGTCAACATTGCGCAACGTGCATGAATATACATGTGCATATTTACAATATAAATTTGAATTATACTAAAAAGACTTTTTGTTTATAAAAGTATATATTTCAATAAATGAAATATTTCGTTTGTTGAAATTTTATTAAAACATTATATTTTCAATATCGGAAACCGCAGGAATTTCATTCTGGTTACCTGATATATATTGCAAGAATGATATCAGGTAACCAGAAAATACTTACGACGCACAAATGCAACGTGCATTTGGTATAAGGAATTTTTTCATCAACGTTGCGCAACAGGTTACAGGAACCTGTTGCTGCTCTCGCTGCTGATAGCGGGATATACGACCCGTAAAGAAAGCATAAATCGGCAAGTTTCGTTCGGCGAAAGGATCCTCGCGTTACATGAACGTAGTGTGGAATTTCTCTGAGAATATCATGTATACATATATATAATGTATATGTATGTATACGGTTCCTCCAAACACATTGACAAATAGTTGAGCAAGCGAAACCTGCTCAAGAATATTGTAGTGGTATGCAAAAAAATGTATAGCTCGTCAAGGTCAACAGGAACTAACTCTATCGGCAAGTCATTAAATCACGTTAGTTACAATACTAGCAGGATTAAGACAGTTTGGACATTCTGACTATGTGAGAACTATGTACCGGTGGGAAGAAATAAAAAAATTTATATGAGAGTAATACTGGTATAACGACCTGGACTATGAGGACGGTGGCTTTGAGAGTATAAGTTCCAAAGCCATTGGTAATTGTCGGAACAATATGGACGAAGACACGATTGATGAAATCTTGCTCAATAAATTCTAAAGAAATTCTCTCAAATATTTCATTAGGCTCATTAAGGAAGTATTTTTCAATTTCCAATTTTGTAAAAGCTACGAAATGAAAAGGTAATTTTGAAAATTCTTACATAATTACTTGCTACAATAAGATATTCAACCAAATTTTGGCAATTAAAAATAAAAATTACATCAGTAATATTAATTAATGTAAACTCAATGAAAAAGAAGCAAAAATGTTTTGCGATCTTTTGGATTGAAGAAATTAGTTAAACTGACAATATCAACCTTGTATTTCATGCTTTTACTGATGGTCAACAAAGTTATACGGGAGAATTCAGTCAACTGGCATTTTTGCTTTCGGCATTTCGTGTTGCACGCGTTACAAAGGGCGCAAAACTCTTCCCTTTCTCAGTCCCTTAATCTCTGCACTCACGCCACTTACAGTGTTATGTATAGTTACGTTTAAGCTCGGGACTAAGTCTGCCAAACGCACGAACCCCAAAAATAAATTGCCGGCAACAAGACTCTGGGCGGTATTTTCCCGGCGATTGCTGGTCAAGGGTTCGTGGATATTATATACTCGGTGGGCAAAAAGTTTGCGAGGATTTATCATCATCAAGCTGATCTGACAATTCAATGGACCAAGTCAGGAATATATATGTTCTTGTAATAGAATAAATATTAATTGACAATAACGTTGATGATACGACAATAAAACAAACAATGGCAGTCTTAGTCGGCAATTTTTGATCCCTTCTTGCTAGACAACATCAGTTTTATCTATACATTAATTACAATTAGCTTTTTTTACATTTTAGCTTCACACAGAGTTTATCTGTTCGATCCTAAAGATACAGATTTATATTACATGATTTAGGCAAAAATCTTTCATTTATAATTGATATATTAAGATTAATAAAGTCTCGTATAAATTTTTTCTACCCTTCTTCGACATTTTTTAAGTCTAGATCTATCTAAAGTACGTGAAGTCTATTTCCAAACAAATTTAAAAATCCGTTCTTTACAAACGATTCGTAGAGCTTAGAAGATAATCTCTTCGCTCGGACAAAGAACACTTCCTTCGAATAAATTGGATTCCTGAATTTCTCTCGGAATTATTTTCACGTTCCATCAAGATCTCTAGACGAGAGTCGACAGTTCGTGAGGACTGTTTGTAGTGGCGGCGCTGCTGAGATCGAGCGTGGCCGCTGGCAAGCCGGGGCTGACGCTGCCGCTTGCCTCGCGCGGCAGATGCTGCGACCTGTTGAGTTTGCCGCTGCCTCCGCCGCCGCTGGGGCTCGGCGGCGACCGGTCGCCGGGTGTCGTCGGTGGCGTGGCAGCGGCAGCGGCGGCGGCGGCGACGGCACCGCGATGCGTCAGGTGATTAAGCTGCGACGCAGGATGCGGGGACGATAGTAACAAAGGCGGCGACATGGAGGACACGTGCCGCTGCTGGTGAGGATGGTGCTGATGAGGGTGATGCTGGTAAGAATGCTGGAGACTGCGAGGCGACTGGGCCAGCAGGCTGGCGGTCGAATGGACCGTTATCGAGCCGCTGCCGATCTTCGAGCCCGGGTGCAGCGTCGGTCGTAACTGCGACTGCTGATGTTGATGATGATGGTGCTGCTGCTGGTGATGATGTTGATGCTGCTGTTGGTGTTGCGAGTGCGTTTGCTGCTGCTGTTGACGCTGAAGCTGCGCCGCGGCCTCGCACTGTTCGCGAGCGAACGCCTTCACCGCGTTCGTCTTCTCCTGGAAATCATAAAGGAAGATTATCTCGTGAAGTTTCTTACGCTCTCTCGATTAGGTTTATCGAGGGAGAAAATTGGGGAGGCGTAATTTCAGGAAAGTATCCTTTTCCGAAATAAATGTACGCAAGGAATTAAAAGTAGATAGATTTGAAAGCGAAATTTAATTTGCTATTCTCTGTCGAGATTAAATTATTATTTCGTAAGATTTGCTTTATATCATCTTGCAGAATTATTATATTGATTTTTTATTTATCTAGATGTAACTACTATACTTTAGCAAATACACGTAATAGTAGCAATCACAATTGATGAGAGGATTGAAGGAGAGATTATGGAGAGAGAAGATTGGAAAGAAAACTTTAATGCAAGAGTTTTTAGAAATTTAATGAAGAGAAAGTAAAGTTATTTTTATAGCAAGACTGATGCATATTTCAGTGGATAAACGGATGCTAATGTTTACAAAGCGCAAGAATCTGAATCACGCATGTTTGTGGAATTCGCGCAAACTCGAGGTGCGTGCGCGTGACGGGAATTAGGAGGTCAGTGTCAGAGCTGGAAATATTTCACGTAATATCCGCCGACTCCACACATCCCAAGGCGATAAAATATAAATATTTTCATTTTTCAAGTTATTTCCCGATTGCATTAAGATAATTTTTGGCAGAATATCGAGACAACTCTCTTTGAAATATGCCAAGAATCTTAAAACTTCCCGGGAAGAAAAAAATTATTAATTATATCGAAATTTCGAAGATCCAATAGTAAGTATTTAAATATGAATTCTTTTTAATTTTATTTAAATTTTATTTAAATTTTATTTAAAATATTTAAATAACTAATATATAATTAATAAATTTTATTTAAAATATTTAAGTAACTTAAAGTATTTAAATATGAATTCCTTTAAATTTTATTTAATCAAGAACAGATAACGGCAATCATATTAAACCGTAAGTATGTTGTAAAAATCTCTGTTACCCCGTCGAAGGCGGCAAAAGAAGGAGGTAAACAAAATATTTTTCTCTCCATCACGTAATTTATGTAACGGCAAAATTTATCACATGGGGAGAGAGACGGGAAGCCGTGACGAGTGCAGTTACACGTAAAATCTTCCGCTTAATTACGTAACGCGAGGAGCGAGGGGTGTCCCGCGGTGTAAAATAGTTATCCTACTATCGATCTTTTTTTTTTCTTTTTTTATAGATTAAACCTCGACCACGTCGAACACGTCGGTTTACGTTCACCGACACGCATACACGACGTCCTGCGTACGGATCCAGTTTGGAATCGAATTACACGGTAGAATGATCACCGACGTAAATAATAGCGTGATAATGACATCGACCGTTGCAGGATATGCTAATAAGGCACGGCGGGGAGAGATTAAGGGTGCAGAGCCGATGGCCGAGGAGAGGAGGGACGAGGGAGAGGGAGGTGCAGGCCGATGCATCGCCGGTCGTGAAATACGAGAAAATAAAGTGGCGATCTCCGTCTACGACGGAGATCCGTATATCGCGATGATCGAAAGAATTCGCACGCCGTTAAGTCGAGAGGAGGAGGGAAAGGGAGAGAGCCAGGTAAAAAGAAAAAAAGCTGCATTTCCAGGCGCACACTCACTTTCTGCCATACGAAGACGTTATGGACCATGGCGCACCCGCAAAACACGATGCCGAGGCCGATGAAGACCGACGTGACGATCGCCGGTGTCGAGTGAAATTGGATGAATGTGTACAGAATCATGCCTATGGATCACACATACACAAGGGATTAATAAATTGATGGTGTCGATAACAATATGAGGTAAATAAAGCGCGTATCTCGATGCGTTTTCATAATTTAATCTGAAAGTTCAAGCCTATTTTCTAACGAAAATAGTCTTGGCTTTGATAATCTTTTTAAATTATGTAATTTTTCTCACATAAAATTCGACAACTGAGAGCTAAGTTTGTTTCTTACCGGTTAAGAAGACCGGAATGCTAATGAAAAAACCTCCGACGGCGCACACGCGGCTGACGGACGATTTTTGCAGGTACTTGTTACTCCTGAAACAAAGAGAAATCACAGTGTGAAAATAAATCTCGCGATTCCGTGATAATTGGACGAATTATAAAGGAACACGGTCCCCTCCACGGCGGGGATTTTGTTATTGTTCATCAATGATTCACAGAAAAACGCTTCCTTTCAAACGAATCTCAGAGGAAAACTGCGATTTTACGAGAGTCGGATGAATAACGCGATAGAGCTTCTCTCATAAAATATTTATTTTTGTTAATACACACTCTGGTCTGTCCTCAGAAGCACACAGTTTTATTGAAGCAAGTATGTGTATGCACAAAGAAAATATCATTCTACTGCCAAGAAAAGCGATTACTCAGTTTATTTTTCTTTTTTTAAGTAATAGTTTTCTTCAACAAAGAATATATTCTTGATAATAATCTTAAAATATACTCATCATAAGTGTTAGAAAATCTCATTATCATGTACTCAAAAGAGGAATTTATTTTCTCTTCAAGAATATTGTAAAGTTGTATCAAAGAAAAATCAAACTTACTTTATGTCAACTCTTGTAGTAAGCAAATCAAATTTTTGTTTTAATTTAATATTCTTGACCAAAATACTGCAGTTACTAAAATTCAGAATATATATTGAATTAAATTTAATGCTTGTGGCGAACTTATGATATATTTGCGGATATACAAACTTATGATATACTTAAAATAAATAATATTTACTTGAATGTCAATTATATGTACTTGACAGTCTGTATTTTTCTCTGTGTGTGATTTCCATATTATTCTTAAATTTTGACAGAAGAAATTACTATAAAATCAATATATATCCTCGTTTTTTGTAAATTTATGTGAAATAATATTAAGTGCATTTTGCTATTGATATATCTATTTAAAAAATCAAGATTAAATTTTTTTATAATTGAATTATGACGTACAACTCTCGTAACTGACGACTAGGGGACAATGTTCAACGACCTGTCCACCGCAACACGCGATTACGATCTCGATCGTTCGTGAAAGGTAAAATCGGAAAAATGAGAAGCAAGAAGTATATGTGTACCTCCTACAAAGAGGCCGTAAGTCAGAAAATAACTCGCTCTTCGGCAAATATTGCATAATCGCGAAAGTGCAGCGATACGATCAGCGCGCATAACGGTACATGTCCTCTACAGATAACCCACGTTCCTCTTTTTTTTTGTCTTCGGCCGCGTCGAGGGCATCGCGTTTAAGCGCATTCCCGTCGAAAGAGAATCAAATGGATTTATGGTCCCGACGGAAACGCGAGTTAGGTAGGCGTTTTTGTGGCGCAACTAATCTCTCATACGTCGGTGCCACACTACGTTTAGGAGTGCCCTCGTCTCGTAATCATCTTAGGTTCTCCATAAATAAAACGTCGGCCACAATGCTCCTTCTGATAAAGATTATTATTCCAGGGCCTTGGCTCTCTCTCTTTCTCTCTTTTTCTCTCTCTCTCTCTCTCGGATTAGATTCATTCGAATTAGGATCCATACTGTTTTCACGATATAATGCCACGCTCGGCCGAGATCCAAATGAATTATCTGTGAGCCGATTATTGAATGTGATTGAAATTTATGACGACAGGAGTCTTAAATGAAATTCCGTAGCGTTATTTGAAATGTAAAATAGACGCAGGAGAAGAAGAAATGAATGAAATTTATTTCTACGAAATTTCTTATGTAAACTTGGAATGTTATTAAACGTTGCGCATATAAATTAGCTATATTTATCTATTCTCGCTCATTTTTAAGAGGTTTTATATAGAAGAAAAAAAAAGAAGATATCACGTGTAATTGAAATCATCCTCATCACACATCATCACCAATTACGACTCCGGAAATTTATCAAACAACGCACGCAATAACTTACCCTCGGAAATAAGCTAATGCTATTGGAAGTCTCGAACAATGCTAGTTCTAATCGCTTCGCATGACCCGCTCGTATATATCTAAAGAGATCGTTGACCCTGAAGGGCGGTAGCAACGCCTGCGTGGGAATTCCTCGTTGCATTTTATAGATGACGCTCATTTAAAAGCGGCACGTAGACGAAGATTCGTGAGTTTTTGCAAAGAGACGCGTCTCGATATAAAAGGAGAGATGCTCGATGCGATTTGCCGTACATCTTGTCCTACACGCGTGAGAGAAATTACAACAGAACTGTCACATGAGAAATACTTGGTGTATTACTAGGGCATATAAAGTACTATTTATTCAATTTTATAATCAGTATTTTTTCCTATCTCTCATTTTGTTATTTTATTATTTCCAATTATTTTCTAATCATTTTATTGACTCGCTATCTCGTAATATTCGGTCATGTCAGAATTAATGATCAAATTTCTAGTTTTTGTCTATGTTCTCTTCGACATTCCGTTTCCAAATTCCATCCGCGTGACTCTTGGACACAAATTGCGAGTGTCGTGCATTTGTTACGTGTCTCTTCTATTCTTTCGTCTTCGACGAAAATGATTTGAATCTCAGTTGAATAGGCGCAGGCGCTTTTGTCATCGTCGTCGTCGTCGTCGTCGTCACGTTTGTGCATCTCTCGTCGGTCCAATGAATGAACGTGCCGAATCAAAAGCAACGCGTCTTCCTGCTTAACGCACAAGATCAACGGGGTTTTGTTGAATGCCGATAGAAGCGAGTCATTCCGGAGCGCCAAGAGTGACAAATCACGCGCTCAACGGCTGCAACTTTACAACCCGTTACACCAGTCAAACAAGGACGCAAACGGGGACTTTTCTCTTTCGTCAAACGAGAAGGAGAAACTACGGATAATCTACAGTAGCTTACACACGTTCTGTGACGGCACGATTTTTATAAAAAATATTACAAAATTATTATATAAATTTATATAACTTTTCATAATAATTATTAATTATACAGGGTGTCAGGCAATCTCTTCCGAAAAAAAAGCTCTTGTAACTTACTTCGAGAGCTTTTCAAAATACTATAATAAAGTATTTTTTCATTGAGTACTTTTCGAGTTTTGAGGCTTGAAATAATCTCTTAATTTTATACATAAACCATAAAGCATCCAGTAAAATATTCATTTTTCGATTATCTTACCTTGATACTTTTATATACAAAATAATGAGAGGAATCAATTGGTGTAAAAAAAAAACATATAATTGTTTCGGAGAAAAAATATGTAATTCGCAATTAACAATTATATATTGTTTTTTCGAAACAATTATGTGTTTTCTTTACACCAATTGATTCCTCTCATTATTTTGTACATAAAAGTATTAAGGTAAGATAATCGAAAAACGAATATTTTATGATTTATGTAAAAATTAAGAAATTATTTCAAGCCTCATAATTCGAAAAGTACTCGATAAAAAAATACTTTATTATAGTGTTTTGAAAAGCTCTCGAGGTAAGCTAGCTTTTTTTGAGAAGAGATTGCCCTGATATCCTGTATAAAAACAATTTTGACAGATCTTCGAAAATTCTAGTTTGAAGGAGTCTCGACCATTTTAGATAAAATAATATTTCCAAAATATTTGCATATTTTTACGTGATAGATTGCACCATTCGATTATATTATATATTTCGACGTGATTAGATTGCACCATTCCATAAGCGCTCCGATTCCCTTGAAGAGAAACACACAAGTAAAAACATACATATGTATCGTCGCGCGTGCTAACTGTTAAATGGCATTGTTAAGCGCGTTGATGAGTACAAGATTGTAAACTCGCAGCGTGTATTCTCACATAATAGGAATCTTTCGCACGAAAATTATTTCAAACAAACATCGCTACCGTCTACCTGTCCCGTCTCCGTATTTTCTCCGTATCGACCGCTACGATAATTACTCTAGGATTTACAGTTGCAACTGGATCCGAAAAGGAAATTCCCTGTGGATAACGATCGAGATGAAAAATTCTCATTTAGCCTTCACGCGCGCGGGGGAGGTGGAGAAAGAAGAGGGAATCGCTTAATTAAATCATCGTGTAGCTTTTCACGATTCATCTTCGGCAATTAATGTCTGCTTCCCGCGATCAATCGCATAGATCGTTTCTCGAAAAGAGAATGGACGGGCGCGCGGTACCCTTGGAAACATTGACCCGACATTCGCCGCCAGACCGAAATATCCGCGGACCCGGTTGATATTTATAAGCACGGTGGCACATAAGGCTCATTAATTAAGCGCGAAAGTCAGCGGCCGGCAGCAGCTGTTTAATGATTACGCGGAAAATCGCGCGCATCGTGATGCACTTGCCGCATTCACCGCCACAGTTGTTGAACGAATCGAAGAATGTCGTTCTAGAACGGGAATCTCTCGCGCCCGGAAAGTGATTCTCACGTCGGTTATGATAACGGCATGATAGTATTAATAACGGTGATACAGTTTCTGAATCTAATTTTGCTATTGTAGATAAAAACCTAATTTTTTATAACTGCTTTATGCAATTAGATATTTCCATTTGACCAGTTTGACAGTCCATTATTAATGATTATCAATAATTATTACCTCTAATTATAAATATTTTAACAAATTTTGCTCTTGTAAAAGTACTTTTAAAACTAACATGTTTTATAAAGACACTTGGAAAACAAAGACGATAATTTATAATTATACAGAAATCTAATTTTGCTATTGTAGAGAACCTAATTTTTAATAACTGCTTTATGCAATTACATATTTCCATTTGTATCGACCAATTTGACAGTCCATTGAAAGACATCATTAATAATTATCAATAATTATTAGCTTTAGTAATTATAAATAATTTGACAAATTTTGCTTTTGCAAAAGTACTTTTAAAACTAACACGTTTTATAAGACACTTGGAAAATGAAGATGATAATTTATAATTATATATTTTATGAAAGGATACATTCCATAAGATAGAACTTTTCAGAGATTTAAATTCCTTAAATTGGCTCAAATTAGGGGAATAAATAGTCTAGTTTGTCGGCGACGAGGCGTTTCCCCCGTGGGAGACGATCATCTCCTCAAGTGACCATGCGCGTCCCTATATATATATACATACTTGCACGTACAATGTATACGTATAATCGCGTCCGCGAGGCTCGTCGTTGCAGGAAGAGGCACGTAAATAATCTGTTGCGAAACGGTTAAATCCGTGCGGCGATTCTACGAGCGTAACATCCTGATGCGCGCGCTCGCGCGAGCGTAGAATGACAGCGCAACATCTGTATACGCACGCACGCACGCACGCACGCAAGCGTGTCGCTGACGGGCCGGACGGCTCTTCCTTGCCGTTGCCTTTATACGGTCCGTCGCGGACCGCGCGATCGAGCGATGATGCGGAGCAAAACCGTTCCCCGGTGCCTCTTCCGGTCTCCGGAATATCGCGCGCGAAACCAGAACTACTACTGCTACTCTCCAATTTCCGCAAACGGGACATCACGCACGGATTCGCGGAAATTTAATTATACACGCTGCTCGAAACTCGCGGTATTCTTCAGGTATATCTAGGACGGATATTTAAAAAAATAGATCGATTTTTCACAAGTGTATTTCTTCTCTCTCTGGACTTTATTTCGAATTTTATGAGTCAATTTATAATCTTCTTAGAAGAATTTGATAATTTCACATTTCAACAATATTATAGTCTTATTTTAATAATGTAATTGTCACCTCAATATAATTATTTAATTCTATTTTAAGAAAATTATAATCTTTCATTTAAAAATGAGAAAATTAAATCTGAAATCATAGGAATATATTTTTCTCGATTGAACTATATAAAATGGCTGCATTCAAGTAAGCAATTATTCAAGCAATTACATAGAGAAAAATATTATTCTACTGCCAAGAAAAGCGATTACTCAGTTTATTTTTCTTTTTTTAAGTAATAGTTTTCTTCAACAAAGAATATATTCTTGATAATAATAATCTTAAAATATACTCACGAGTGTTAGAAAATCTCATTACCATGTACTTAAAAGAAGAATTTATTTTTTCTTCAAGAATATTGTAAAGTTGTATCAAAGAAAAATCAAACTTACTTTACTCTAGTAAGCAAATCAAATTTTTGTTTTAATTTAATATTCTTGACTAAAATACTGCACTTACTAAAATTCAGAATATATTCAATTAAATTTAATGTTTGTGGTAAACTTATGATATATTTGCGGATATACAAACTTATGATATACTTAAAATAAATAATATTTACTTGAATACAGTATACATTTTTCTCTGTATATATTTTTCTTTAATTAACGCAATATAGTCTCATTTCAAGATTTCCACGTTAAGCCTAAATATATTTTCAAAACAAGAATATCTTTTTTTTCTGCGTAATGATTTCTTTTATTCTTCCTCTATTCTTTGAGAAAACCTCGAGCGATCATGGCGGACCGGTTACATCCGCATAGCTCCGCGGCATCGGCATCTCCGCGGTCGCGAGAACAGTTAGCGAATGATGGATCATACGCGGTCTACAGACCCGCGGATCCCCGGCTCGGTCGTCCTTTCCCGCGCTTTTTTCCTCATCTCGCGCCGGCAGGTGTCCGTGTACGTAATCCGCGTCGCGGTCGACGTAAAAAAATAAACAAATAAATAAATAAAAAGGTTCAGCGAGGGAAGGGTCCCGACAACGTGACCGCAAGAGAAATTCCCATCTCTCTCCTCGAGCGCAGGCCCGATACCGGGAAGAAGGGGCTTAATGACGGAGGGCCTGGGGCCCTCATTTCCGAACGAAATTGAAGGAGCCCTCGCCGCGTCGCAACTTTGTATCGGAGCGACAACCGTTACGAGGTCCCTCCCCTTTCCTCCCGTCCTCCACCTCCGCGTCGCACCTGTTCGCTCGCATCGGTCTCGTCTCGTGGGCATTGTCGGTTTTACGACACGTCGTTCGAGCGACAGCATGACCGATCGCTCTCGTCACTTGCTGCGATACGCGTCGATCTTCGTGCTCTATTCACCGAGAATATCGTCGACATATGTACCGCTGACGACGAGGTTGCCAACGGATGGCAATCAACTACGCCTGATCGATCGGTTCTCTCAAACAAGAAATATCTGTCACGCTGACAAAGTACCATCAAAGTGGCGACAATTCCTTCCTCTTTTACGGATATCGCGCAGGTGATAAGCGCATAATGAATGATTTTAAGAAACGAATCGAAGGAGAATCTCACGAATATATTTGTATAAGTATTTGTATTGTACAATATAATATAAATAAATATATATAAATAATATAAATATGTATAATTTAATTAATATAATTAAATTATATATTATTCAATTATATAATTAAATAATATATAATTAATATAATTAAATTATATTTATTAAATTATTTATTTATTTATTAAATACAATAGATTCATTAAATCAAACCTAAATCAGATCGAGAGTCTCTCGAATTTCTCTCGCGATTGATCTCTCTTCATTCGATATTATAGAGGACGAGCATTAATTAATTCGAGTGTATCGAGGTACGTCACTTTGACAATATGCTGACGGTGCGAATAATCGCTCTTTGAGATTCTGTGTTTTGCTAAGATATTGTGGATATAATGGCGTATATTTGAAGTGTTTGAACGTGAGAGAACCTGAAATGTATGCGCCTCCGGTATTTCGTAAAAGGAAATCCTGAGAAAAGAATGCATGTCCAAAAGCTGATGATTTTTTTTCGTCGAAAGTCTACAGAGGGATCCAGACATATCAGTATACAAAGTTTAACATGCGCGAATTATTAAAGCTGGGAACACATATTTCTTATTCTTAATGCTTTTCTTAAATTTCCTGTACTTTTGATCGAAATGATATTATGTAAATAGTCTCTCTTTTGAAAAACGTAGCGGAAGTTTCTTCTTTCAATCGCAAATACATTCTGATTCTTCGGAAAGATTACCCGATTGCGGCCGCGCCGATGTTTCATACGCAACAAACGACATTTCATATGCAACGACTTAATAAATATGTCAAGACCAATCGTCCTCGACGCGCTCTTCTCCCTGCTTCTCGAGGTACAGACGTGCTCTTTTCCGTCGCCAAATTTATTTTCTTCACCTCGTAAGTGCCTCTAAACTCGAAGATACCTCCGAAAAGAGAGGGAGAGGAAGAGAGCGGGCGGACGCACGATAAGACGGAATCCAGAGGTCCCTGGAATGTCAAGTAGTACTCGAGAGGAGCCGAATAACGTTGCTGTTGGGCTATACTCTGACGGAGACGGCTTATATCGGAGACATAAGCTGACGGGACATAAGCCAGACACCGGAGAAGCGAAGAGAACCAGAGCGAGCATGTAACGATTATTAAAGATATATGAACATAAGGGGTGTTTTTATCGGCGCAGATAAGGTTTCCTCGAGCGAAGGGAGGAGGATCCTCGCAATCCAGTATCCGATCATCGGAGTCGAGATCCGAGATGCGAACATCACTGCGGAGATTGCGTAAAAGAACAAATCATTCGGTCCTCGTTCGGTCGTCATTCGTATTCCAGTCATCTGTACCCAGATTTTCGGGACCCGAATCTCTCTCGTACCTGATGTACTTATGTCGGGAGGAAGAGAGGTGAGAAGAGAACCGAGTGTCCTAACAACGGCGAACGAGTCTTCGGCGACGGCTCTGAGTAGATAAGAACCTTGTATTTCGGATGGATAGCGATCTGCCTTACGTCATTTTATCTCTAGGTCATCGTTCTCGTTCTGCACGCGAGGAATTTCCTCGACATGCGATAATATTTTACAAGTATTGTTAACGAGCTCGTGTTTCTAGTTGATCTGAAAGATGACCTAAATTATCAGAATATTCGGAGTAATTTCGTCAAAGTAATCAGCATCAAGCCGAATATATGTTTCTCTAATTTCCGACGAATTCTATTAATAACCGCGAACATAACTCAAAGCTGCAAACGTTCGCTTTGGTCGAATTAGCATATCGAACCCGGTTCAAAACTCTTTGAAACATGTCGGTGTCTGTTTAGTATTTGTTCAGCAGCTGCGCGTAGATTTCTCGGTAGGGTATCATAACTAAGACATTTACGTTGCGAATGACGAACACCAAACCTGAATTCCAGAGCTAATTTTGCCACGTTACGTTAGACTTTCAAATACTTGATCAAAGCCATGTACGTTAAAGTTTTGAAACATGTTAAAAATATACGAACGATGCGTTGCATTTAAAATAATAAATACAAGTAAATTACACTTGACAATCTTTTACGAATTATTTATCGTTGATAAGAAATCAAAATACGTGTATTAAATTTTGATTATATTCTAATCTCAGCAATTATCTTCCGTTTGTGATAAAATATTAGCAAAAAATGCGCTGTTCCTAAACGCAATTGTTTATGAATTCCTAGTCACCTCTATTGTAGCTGCAGTCGATTATTTTTTCACGAGCTTAGAGGTAGGGGTAGCCATAAGGTTTCGTGATAGCGCAAAATAAAAATAGCATGCACACTGATCGATCGTTACACTTATCAGTTGGCACAGAATATTGTTTAGAAAGAAGCCGTTAACCCGCCACCTACATTCAAGGTATATGTATATGCGAGCATCGTTATACCTTATCAGTTGTTCTTTCGCGATCTGTCTGCCTGTCGCTTTTATTGATCTGAAAAAGCCCCAGAATTTCAAGGACCATCAATATATCGAATATTGTATTACACATTAATAATAAAAACATTTTTTAGGTGTCTTGTGAGATAGACATGTAATTAACGAAAAATTTTGTGTTGAGTGGGAAAATTAATCAAGAGATTTTTTCGAGATTGTAATGCCGATAGAGAGAAATTTTATAATCTCGAAAACTAACGAAAATGAATTGCCGTCTATGAAAGAATTTAATTAAAACAGGTTCCGTCTTTTCGGCATGAACTATTTATATCTCTATTAGCGTGTAAATATTTTCGAGGAAGATACCAATCGTTCGGTCAGTTATCCGAAGAATTTCCGACTCCGAAAATCTCCTTTGAAAATTTTAGGTTTTACAGCCGTCTTCATGGCACACGCAATCTCTCTAGATATAATCCAGAAATGAAAACCTTGTAAGAGAGAAGCTCGAAAGTGGAGATTGTAAGGGCCGAGTAACGTCGACGATGGCAAAAGAGGATAAAAAGAGGGCATCCATTATCTTTATTTCGATAAGATATACGAAACAAGGACACGTCTGGGCTCCTGCTTAAACGTCGCGCAAAAATACAGGTCTGTTGTGTAGTACACGCGATTAATAATTATATATAATTTGCCACGCAATTTTTATAATAAATATGGAAAAACCTATATAATATAAATAATTGCTGACAGGATATTGTCAAAGTTTACTACGTGTCTTTTTCAATTTGCAAATATTAATTATTCCGCCGACTCGTGCCACACATATTAATTAATTTAAAGTATTTTCTTAGCTTTGAATAAAGTGTGTAATGCTCGAGAAAAAGGATCATTAATCGCGTTTTATTGACCTATAGGTCTCTAACGGCAGAAAGTCGCGATACCGCGGATATGCGCGAGAGAAACAAGAGGAAGTTATCGTTACGTGCGTTCCTGAGTCCTTTTTGTTTTCCTTATTTAATCTCAAGGCGGTCATTAACGGCCATCTCCGCTTCTCTACCTGTTCTACGACTCTACTCGGAATTTTCTCGTCCTGTTCTACTGCGGCGAAATGAGCACTACGTACTCCATTATACGCGCGTCGGCTACATTCATCTGATAGTTTATACATCACGCTAACATTTCGCGAATACATTAATAAGAGAAATTATAAAATCGAAAAGGAGTCTGAAAATCGAGAGGCTTTTGAATTAAATTGAATCGAGATTGTTTGAATTAAATTGAATCGAGATTGTTGTGAGCGTAAGATTAAATTACGGGAAGTTTCCTAAAATACACCTTCTACCTCGGATATGACCGAGATATGGATGCCAATAATGTATGCAAAGATGACAAATAACATGAAAATTTAGCACAAAAAATAGTCAAATAATCATTATGGAATTTAGATAATTAATAATATCTTTAATGCAAATCGTCATATTTTTCTAAAATTGTTTGAACGTAAGATTAAATTGCGAGGAGCTTCCTAAAATGCATCTTCTTCCTCGGATATGACCGAGATATGGATGCCAATAATGTATGCAAAGATGATAAATAACATGAAAATTCAGCACAAGAAATATCAAATAATTCATTATAAAATTTAAATGTTTAATAATATCTTTAATGCAAATCGTCATATTTTTCTAAAAAAATAAAATTCAAATTGTCGTGAATCCTGCTCTACGTCATATTCTACGTATCTCCTCTAGAGAAATCCATCCAATGTTCTTAGCAATCTACTACAGTTACTCAGGTACGACATTGTGCCCCGGAAAAAGAAGTCACGCTTCGGAAGATCCCCGAGAGAGCGATCGCATCAACGCACTTCTTTAACGAGGATAATTTCGGGGTGGCGCGACATCGCGATCTATCTGAGCGTCTCGCTCCGATTCTCTACTCGTGTTCTCCATCCGTGCGTGTGTCGTGGATGCGTCTGTCAAGTATACACGCTTACACGCGCGTAATGTGAATTTTTGCGCCTCTCTCTCCGTGAGAAGAAACTCTTGCACGGTAAGACGCTGATATATCGTGTCGGAAAGAGAAGAGGGAGACGGGAGGGGGAAGAAGGGGAGGAGAAGACAGCAGCACGGATTCCCGTACACTGGATACGAAATCCACCCGTATACCTGTACATAGATATATATATATATATTTCGCGCGCGGGATATACGGTACGCATGGATGACTGGGAACCCCATTCCATCCCGACGCGGACGATCTTGATCGCGAATGTCGACGACGCGATCGTGAGATCGAGGCACGAGGAGAAACGGAGAACACCCGTGAACGGGCCCGATCCGCGTATAAATCGCTTCCTTCGATTCCGCGGGAAGCATCCCTCCCTCCCTCCCTCCTCTCTTCCCTCCGAATGGGAGACACGGTGTCCCCTATTAGATCCTATTACGCGAGTCTCATATCGCTTCCTGTGTAATTACCGGATCGTCTTTACATGTATCGTGCAAGGTTCGCAGGCTGTTTCAAGTTCTTGCATACTTAATCATTTCTTTTTCTGGATCTTTTCTTTTTTTAACTAGCACTTGAGACGTGCTATTTAGATGATTGCACACTATATTTTTTTTCTCTTTAAACTTGTGTGTATTCTTAAATCGTTGGCTATTAAGATTGTTAAATATTTAAATCCATAGATTTGTTTTCCAAAGTTCTTTACATTTTTAATTTTTATTTCTTTATTTAATATAATGTAGTATTTCCGATTTACATAGAATCTTTAGATCTTAGCTTCTCTCTCTCTCTGTTATTAAAAAATATTCTTTGAAATATTTAATATTTATTCTTATTTAATATTTAATATTTATTTAATATTTATTCTTAAAACTTGGAATTCTTAAAAATACAATTCATACAATTTTATAAATTTGGTAATTATATTAAATATAATTAAGAATATTACATTAAAATATTTCAAATAAGGTTCAGTACTTTAGAATTTGAAAATGTAATATACTCCTGATCGCTTATGTATTAAAAATGTCAAGAAGAGTATTAGTAAAGTTTTTAATAATTCGGCACGATAGCTGATTAACAAAAAATTCAATCGCGCCGCATTCTTCGATTCGTACAAAATTCCTGGTTTGCATAATTTCGCTCGAAAATAATGTTGAAGCAATAGCGGCGGCATAGCAATAACAGCAATAATGTTTGTCGGCTTCTTCGTCATCTTTTCTTTTTCGCGTACTCCTTATTAGCTAAGATGTTAGCTAAGATATCGGCGCTACTCGCAAGACTACGAATCGTTTATTACGCATCTTAAGGGGGATTACGAAGGGCCCGAGATGTCCACCCTTTTACCTCCTTTCGGCAAGATATAAAGGAATCTGCAACCGAAATTTTCCGCGTGCGATATGTTTCAATATAATGTATATATATTGACAATAACTACATTGATAAAAAGAACATGGCATGTTAGGACTAATATTCATACTGATCTCAAAATTTGTAAATTCTTTTACATTACACGGATGTTAATGTAATAATTATTTACGATATAAAAATACCCGGCAAGATTAATTAATTTCGCGATCTTTATTTCCGTAAGAGTGTTCTTTCATCATCATCTTTCTGAATAAAATTTTTTGCAGTTCGCTTGATTCTATAAAATTTATTATAAATTATGAAATTTTATTATTATTAATTGTATATTTTTATTATTTTATTGATATTATGTGATATTTTATTGATATTATGTGATATTGATATTAATCAACAATTAAAATTCAGTCAGAAGATAAAATAATGAAATAATAAATGAATAAAATTTGATTTTATCTGATCTGCATGGCGTTGTGTGTGAATCGGTCTTTATACAGTTTCGTAATGTCGGGTCCAAAAGTCACGATACAACGGGGATGTTACTGCATACTCGGATCATTCCGAATCTGATCGGTCGCGGAGAGAATATCGCCTTTTTACCGCGTTAATTAATTGCGAATTTCGGTTTGCTCGCATCGAATACTCGCGCGATATGGCCGGCCCTCCCATTAGAGCTTAAAAATAATTGAACTGGATTCCAGCGTATTAAACGCACGCAGACGCATCGTAGCGGTCCTTTTCATTTCGTTCATTAGTCATCGACCGTTAATTTTGTCGATAAGTCCGTGAGCGGTCTTAGAATCTTTTTCAGTCTCTATTAAGATCTGAATTTTTTTATCGAGATCAATTTTTAATTATAATAACAATAATAATAATAGAGCCAACTAGATTTTAGATCTTTTTAAATATTATAGGAAAATGATAATTATGAGTCGTAGAGACTTACCGGTGTCCCTGGTACGAGGTCTTGACGAGTTTCACCGTGAAGAGGAATTGTATGGCGCAGACCAGCAGGCAGCACAAGTTGAGCGACAAGGCGAGAGCGCACAGCGCTAGGGTGACCTCGTAAACGATGACGAATTCCTCCGGGCTGATGAGACTGTTGGACGTGACCGTGAGCGGTGAGATCTTCAGCAGGAAGATAACCGAGAGCAGGGCCAGAAGTAGAGACACTAGGCACAATAGTCCGAGGCTCGTCAACATCTCTTTCACACCTTCGTCGTTTCGATGGAGATTCCTGGACAGGGACGAGGACCAGGAGGCATTGAGGGGTATCACCGTCGGCCCACCGGTTACCTGGCCGGCCACGACAGGAAGCGCAGGTGCGGCAGGTGCGGGTGACGGCGTGGTTTGGCTCGGCAACCGCGACAGCCTGGAGATGTCGAGACCGCCATTCGCCTTCGGTCGATCTTGATGCAATACGCTCGTCTGCGAGATCACGGTATGGCCAAGCTGACTCGCGACCGAGACGTTGTTGTTGTTGTTGTTATTGTTGTTGTTGTTGTTATTATTATTATTATTATTATTATTATTATTATTATTATTATTATTATTATTATTACTGACGCCGTTACCATTAACACCGGCTACTGGACTGACGCTGTTGACCGAGTGCTTGGAGGTCGACAGCGTCGACACATTGAGCGCGTGCGAATGGTTCAAGCGTTGCGACAGATTGTTGACGCTCAGCTGGGAGTGATTCAAGGGATGCCGGTGGGTCGACGAGGGCGTCGTCGCCGATTGATGCGCATTCGACGTCGTCGATCTCTGCGCCACGGAGTCGTACACGTCGATTCCGCCGTTATTACGATGTCCGGAGATGCCGCGAGTCGTCCCGGTGCCTCCGGTGTAATGATGATAGTGGTGATGCTGTTGCGACTGCGACTGTTGCTGCTGCTGCTCCTGGTGCAGCGAGTTATTGTGCAAGTGGTGATGATGGTGCCCGCCGTGCAACGAGCCCGAGCTCGTTTGATAATCATTATGATGATGCCTGGAGCCCGTTGACGACGGCTGCCCCGTCAAGATGTGCTTCAGCATTACTCGACACTCGCTGGTGTCACGCGGGGTGAGGCTTCTTCTCTTTTCCTCCCGATGCCGATGATCCTCACATGACGGCTACGTGACGGAAGAGGCTACTGAATTACACCGAAGCATAGCACATTGATTATTAGCTTCGATCTTCCTCAGATTAGACTCGTCATATCCTTTCAAGTCACATTAACACGTGGCACATCAACTTTATCCCTTTCAAGCTAGATTCTTCATGCGTCAGATATATCACCTCTCTCTTCATCACGCTGCGCGAATGTTTCACAATGAAATATATCGCTCGTTAAGCTTGCAAGTTGCATCAAGTTCGTCGTTGATTTCGATCTTTAGGCCCGATTTCAATCTTCGTAATCTTAAGGCCGTAAAGGCACGTCATTTATCGCCAACGGCTCTCGAGCCGGAAATACCTCTTCTCGTCGTCTTCCGCAATTAATTCCTCAACTGGAAGGAGCACGTTTATATGCGAACCAGGGCTTACGTGGGCGCTACGTTCCCGGGCTCAGCGAGTTGCTGCACACCAGTTGCTCCACCATGGCGACGACATCCACCAGGCGGCGGTTCTCTCACATATCGGATTCGCAGCGTGGAACTATGCGACGACAACGTGCGGCGCGAGCGGGTTCGTTAAGGGCATGATCCGCAGGTCGGTCCGCGAAGGGAGTCTTTTTCTCACTCTCTCTCCTTCTCTTTATCGCGGCAACGATGCGGTCGGTCGGTCGGTCGTGCGTTCGTTAAGGCGGCTGCAAGCTCGGTTTTCTACCATCTCGGTCTCCTCGTCGGATACGCGCGAGCTCGTCAGCCGGCATGGCTCCCGAGATGGTGCCGGCGGTGCCTCTGGAACAGGTCGGAGAAAATAATTAATGGACTGACTGTTCACTCTCTCTCTGTCGGTCGGAATAGTCAGCCCGTAAAAAGAAGGATAGATACGGGGTATAATCTACCCGGAGTGTGGCGACGAGGCACAGAAAATATTCCTCTCTCTCTCTTTCTCTCTCTTTCCTGGCTTTTCAGAAATTTTATGCGAGACGAAACGCGATTGATTACACGAACGGATAGTGGAATTTAAAAAAAATTATGTAACTTCAATAAGGAGAAAAATCACAATGATTTAGCTAAAACCAGCTGTAGAGATCTATCGATTAAATGGAAATTGTAAAGGAATCTTTTCACAAGAGCGAGCAAGCGAGAGTACCTCTCAAGTAGTGACGAGTAAAGAATCGTTTCGTTTTAACGGACTGTAAAGCGATCGCATCGTGACGAAGCGGTTTAAAGCGCGACTATCTCCTAACGATTATCACACATAATATAACTAAAGAGCTCTGGAATCAAAGCTATTGTCGCCGTTCTTTCCCAGCGCATATCTCAATCAGAGCATAACTTTTTAATTTAATGCTTGTTTTATAATCCCGCGACATCCGCTTCTTAATTAATATTAAAATTAGGAACTTGGCTCAAATAAATAAGTCAAAATTAAATCATAATTGGGATAAGAGCCCCAGCGCGAAAGTCGGGGCTCTAATTTTTATTTTAATTAATACACGCGCGAAATGATATCGTTGCTTCTCCGCGGTGTCTTTTTTGCGAGCGTGGAATAAATTTTTCGAAAATTTTTCTTGCGAAAAATACTATTCTTCGTGTATGAAACCCGAATGAAATGCGCAGCGAACGCTATCAAGATTAAAAACCTCGGGAATTCAACGGCGTAATTAGAAAGATCTCACGGTGGTATGCGTAACACTGTTAGACCAGACGATGACCTTTAGCGGTGCACGCGCTCGCGGAAAGGCCGCGATGCGAAGCGAAGTCCGCGTGTATATCTGATCGCGACGCGAGGAATACGAAGACAAATTGCCGGTCATCGCGCGAGATAAGCGAATCGCGAGAGAAAACTGGGCGATCTGGCGACGACTGGGACACAGTCGCGTCGATACGTACTTTGTTACTGTGTATTATTATCACTTTCAACGACCGCAGGTCTCTTTCTCTCTCTCTCTCTCTCTCTCTCTCTCTCTCTCTCTCTCTCTTTCCCGGCGCTGCTCGTTCATAGATTGTTCATACATTTCCTCTCACTCGGCACGAGCGGGTCACGCGAGCTCGTCCCTCTTTGCTCACATTTAACGAATATATGTAGAATTATTTATAATTTTGTAAAATTGCAATTAGAAATTTATCCGTAAAGTTGAATGTGGTATCAAATATGAGATATATGAGATTACTCATTAATTAATTATTACATTATTTAATTGTACAATATTTATGCATTTTTAAGAATTTTTAATGAACAATCTCTCTTAAGTTAGATCAATTGGATTTCATACAATTCAAAAGCTTTAGATTATTAGAATTTTAATTTAGAATTAAATTATTCAAGTATTTAATTCATTAAAATTAAAATAGCTGAAAATAATAATTAATTTTTAAATGTTTAAGTGCAAATCAATTCCAAATGCTCGATCAAAGAAATGTTTAATAAAATCAGAGGTAGTTTTACGATGTAATTATGATATATGCTCACAAGCCATTGTCCTATATCTTATTATAGTAAAGGTAGCTTTCAATCATGTATCGGTAGATATTAACGAGGTAAAATAAAAAAGTTAAATAAAAGCGTAAAAACAAACAAAAAGTTGTGTCAATCCATGGCATGCAACAACGATTAAATGAATGTTACGTATTGAGCATGACGTTATACTGCGAACCATGAAGACTGTCATTCCGGATCGATAAACTCGATTGTGATGTCACGTTGCATCGCTTACATGCCACGTGACAAATATATTGGCAAAGTATCTTTTTTCCATATAACAATTATTTTGTTGAATATTTATTTGCAATATTTATTTGTATTTTTCGTATTTCAGAATAAACAAGGAAAACTGAATTATTCTCGTTGGAATCGAGATTCTTGAGTTTGCTATGGAAGTGGAACACTGGAATTTCTTAAGATTTATTTCGTACTAATATGACACGTGTTTCCTTCGACTATTTTTTGCTTCGTCAATCGATATAGCACGGCATACTTTCATTTCTAATTCTATTTTATTGATTACATCTCGAAAATGTAATTGATTCGACTACTCATCTCTTTGCGATACCGTTACTTCCGTCTACAGCCTTATTCACGATGCTCGATTTACATTGCGTTTCGATCATTCGCAGCAAAAGATCGATGCTAATTTCCAATCGAAAAAATATTATGAAAACTGTTGAAAATTATTTTACAAATTTAATAGTTTTATTTTATAAAATTTGTAAAATTATTTATAAAATTTATAAACAACAATCTTTTCAACAATTCAAAGCATTTGAACATATATCGTTGTTAATCTAAAGAATTAAATAAATAAAAAATCTAGGGAAAAGATACATTATTATTTACTTAAAATTTATTATTACTTGAAATTTATTATTACTAAAATGTAAGATATGTATAAAAATATGTAAAGCAAATGTTGGTGTTTATTTAAACACACCCAGTTTTTATTTTTAATTCTAAATCTATTATCTGCATAAATTTACATGAAAAAAATCGTTATATAATATTTCTTTTAATTATT
Source organism: Camponotus floridanus (assembly GCF_003227725.1). Taxonomy (NCBI): domain Eukaryota; kingdom Metazoa; phylum Arthropoda; class Insecta; order Hymenoptera; family Formicidae; genus Camponotus; species Camponotus floridanus. The sequence goes on along the minus strand of NW_020229260.1, from coordinate 400,621 downwards.
CTTCACGTTGCTTTGCATTGATTATTTTCAAATAATCGGTTTGAAAGCTTGGATTAAACGTTTTTCTCTTCGTAATCCTATCTGCAGCATAAGTATATGATAATCAATCGTTTCGGAACTTTATTTTCCCTCCATTGGTTAAATATAGAAGATGTAACATAAGCCGTTAAGCGCGCGCGTAATTTTATTTAATTGTAAAAGGGCCATATGTCTGTGTGTGCTTATATAAAATCCGCGTTATTCATCGTCCGTGAACCAATTACACGTTAAATGCGGTTCTACGTGCATCTCGTCGTCACGGTACCCTGCATCCCGATCGACGGCGATCTTTGCGGCGTAACGTGATTCGATCCCGCAAATTCCTTCTCTCTCGTGCTGCCGCGCGATACATCGGATCGCGTGCTACGATCCAGAACCGCAAGATTGGCTATCGTGGGCCGCGAGCAGCTCTCTCTCTCTCTCTCTCTTTCTTTCTCTCTCTCTTTCCTTCTCTGTTGTCAATAGTCGGGCTTGACTCATAGAAACGGGTTCCGCTCGCATTCCGGACATCCAGCCTGCCGCTCACGACGGAAAGATGCGCATCCCCGCATCGATATCTGCGCGCGTGTAAGTGACGAATAGGATAGAAATCCATATCGGACAACGATGTTTGTAAAATAGTGGACTTTGAACAAAATTGGGCAAGATTGCAAGATAGACATTTTTATTATTAAAAAAAGAAAAGATAAAAGACTACAAGGACCAGCGCAAAGGTGAAATTTATGCGAAAAATTCAACGGTTGTTTTACAATTTAACAAACCAAAAGTAATGTTTATTTAATTTAAGACAAACGCTGCGTTTCGATCCAATTCGAATCCTTTTCAATGTCGGATAACAAAGTGAGTAATAAACAAAAATGAAAAATAAAGTTAACAGTCATTGATATAATATAAATAAAGTTCCGATTATTACGGTTAATGCGTTTTCTAATTGATTTTTTAATTGATTTTTTGAACCATCAATTATTGCGCTGGTCCTTGTAGCCTTTTACCTTTTTCTTTTTTTAGTGATTTTATCTAACGAACATTTTTGTTTTCATCGATATTCTCTTGTATGTGGGTTTAGAATAGTATAACAATTGCATCCATCGATAATCCCATATCTAGAACTCCAAATGCTGTCTTCGCACGTTAATCGATATGTCTGTGTATCTGGCGAATTGATTACTTGTCCTATATTGAAGTACTAATCGATATACGTTGGTAAAGTGAAAATGACATATCGGGTCCAGGGATTAGAATTGCTAGCTTATACGGAATACGTTTAAATTCCCCATAATTTGCATGAAAAGCACAGAGTTTGAGGAAGCCGCTTATTACAATCAACCGCGATATTATCGGCCCGATGCCATTGACATCATTATCATCATTCCCGTGGCAATGAGAGAATCTCTAACCAGAATGAGCGATGCGTTCATTTGTACATCGCGTTTACATCGATTACTTGCAAGTTTATTATATACATCCTGTATTGATTATGAATACCTTTCAATTTTCACGAGTCGATTTAAAGTTAATTTCAGATATATTAAACGTTTATTAAAATAAGTTCTATCTAAATAAATATTTAAATGGAAAGATTTTTGTAAACAAAGCAATATATTTGTTTTTAAAAAAATGTGATCACAATATTTGTTTCGTAAAAAATTGGCAATTAATTTCGCACGCTGAAAAACATGCATCACATATCTTTTTATTACATCACATATATCGCGGAGAAAAAAATATACATTTTAATTATTTTATCCATGGCTTTGTGAGATATTATTCCAGAGTTTATAGCGCAGTCAGCGAAATTATTACGGGATTACGTGTATGTGTGAGGTTTCTCCGACTACGTGAGCGAAGTCCTATGTGCTCACCGTTCTTATCCAATTTCACAATTTCGTCGTCTTCCGTTGCGGTTACGGCATCGTTTCTCCCTTATTTCCCATCGACATTCGTGCCTCTCTCATGTCCGTATCGCGATCGATGTTTACGGGATAAATGGATCTCTCAAAGAATAATGCATATATTCATCGCTTAATACATATCGCGACGCGATTTGCAAATGTATTTCCGGATTTTTCCATCACCGATTAGTTGACATAAAATACAATTATATAATATCCCAAATAATTATATAATATTCGAAACCCCCCTATTTTCTAAACAATTTCAACATTGCTTAATTAAGTCGGTAATTATAAAATAAATTAATTCTTTACGTAATTTTAATATTCCAATTTATTATGATTCGAGTTATGAGATATTCTGATGAGGTGCATATCATTTGCATTACCTACATGTTCATTATCTACTGTCTGTTGATTAACGATTTTTTCCTTAGACGATATATTTATGCAAACTTTGTTTCTCACTGCAAGCTGCTCTCAGTTGATTTAATAATATCAAATCTATTCTCATGCCCTTCTGTGAATGCAAGTCTCGTAATAATCTCCTAATGATTACATAATAAGTGTGATTTCCGGAAGATGCATCGCTATAACATTATAATGCAAAGTAATCCGTAGCAAAATGATGCGAGTTTTAATATCCGAAGGTTACACGCTGCGTATCTTCAAGACAATGCGTTTCGACCCGTTTCAGAAATTTCGTTGCACAGAGAAAAATGTATATTATATTCAAGTAAATATTATTTATTTCAAGTATATAATAAGGTTCATATATCCGCAAATATCATAAGTTCACCAAAAGCATTAAATTTAATTCAATATACTACTGCTCAAAAGTATTTGGCCACCCTTAATTTAAGAGAAAACTCGAAAACGAAATTGTGTCTATTGCCTTTCATCGATGTTTATGTGCTAACGGAAAGTCGTTCTCAACAGCTATATTATAAATATCACTTCATGTTTACTAACAGATAGCTACAAAGCCAAATAAGGTATTTATAGCTCTTTTTCTAGAATGAATACTTTTAAGTTTTTACTACAAAGGCGCGTGTTTCATGGATTTTTTTTGTTTATTTGATATTTTATTACAACAAGAGTGGCAAAAAATATCTAAAGAAACTTTAGAAAAATTAATAAGAAGATTGCCGAGACTTTGTGAAGCTGTCATAAAAAATAAAGGACACATGGATGAATCAAAAATTTAAAATTTTTGTATATTTTGATATTATATAGATTAATATAATGAATGATTTTTATTTATTTATAGTCATTTAAACACAACATTTATCTAGGTGGCCAAATACTTTTGAGTGGTAGTGTATATTCTGAATTTTAGTAACTGCAGTATTTTGTCAAGAATATTAAATTAAAACAAAAATTTGGTTTTCTTAATGCACAGAGTTGACGTAAAATAAGTTTGATTTTTCTTTGACACAACTTTACGATATTCTTGAAGAGAAAATATATTCTTCTTTTGAGCACATGATAATGAGATTTTCTATCTTGTGATGAGTATATTTGAAGACTATTATCAAGAATATATTCTTTGTTGAAGAACCCTATTACTTAAAAAAAGAAAATTAAACTGATTAATCGCTTTTCTTGGCAGTAGAATATTTTTCTCTGTGTGGGCGATTGTTCGATATCAGATCGCAAAGCACTATCGCGATGAATCGATGTTAGATCTCGCGTATCGGAGCAGAAGCTCGCGCAGCTGTTTCTATTTTCACGTAACGGACACAATCGGCGTAAATGGGCACCGGAGAGATCATCCGTTGCGGCTAGATTTGCAGCAAGGTCAATGATTTTCCGACCGCGGACCGATGAACTTGCGCCTCGCGTCAGTGTACGTACGCACGTATATACCAGGACCCGGTCGTGGAGTCGGGTCTCGACACGGTGGTAAGAGGGCAAACGCGAGAGACAGAGAGAGGAAGCGAGGAAAGAGACAGACGAAGGGAAAGGGGAAGAAGAGAGATAGAGAAGGCAAGGTCGTTGCCTAGATAACAGTTGCAAGATATACAGTTGACTCGCATGCCTCCCTCGAGGAAGGGGAATAGAGAGAGGATGCGGAATAGAAGAGAAAGGGGCGGTCTAGAAGACGACAAGCAGAGCAGAAAGAAAGAAACAAAGAGAGAGAAAGGGAGAAAAAGAGGTTCCACGAGAGAAGGAGAATATTCGAGTAACAAACGCAACGGGCCTCGTAAAGGTGCGAGGCAACGAGGGCGAGAAAGGGAGGCTTTAGGAGAGAGAGGGCTATGCTATCGGCGTGATATCTCTCCTTTTTTCTTCCGTTGAAACTGCTGCTACGGTTAGGGGAACGATGCGAGAGCGCAGTGATGTAAGAAAGATGTACCTACACACGAAGGGCACCCTCCCCTTTCTTCTTTCTCGTCACGGTTGTGTAGGTCGATCTTCTTCTCACCGCGTTGCCCTCCTCCCTCCCCGCTTTTCTCTTTATCTATCGCATACTCTCGTATATACCTTTTCGCCCCGCGTATTCGATACTCCTCGCTCTCTCCCTCATCCCAGATCGAGGACGGGGTCTCTACGCGTCTGGCCCGCTGAATTTAACGTGGCAGGTGCCTGCTGAATGGACGCAGCTAGGGCCCCATCGGTCCCCTCGCCCCCATCTCCCTTCTTCTCTTCCTGCTTCGTCTCGATGCCAGGCCGTCTCTCTGATGCCTGTTTGACTTTCTCTGTCTTCCCTATCTATGGCCGGCTTCTCCCTGCCTTTTTCACCTCTCTGCCCCGCGATGATGGCCGCGATCGCTCTTGCTTGCTTTATGGCACACAAGAAACGCTCGACGGGCGCTCTCTCAATCATTTACAGAGAGTCGCTCCGCGATGACGAGATCCTCGACTCTTCTCCTCCCGTTTTTCTTCCTCGTTTTTTGCTTCTTCGCGCTGACCGACCGTTTTGCTCTATTCGTCGCTGTTTCACGGAATCGCGTAGAGCGAAGAACCGGGGTTTTGCCGTGTTACCTGACGGCGGATCGCGCTGCTCCCGAGAAAACAGGTGGAGAGACAGGCATGCTAGGGTCTGATAGACTACGCGGCGAATGAATGGCACGTCATTCCTTAACACGAAACGGGAAGCTTTAAAATCGAGGAATTTGAGGATACAACATCGTTAGAAACAGGTAGGCAGGTATCGACAACCTCGGAAGATTGGAAATTATGTAAACGAAAAAAAATCACCAGATATTCTCTTAATCATCATTAACCATTACACGAAAGTAAAAGAAAAATATCATTCTACTGCCAAGAAAAGCGATTACTCAGTTTATTTTTCTTTTTTAATAGTTTTCGTCAACAAAGAATATATTCTTGATAATAATCTTAAAATAAACTCATCACAAGTGTTAGAAAATCTCATTATTATGTACTTAAAAGAAGAATTTATTTTCTCTTCAAGAATATTGTAAAGTTGTATCAAAGAAAAATCAAAGTTACTTTACGTCAACTCTTGTAGTAAGCAAACCAAATTTTTGTTTTAGTTTAATATCTTGACTAAAATACTGCACTTACTAAAATTCAGAATATATTCAATTAAATTTAATGCTTGTGGTAAATTTATAATATATTTACGGAAATACAAACTCATGATATATTTAAAATAAATATTATTTATTTGAATACAGTTTTTACATTTTTCTCTGTATAGGGATTATTTTGTTTTTAATAATAATAATAATTGTTGATGTTTCCTGAACGAAAATTAATCGTCGAGAATAAAGGAATTTTTAAAATTAAATTATGTTTCAATGTGGAAAATAAATAACAAGAATCTCTTTCTTTTAATTATTCTGATGTATATAGAAAGTTAAGATTCTAAACAAGCGCGAATACTTCTTATGATACATTATTATAATCGATTTCTTCAATTTTTAAAATTTTATCAATTTCCTTTTTTAATCAATTTCTTTCCTAAATCACATTTCTAATTATAATATAAACAAATAATTTAATCATGTGCCATTAGCATCGACTAATATTAATAAGCTTGACTCTATCTACATCTTGTTGGAGAAGATCGTGAATCTGTTCCCGAACAATGCGATTGCTTCGAGAGATGAGAAAGTAGGGAGGAGAGCGTGCCGGCCAGGATCGGGCAAAGGTAAGAGAGAATGCAAGGAAGAATTGTGGGAAAGGAGAGAAAATTGCAAAACGACATACCGTGCGACCGCACACGCCGAGAGGATAATTCCACGGTGCGGCTTAAAACCGCGCGCAATTTGGCCTCACGCCATCGTTTAAAGTATGTTACGACGAACAAATATCCCTGTCGTTAAAAAGATGGCAGGGAACACGAAATTTACGCGGCAAATTTTGACAAATGCTAAAGCTAATAGTACACAGAAGAAATCCTACTGAATCAAAAAGTAGAATCGATATAGCATTTAAATCTTGGAAAAAAAGGTGTCGAATTAGATTGCTATCTATTGCAATTTTTTTGATATTACTGACATCAATATGTTTAAATTAGAAAATTTGTATTTGTTTATCGTCACAAGGACAGATGGAACTGCACGAAATCTCGTTTGTAATTGTCGACATTACACGTAATTCTTGTTCCTTTCACGCGTGCACGCGATTTTGCTTGCCGAGTGTGTTAATATGTGATTTACACGAGAAGATGGAATTATCGCCGCCGACATCGTCGATACCGCCAGCTCAAGAAAGAGACGAGTCGTTGCGGTTAACGCATGAATACGCATGCCACACGCTGCCACTTTGCGGCCGCAAATCTCTGACGTTTCACGGAATGAGGGAGAGAACGCGGGTATTAAGGCTGAAACGCGCGCGTCTCGTATTTCCCAGAACGAAGAGTCAAAAAAAATTTGAAAAAAATTTTGAGAGCCCACAAATCGGATCGTGATAGGGAACAAAACTTATACGAGTGCGCCTCCTCGCTAAGTATTGTCGCGACACACTTGACACAAGCTTAGAATAAAATATCATGTTACAGTATGCACTTATAACGAGAAGACTCATCATCTTAAATGCACACGACAAACTGCAAATACTATCCAAGTATTAAAAAAAAATCCCCGAAAAAAAGACATATATTTCAAGAGGATTATCTTTGATGCAACTTGATTTCTGGCTTCGAGAAATAAAATACATTAATTTTTTCGATTAAATATTTTTTTAATCACAAAATTATCTCTTTAATTTTTCAACTTCTTTTAAAAAAAAAAAGCACGAAAGAGACGTGAAAAAAAATTAGGAAAAGCGCGAAGAGGAGAAAAGTATGTATGTCCCAAAGAAAGACGGATACGTATCTATATCAAAGAAGCAGAAGAAGAAATAAGAAGTCTGAAATGCCTTCGGGAACGCATTCCTGCCGCGTTCGTACAATGCACCTGCTGCTGCGAATCTGCGGATCTTTTATCGCGATTAAACGAGCGGACGGCGCGTCATTGTCGGCGATAGCGAATAAACGAGCGTCGACAGCCGAAGGAAATTCAAGGCACGTACAACTCGCTTTTCGCTATTTTCCAACTTTATTCGTTCCCCGTAAACGACAAGCGTAACGAAACCCGTCGGTGTGCTTTGGGCATTCTTAAATAATTCGACCTTGAGCCAGAACTAAGGAGTGCCTTTGCCGCAACCTTCGCATAAACGTCATCAGAAGCTCGATCTACAACCGACAACAGAACGTTTCGACGTTTTTTACTTAAAATCGACGTAATAAAAATTCGCGGAATGTCCGATATACACAGAAAAAAATACGTGTCAAATCAAAACTTATATACTTAAATTAATGCGTTCATTCTTTTTTGTATATACGCAACAATTTATAATCTTTTTAGAAGAGTTTAATAATTTTAAATTTCAACAATATTATAGTCTTATTTTAATAATGTAATTATCACCTCAAGAATATATAATCATTTAATTCTACTTTAAGAAAATTATAATCTTTGATTTAAAACTGTTATTTTCTATCTAACATTGTTTCTTTTTTATTTAAAATTATTTTATTATTAAAATTAAATCATAAGAATATATTTTTCTTGTTGAACTTTATAAAATTGCTTCATTCAAGTAAGCAATTATTCAAGCAATTAATTTTATAATCTCATTTCAAAATTTCCATGTTAAAATTAAATATATTTTCAAAACAAGAATGTCTTTTTTCTGTGTATACGATAAAATAATTTTCGTCTTAAGATTGATTTTTTTTTACGATTAACACGTCGTAATAACCTACGTGGTATTCTGAGACCGGAGTTTCTTTTAGAATAAACAAAGCGTCCATTTGTTTATCTGATAATAATGGTGGAAGGACATCACACATATGGCGAGAGATATACGCCTGTTTATTTAATCGAGATAATAGGTCGCATAAGCAATATTTATTATGGTGGAAATGAAACGTTAGAAACACGAATACTTTTACGATAGTGACGTAATGACCTAATCTTGTCCATGACCTAATTTTTTTTTCTGCAAATTATATCCGGCCAAGAACGCAGTTATCTCGGGTGATTCTGCTCAAAGTTCATAGATCAAGATATCGTAGCACGTACTATGATATAAATTGAGAAACTATGTCTAGTTAAGAATTAAGTTAATTTATTAATTTGGCAATCGAGAGATTAATAAGGGATTTTTATGAAGAATTGAATTAACTTTTAATTTCGATTGTAATAGCAATTGTTTTTCTTGAAATTATAAAAATAACATAAGAGAGAGTTAATCCTACAAAACATTCATTTATAATATACGAGAAAAGTTTTTTTCTCCCATCTTGTTATAGTTATTATTTCATCTATACTAATCGCTATAAAACATTATAAAAAATAAATTATTACTATAATTCTACATGCCAGATTGCAAGAAAAAATATAGATAATCAGATTTTTCGGAACAGCTTGGCGATTTAAAAATTTCTTTAAAAAAATCTTTTTTTTTTTACAATCTTTTAAACTGAATTATTTAAGCATGAAAATCAATCATCGCTGATGTAAAATAACATTTCATTTGGATATAATGTTATCTATAACTTTATATCTGAATAAAATCAAGCTTAATAGTTAGTTGGTAGTGGAAAAAAATAAGGCACTTTTAATATAATTTTTTGCCATAATATGAAATATATGAATCTTTTTCTTTAATATGAAAAGAGATGTAATAGAACATAATTTCCTTAATAGAAAATTTTAATTATTTAATAATGTTCTATAAAGTAATCGTGTGTAATCAGTTAAATTAATATAAATCATTCGCGACACATTTATCAATAATTTTGTAAATAATCAAATCGTGTCAAAACATATATATTGCTCGAAATGGTTTTTCTCGAATTTAAAATTAGACAAATGAAGCAGATTATTATTGAACGTTTCGTCTTAATATAATCGCTATGCTAATCTCATTTGAGTGAATTTGTTAAAGTTAAATTCGTCCGCCGCTAAATTTCCTAAAAATCAATCGACGCTAAGAGAAAAAGAGACAGAGATAGAGAGAAAGAAAGAGAGGGAAACCGGCTTTACTGTCTACATAAAAGTACCCGCGCGTACTAACGGAACATTTTTATCATGCCTCGTACGGACCAGTGATATTTTTGATATAATCTAATAAATGAAGCGTATGACAAATTAAATACAACTAAACAAAAGAGCAAGCCTAAGGAAAATTTCTTTTCGCGTATCTATAATACAGAAATATAGTATAAATCTCACCGAAATTGTATATCGGTTTGGTATGTCGAGTGAAGTTCGCCGTAGGACGGAGAGCGAATGAGCGAGCTAGCAAACGAGAGAGAGAGAGAGAGAGAAAAAGAAAAAAAGAGAGAGGCGTCTCTCCAAAGCTTCGAATCTATCCGCGATAATTTAGAGAAAGAAATTGAAAACGTAGAAAAAATGCTTTTAAACAGATATAAAAAAAGTGAAAAAACGAAACAGCGAAAGAGAAGCTCGCTCCTCGGACTCCGTCCCTGATCGGACGAAGCGAAACCAGGCGGGCAGCTAACTCACCTCGTGCCACATTCCGCTGTGGGTTATATCGCCGACGACGACGAATAGTAGTGCGACGATCAACGGGGGTCTCTCCGCCACGTGAATCCCTTTTCCGTAGAAAGGAGAGATCCGATCGGCGGGGACGAACAGGCGGATGACACTTCTCTCGCGTTTTCCTCCCGCGGCACCTGCACCGTGCGCTTTACACGCTGCACTCGCGCACGTCGCTTTTCAAATTTTCAAACCCACACACACACGAGAACATCCATCCACGCACACGCCAAGTTGCGCGCGCACACGTACGCACGTGTGAGAGGATGCCCGGACCAACCACCAACGAGGGCCAGCCAACGGGGCTGCCCGCATACCGACCGCACACGCGCGCGCGCAGACTCGGCAACGGGTTTCTCACGGGGCGAAATGTCAACCGAAACTCGCTCGCGAGAGCGGCAGATGCTGTCCCGGAGCCGGCGCTCGCGTCACGCTGCACGATTACGCGCAGACTGAACCGTCCGCTCGGCCGACCAATACCGACTGACTTCGGACGGGCCGTTCGGCTCGCGCAGACGCGCAGCCCCACCGCTCGGCGCGCGACGGTGGTGGGGGGGAGGAGCGAACCGCGTATCGAGAGAAACGTGAACCATTGCACGGAAATGTTTCATCGTAAAAAATGATATATCGCATAAAATCAGAGTTGTTTATGTAAAATTGACGCGTGTCGAAACATCGAATTCTGTTGCAAGATGATTATGCTATGCTATGGGATTGTCCGATAGCGTCGTATCTCATCAGTGAATAAGAATCAACCATAACTTTATTCTGTAATATATAATTCGCTTTTACAGCAGAAATGTCTTGTTTTTCAGTGAAGTTATAATGAATACACATAAAAGATAATATAATGCGCAATGGATATTTATCGTAATCGTACATCAATCAAAAATATTAAAATTATATAATTCTTCTCTCCCTCAATAAAGATAATTTACAACATATATCGTCTTTTTTTTCTTTTTATCCTTATATTTTAGGACTAACCGATGATTAAGTTGTCTTCCGAGTTCACACATTTTACATAGTCGTGAATGTACGATCTTTATCGCGCGCATATTCTCTATAAACAATCTATGCCGTATGTTTCTCAATTATCACGCTACAAATTGCTAAATTTGTATTACAAGACATATATATATATAACGCTTAATTATAGTAAGTTTTATGCTACGATAGGATTAAACCAACAAAGAGACAGTGCACACCAGTGTATGTGTGAGTTAAAGAAAGCCGTTGTTTTTACCTCTTGATATATGCACGATACCTATAAAACTTACATGGAAAACGTATTATAGAACGAATCGTCAAACCGTGCTCTTCGAGTATAACGCTCAAACATCGTCAATACTCCAAGTTATGAGTCTTGTTTATATGTACAATATATAAAATAATTAAGAAATCCGTGCAAAAAGCATTATACGTTCATTCCAGTTGATTCCAATATTCGTTCGTTACTTTTTTTTTATTTGGAACGTACAAATAACATATTTTCGCTACAATGATTACAAGTATCAGGATATCTGAAAGCAAAAGGAATACACTCTCGATCGATCGATAGTCGAGAAAGCGAGCTCGTTAAATAGCGGCAATCTATATTTTCCATGCAGGGGTTCATGTTCCTAAGAAATAGTCATAAAGTTATACGTAGTAATGTGAATGCAGTCGTGAACATGATCATATTACAATTCTACTCGTAATCTGTTCTTAGGTACTTTTGTAAAGAAATTTACACGGAAAAAATGACATCAACGAAGCTGCAGCCGATTTTCTCGATTCTAAGATTCTCTATTCTAGACTTTCTTTTATCAGCTGTTTTCGTCTAACTGGAGTTTTTTTGCACCGCTATATTATTACTCATATTTGCCATGTAACCACATTAGAGTGAAAAAGGAAGCAAAAAATAATACACTAGTTTTATTTTGAATGTATTTTTATCTATATATTCAGAAAATTGTGAGATATTCCAGAATAGAGGGATATCTCTTCCAATAATCTTAGAATATAAGAAATCGACTATACCTAGAGCACATCAAAGAGGATACATAGATTAAGAACAAAGATTCAGAAAAGTGAACAACTAATTATGTGAAATGACAATAGTAATGGCCGTACCATCGATATTTTTCTATCCGTCTAAAACACAGACAAATCTGAATCTAAATAAGAAAAACTGCAAATTGAAGTAAGGTGAGTAGCGTGTATTCCATCATGATTGAAAAAAGGGAAAGGAGGAAGAGGAGAGGATATAAGTTTATAATTTTCGACAGCCAGTTACCTTATATATCTCTCACATTTATCGTAAGAGATAAATAAGGACAAAATTAAAGGTAATATTGGAATAACAGTATTGCAGATTGGTGGTTAGCTCATGGATAATTGTCCATTAGAGAGTAGTCTCTCAACGGCAGCATTTATGTCTCCGAATGTGGCAATTAATGCTGAAAAAAATAGAGATATAATTAAATGTAAAATGCATTATAATATGTTATATTAAATTATGAAATGTTATATTAAAACACTATGAAAATTAGTATTTTATATAAACATAATACTTGAAATCTAAAATATTATATTGATAAAAAGAAAATGATAGAATATTTGCCTTTCTGTGCAGATCTTTGCATTAATAAATAAAATGAAAACAAATAAAATAGTAAATATAATTTTAATATAATTCTTATATCAATTATTGCAAATATTTATATACATAAACTTTTTTTTATACAAAATTTATATGCAAATATTTATATATACAAAGACTTGTATTGACTCTAACCTTGTAAATTAGCATCTCTATTAAGAAAACCCATAGCTGTAAGTTGCTCTAGTTGTGCTCTGTAACGTTCTTCTGGAGGAGCTACAGGTTGACCATCAACTTCTACACCTTGGTTTAATGCCATTGCAGAAACCTAATATACATAAATATAACGTCATTTGATAGACAAATATATCTAATGCTATATATAAGGCTATATATAAGGAATATAAAGCTGATTATCATCTAAATAATATAATATATTATACATTTTACATTCTTGTTCTTAAAAACAAAAAATATTAATTTACATTCATTTCATTGAAAGTATTACATTACATGTATCTATTAGTACATTCTTTAATTGAATCAATCATTATTCCCAAAATACTTTTTCTTTTTTAAGCAAAATATTAAATATTAATATTAAATCTAAAAGTTAAATATATGTGACAATTTAATATAACGTTATATAAATTTTATTATATAAATTTTAAATGATTTCTTTTACCATCCGTGCCATAAATTGAGAAAACGCATCCTGATGTTGAGGTTGATCCGCATGTTGATTGGCATCCGGTTGATCCGATGGTTGACTGGTCGGTACACTGGGGTTTGTGCCACTTATGTTCGATGTTGTGGTCGCAGGTGGAACCGTGAGACCCATACTAAAACATGCACACACGCGCACTTACAATAATGCGCCAACAACACATTGATTCATGAAATTAGCGACATTAGTGAAAACGAAGAAATTTACCTTCCCACGAGTTCGGGAGCAACGGTGCGCAGTTGCTCCATACCCTGTTGAATCTGCATGATTGCGGCCAAGGCGTCCGGGTTGGTTACGACGTTTTGTATCTGCGGATTTTGCATCTGTTGTATAAAGGCAGGCATCATGGCGCGCATTTGTTCCTGCATCTGCGGATTGCCGCGGAGAAAAGGATTCGCCGCGATCACTCGATTGGCCATCGCCGGATCGGCCGCCATCGCCTCCAGCATAGATCTCGTGTACGGGGCATTCAGCATGTTTCGCATCAACTGCGGATTCTCCATCATCTGAGCCGTGAGGCTCTGCATCCCTGGTGAGTCTAGCAGACTTCTGCTCTGACTCTGCGGCTGTCCTGTACCACTGTCAGTCTGGCTCTGACCCCATGGATTCGGTAGCGGGTCCCGATTCTCTTGGCCCTGTTGTGGATTCTGCGCGTCCTGATTGGAGGAATTACTGTTTTCCACCAAAGCGGCGAAAGGATTACGACCATTCGTCGCTGCCGCCAGCATCGGCTCCTGTATATCGCGGTACATACGACGTAGCGCGCTATAGCCACCCGGTATGCTTTCTAGATTTGATAGAGCTCGATCGTGTGAGCGCATTAATTCTTGCAGCATCGACGGGTTGCGTGCCAATTCCATCGTTTGCCTAGTAAATAATTTTCATATGCAACATTGTGCAATATTGCATAACACTGAATATTCTAAATTCAAATTTTTAAATATAATTTTTAATTGATTCAGCGATTAACACAAAGATATAAATAAAAAAACAGTGCAAATTGAGCAATGTGCAAAATCGAGGAAAACTTGAACAATTTATAACAATTCAATAATGAAATATAAATGTTGAAAAATTTTTTTATATGAAATAGGTATTTGAATCAAAATAGACTTCATACATGCATATTGTATACATTTGTAAATCAAATGATTAAATAGATAAAATAGAAATGCATGTGACTCTTTTCACTATTGTATTCAAATTAATTCTTTGGACTTCAATTTTTCATAGTTACGTATTGCTTACCGTAAAAGTTCAGGGTTGTTCAACATATGGCTGATTTCCGGATTACGTTGCATAAGTTCTTGCATTTGAGGATTAGCAGTAACCAGATTGCGCATATTCTCTGGATCATTCATCAGACTCTGAACCAACGGATTATCGAGCACTTGACGCATTGTTTCAGGATTTGACAATAATTCTCGTTGCATGCGTTGCTGTAAATCGATGAAATTAGCCGATCCCATGCCGAGGGACTCTAGTCCCATCAATCCACCTAAGCTTCCCAAACCAAATGGACTGTAGTTGACATCGGCTACAGCAAAAATATACAAATATCTCTAATATTATCGCAAACGTTCCTTCATATGACATAATATAAAATTATATATATTTACATACATGAAATATGATTAAATATTCTCAATAGATAATCCTACAATTAATCTTCCACCAAATTACTACCTTGTGGCCGCGGAGTCGAATTTGATTCCTGATTCTGCGTGGAGGAAGTGCGCGGCGCCTTGATCACCAAGTGTACCGCCAGGCCGTCCTTGATGTTGTGCGTGCTGAGGGTCTCGTGGTCCTTCATGATCTTGCCGGCGAAGATTAGGCACAACTGATCGGCCTGAGCATTGAACTTCTTCGAGACCGCCTCTTTGAACTGCCGGGGCGTGTCGAGGGAAAAGAAAAAAAAAACAACAAATAGATTAGAGACGATGTATCAAACTAACCCAATCCATTTGACAGCTGATGATGTTTAGCGAGGCGCCACGAGGGCGGCGATACGCCGTCGAATGGCATCGGGAAGAACGACGTTCGTCATCGTCGTCGCACTTACGTCCTTTATCGTCGCATTCTCCTCTATCTCCACGGTCTGCTTCTCCTTCGGTGTTTTCACGTTGATGGTGATCTTCTTTGGACCACCCTCCTGCTGGCCTTCTGCCATCTTGGATCGGTAGATGACTCGTTACTTTCGACGCTCGCGCGATCCTCGGTACGTTGCTCGCTCGCTCGCTCCTTCTCTCTTTCTCTTTCTCTCTCTCTCTCTCTCTCTTTGTCTCTTTCCGTTCTCCTTCTCTCGGTCTCTCTCACTCGGACTCACAACCACGAAATTGCGCACCGTGTAAATATATCTCGGCTACGGACACCCACAGCCCGACGACGATGACACTCCCTCGCGCTCGTCGTACGATCCGAACGTCCGGTGCGCCCGACGCAGCGACGAGGAACTACGTTGAATTTTTTCACCTGCGAGACTCTGTACCCGCGGAACTAGAGGGGCTGTACGGCCGGACTGACATGCACCAATATGTAACGCGTCATTCCGCGCTCGGCCATAACGATAAACACCCGGCTGACAGTGACGCGAGTCGCGCGAGAGAACCGCGATCCCCCGTCTTCGTGCGAGACCAAATTCCGATCGCACGATCGCACCTCCGTGGATCCACGTAAACCGACGACGGATAACACAAGAACCGCTAGGTTATGTCACGCTGCCACTACCGCAACGCAAAAGCACTGGCCGCGCCTGCGCGTATCGACGCCCTCGAGATGATACGCGTCAAACTGACGTTGTGTGTGTACGCCGGATACGTGGTGTACCCTCACTAGTTATACACACAATTGACACGTGACTCATGCCGTGCTACAAATATTTATGTACTTTAAAAAGCGTCTCGAAGCTTCTAGATTCATCCTATCATGTTTCTGATATCATTATCTAACGTAAAAATTATATTTAAAAAATGAAGTAGTTTTTTTAAGAGCGATTTCATAATTTAATCGTGGAATTTTTGATAAATTTGAAATCCTTTTCTTTTTGACAAATAAATGCATAAATGTATATATTTGTTTATTTACTTATTTTTATATGCAATATTATAGGACGATTCCAAAATATATATATAAACATTTTCCTTCTTTATTATCTTTTTATAATTAAACTAACTATAAAAACGCATTGAATGTGAAAATATTTGCTGATAGTTGATAATTTGAATCAAATCTATATATAAGACTATTATAATTTGTCTTTTTTCATATCTACAGAGTTAACACTTATTTCACAAGTAATCCAAAGTAATGTTATGCAAAGAATTTAAATAGTTTCTCGCTTCAATGAACATGAATGCACATTATTTAAATCATGCTTCTTGTTCTTCAATAGCACATTAATTTGCATCTCTGAACAGCTACAATTCTCCAGTCGAATAATAGGGCTGATGAGAACACATTGGTTTCTAATTATTTAAAAACGTTTACTTAAAAATACAATTCCTTTAAACATAAATGGCGATATGAATAGTTAGAAAGAGAAAAAACGTCGTTTTATTACTTAGTTTTCCTGCACGTGACGGAAAAGGACATTCTATCGGCACCGATTTTATAGCGGCACAATTCTGTCAATTTTCCGTTTTTTGTATGCGTGGGTTTCCAACCCGCTTGCCGTGCTTGCCTTCCGATCGGCTGAGAATCGGCTGAGAATAGCAGCAGATGATCACGCACATGTGACTTGTTTGCTCAACCATGGCTTTTAATCGACGATTTCCACTTTGTTTGAAACGACTCTATATGCTCCAGATTAACGCCTATATAAAATAAATGTAGATCAAATCAAATGTTATATTTACCACAAGAATGAATTTCAAAGTTTCCTTTTTTATTTAAAAGAGTTTTATAATAATGGCAATTATAGTTGAAAATTGAAATTGAAAATGTATACAACTTGTTGAAAATATATAAAATATTTTTTTTTCATAGATATTAGATAATTAATTATGTATCATATGTATTAATTAAAACAATAAATATGAATTAAGTTAAAAAAATGTTAGAAATAAAGAAAAAAAAATTAACTAAAATAACTACCTGCACTTTTCGCTAATCCATCAGGACTAAAAGTCAAGGCTTTTCTGTCATCCAGATTACAACCAGTCAAGAGAGTCACAACGGGTGTCTCCCCATCGCCAGTGAAACCAACCTTTGCTTGTTGAGTAAGATAGTGACAACATTCAATTATCTGAAAGAACAACCATGCTTCCTTGTCTTTTGGTCTTGGCCCTTTTATCAATGGGAGTGCTAAACGCTCGTGAGGTCTCTGCGCCCGCAAAAATCTTGAGCCACGTCTTAATTGTGTCTCCAACCATCGCGTTGCTTCTCTCGCATGGGCGCTTACACGTTTCACTTCGTCCAAAGCAGAGACAACTGTAAACAAATAACATCGATACATCAAACAATGATCAATGATGTGTATCGCTAAGTTAAATGAAATATTTTCTTCAACAATAAATTTACTTACCAACTGTAGGAATCACTACTACAAACTTCTTCGCGTATACTAAGCGCTTAAGAGCCGGTGTATATTTGGCTAACGCTTCGTGATCGGGTACGAGATATGGCGACATCAATCGAGATCGTAACTGACTCTCTAAAGCTCGAACTTCGGCCTTTAGCCACAATTTACCCATATGTCTCATAAGCTTTCCTTTCGAATGTTCAGGCCCGAGATTCTTCTCGTTCAGACCAATAACCTTTGGAGCATTCGAGGAACATGGATCTGTCGCTATAAATAATCGCTCGGTCTGATCGTATTGCACACCTGAATTCTCGACAGAACTGAGATGATGTCCAAATTCAATCAGCTTCAATGCTCTCAGAAGCGTTTCCTCTCGCTTATTCATTTTATATTTGCGCAGTATCTGCCAATCGAGAGATTTGTGAGCATCTTCCAGCAGATTCAATCCCCTGAGATCAATATCTTCTGGTAGAGGAACTATTTTCACACATTCTTTTAATTTCTCCATGTTCGATAGTATTGTAAAATCATTGCTTCTTCGTACGAGAGCCTCGGTATCCATGTTGATCAAATTCAATAAAGTTGTAAAACGTTTCAGCAACGTCCTTTTGGCACATATTCTCACAATGTCTGCGTTACTTTGCAGCCAATCGCAACATACTTTAATAGACATAAGTATTTCTTTGTCGATCAATATATTTAAAATGTCGTCTGGTTTTAAGTTCCGCTTCTTTAATTGTGCCGTATAAGAAATAGTATTGTTTATGCCACATAAGCGATTGTTATCCTCCTCGCAAGTGCTACTCGAGCTCGCATTCGTCGTGATCGTTACGACGCTGCTGGAATTCGTTATTGAATCTTTATCACTTATCGTCTTTGAATCTGTTTGCTGATCGGTTGTGTGCTGCTTGCCATTAACTAAATGATCGCCTCCATCGCAATTATCTATTTTATGGGCGACATCACTCACGTGACCATTTATTCCATTCTTCATCGTGTTTTCGGTATTCTGAATATTATTCGTTGGCGATGATTCCTCATCATCGGTATTATCGTCCGATAATACGGCATTTTCTTCGCTCAATGCATCATCCTCTTCCGTCTCGGATACGTCCGAATTGATCTCATCGCTGGACGATACTAACGTTGATTGCTCTATATCACTCGCATCCGAATCGGAACTAGTTCTTCTTTTTCGTCGACGTAGTTTGTTAAGAAGACTTTTTGATTTATCGCGAATCTTTCTGGGATCTTTGTTCACGATTTTATTATTATCTGATAATTTTGTCTTGTTAGTCTCATCTAAATTGAATGCATTATTGTCATTGCTTAGAGCAGAATCTTTTCTCTCGCTATCTCTATTGTTTTCTTGCTCGAGTGATTCCTGACTTCCTTGTGCATTCTTCGTAGAATAAATATCTGCTTTTGCAGTTGCTTCTGTATCAGGCACTGCTATGTTTATGACAATGTTTTGCAGTCTCGTTATTATAAATTCCAGTAATTGCGATAGTATTGCCAAAGTTATAGCAACAACACCCTGAACTTCACTAGATTCTTTGCTTTTTAATCTAGAAATTGACATTAAGCATATTGTCACAATCTTAAACACCATATCATCTGTTAAGTAAAGTGTTGGTCTGTTCTTGCAATATTGAAGATATGTTTCTATACTATCCATATTTTCAAGGCAATTTGTATTATTTGACTCAACTTGTTCCATCGTTAAACAGTTTTCTATGTCAGTTAAAAGATCCTATAGAAAACAAATTAAATTCCTACTTACTAATCTCGAAAAATATTTATATAAAATTATCAAGAGATATCTCACTTTGTAACATTACATACCTGGCATTCCTGATTTATTCTATCAGAATTCGGATTTTCATAATCCCATAAACGTAATAAAGAAAATAATCGCGTCACACAGTGATGGACAGAATTGTTTTCATCTGTACAAAGAGAATAAGTTATTATAGTTCTCTTTAAATTTTCTTCTGCTCCTTCAAATGGCTCAGGACATAAAACACTACAAAATAATCATAATTATAATTGTTACAAAAATCACACACTTACTATTACTATATAAATATTAATATTTACTATTAATATCAACCTTTTCATATAATGATAAGCTGCATCCAATCCATAATTTTTGCTGCCTGCTGTATTACCAAGCTGATTGTAAGGCATACCGATATTTGGATCAATAGCTATAGCCATTTTATAATATCTGTTTGCTATCATTGGATCCCAATTTGAATCTAATTCTAATTTGTACCTGGTCAGGTCTCCAAGCCATACCAAGCTTCGATGGATCAAACGCATAACGCATTGTTTAACTTCCTTGGTATGAGTTTTAAATTGCCCCATCTTAGTTCTTGCCTATTATTTATTTCAATTTTAATATCATTTCATTTATAATTTGTCAATAATATTGTCATATTAAAAAAAAAATTCATACAGATACTTACTCTTTTCGTATAGTTACTTACATATGATGAAACACTTTCATTTTGAATGAATGCAAAATCAACAACACCAGCAAGATCTAGGTCATATTCTATTTGTAGTCTCAGTATCAAATGATGATAATATCCCACACCCACTGCCAAATGAACCGACAATAATGCTTTTTCTGAATCATTCCAGACGTTACCCTGAAACATAATGTTATGAATTAGAAAACTTTCTCATAAAATGTAATACTATATAAAATATATGTGTACAATTTATCTATATATTCTTCATACAACTAATACTATACTTTTATATGTATCATTATTAATTTCATTTTTTAATATATTAGATTATTAATATTACCTTTCTTAATTTTTTGGCTGTATAAACAACATCATAGAAGGCTCTCCTCCACAGTGTTTCATCTATTTTATGCACATTTCCAACAGGATCTTTCAATAGCAATCTCTCGCAGTAATCCTTAAGTCTCACACGTAACACTTCTATCGATGGGACAAATATATCGCTTACTGTCAGAGCACGATTTCTCTGTTCATCCAACTTCTTGACAATCTCTGTCACGCTCCTTGCAAATAAAATATACACTATTTTATTAAAGACTTAATTAACATGTTTGTGTAGAAATCACGCATAGAAATCATTATCAAAGATACATGCTTAGCTGTGCGAGAGATTTTCCTTTTACATATTTATCTTTATTATTATTATATAACGTTGAGAAAGAGATGGCACAAAAATGTACAAGCTATTTTTCTAAGAATAGATAAATCGTATCTAGTAGAGGGCGCGAAACGCACAAGGTTCGAGAAACGTGCGAATGATAAGAAACAAGCATGGCGAGCATAGGAGGTGGGTTAGGTTTGCGTGTAAAACTTTTTTTTTACTTCATCACCTTCGTCGCCCTTCCAGGACGACGTTACATTTACGCGTAAATATTTACACTTGCAGCGCGATGAAATCATCTTCAGAAGGAAATATTACTTTCGCGAGAGAAGAATAGAGAGAAAATGGAGACAGGGTGACATCATTATCGCTTACTTGTGCAGACGTCTCGTGACTTCGAGGCAGTCCGTTGTTCGGGCCTCCACCGTGGCGTTACACAATTTCCTCATTTTGCGCGACTCATGACCCATGTATCGGCCGACTCGTCCTTACTCATTTCCCCGCGGTCTCCTGACACGCGCATCTCCTTCGCACGCTGAGAAATTCGCCCGACATTCGCCCGTCGTCGCTGCTGCTCGCTTAGCTGCGCGGCTGTCCCCAGCTGTGTCTGCTATAAAATGCTCACTTCCTCTCCTCCTTCCGCGGCACAGTGAGCGATAATGATGTCAGAGTCAGAGATGCCGAAGTGATCTTTCCCACCACTCGGACTCGGCTGTCCTTCCAACCACTCGAGCGTGCTCCATTTGACGTTTCGTAGCGTTTGATTGACCAATCAGAGTGAAGAAATAAGAGCGCGTATTTTCTGCTTACGTTGCAAATTGGATAAGAGCGATCCGGGATCAAAGCAAGATCCGTCAAAGGATGCACACCGGGGAGCCGTATCTAGATATTCGTATATCACACATGACGTAGAATTTACGTTTGAGAATTTTGAACGTTCCTAGTTATGAAAGGATAAACGATTATCAAAGGTGATAAGGACCAATTTGACTTGGATGCAGCATTCTTTTTTCTTGTAAAATCTGTGTAAAATCAGTATTGTAAAAAGGAAACAAGTGAATCAGGTATATTATAAAATTTTTATTTATAAAATTACATTTAAAAGTAAATTAATGGTTGATTTCTATCAGTTTTAAAGAATTTTAGAGATGGAAAATATTGAAATAAAAGCAAAAATTCACGATATTGATCGTGTTATTTCAAAAGCTAAAGAGTTGAGCAATAATGATGGAAAAATAATAAAGCAGCATGATGTTTTCTTTAATGCAACAAAATCAAGATTAAAGTTACGAAAATTTGAGGTAAGCGTATTATCTAATTTCTTATTTATATTTACTATCAGCATATAAAAATGCATATTTTAATAATTGGAACATATTTTTCATAAGATGATTGTATAATATACATTCATGTACTTGTACATAATATTTAAGAATATATGTTTTTAAAATAAAGTTATATTGCATTGCTATGTTATTCTCTTTATACAAATTTTTGTTTTCCGATATATAGGATGGTACTGCACAATTAATTTCTTATGCACGACCCAATGTAATAGGACCAAAAGTATCTGTTTACGATAAAGCATCCATATATGCAGATACTGTAGACTTAATCGAACATATTTTATCTGATTCCATTGGTGTGATGGGAGTTGTAAAAAAGACAAGACATCTATACATGGTTGATCGAACACGAGTACACATTGATAATGTTGATGATTTGGGCAATTTTATAGAATTGGAGGTTTGCGAGTCTTTCTATTGTAAAGCTTTGGCAGTAAATATAAATAGTTTTAATGATATGATATATTAATTCAGGTAATGATGCGATCAGACAATAAGAATATAGTAGATTGCGACCGGGAAACCGCAGAAAAGATTGCTACTGATCTTATGCAAGCATTGTCCATAAAAGAAGAAGATTTAATTGCAGAAGCTTATATAGATTTACTCAATCGCAAAAACAACTTGAATATGGATTCAGCACAGATGTGAAATAATGATTCATTGTCTCTGAAAAATGTAAAAAAATGTTTTTCTATTTTGTAAAATTTAATCATAATAATTTTTATGAAATCTTTTTTTGAAAACAATATAAAATTAAAAGATTGTCGTTGACAGGCGTGACGTAGGATATTATGCATTAAGCTGCTGATTGGCTGTTGTAAAAAATCTGGAACCTAGAAATTCTCTATTTGATAACCAATCGAAATATCGCTTTGGAACCCTAGAAATTCTCTATTTGATAACCAATCGAAATATCCCTTTGGAACCCTAGAAATTCTCTATTTGATAACCAATCGAAATATCCCTTTGTCGTATCAATGCAACATTGCCCTTATGTGACTTTCATTACATTAATATAAGCAGAGAGAAAACTCTCTGATATGAGAGCGTAATCATACCGGGTAGTGTCAATATTGTTGTTAATCTGATATTGTCAATCTGATTTTACAAATATATCAAAATGTCTTACATGCTATCGCATTTGGAAAATGGCTATCAAGTTGATCAAGCCATTCTATCAGAAGAAGATAGAGTTGTGGTGAGTTTTCCAATATGATACTTAATTCTTCAATTTCGAATTACTGCGACAAAATTATTATCCCATGTTGTTTTTATGGTTGTAAATAATATTTTTTACAGGTTATTCGCTTCGGACATGATTGGGATCCGATGTGTATGAAAATGGATGAAGTGCTCTATAATATTGCAGAGAAAGTTAAGAACTTTGCCGTTATTTACTTGGTCGACATTACGAAAGTACCAGATTTTAATAAAATGTATGTATGAATTTATCTGTATGAAATTTATTTTGAATCAACAATCATAATTAAAGTTGGATTAACTAATTTTTTTAAATTAAAGAGATAAATTCATATAAAGAGAAATTAAATTAGCTAATTAATGTTAGTCTAAATAGAGATTGCAATAATAATAATAATTATTATTATTATACAATAAGATATATGATAAATGATACAATTTTATATTTTTTATAGGTACGAACTTTACGACCCATGTACAGTAATGTTTTTCTTCAGGAACAAACATATTATGATAGATTTAGGCACTGGAAACAATAATAAAATAAATTGGACATTAGAAGATAAACAAGAAATGATTGATATTATTGAGACTGTTTATCGAGGTGCTAGAAAAGGTCGAGGTTTAGTAGTTTCACCTAAAGATTATTCTACTAAGTATCGATATTAATTTATTTAGGAAATACATTAATATTATATTTATTTGACAAAAATAAAAAATTTTTATAAGTTTTGAAAATTTTATGAATTTCATTGAATAAACAATACACATTCTGCTGTAATTATATGTTGCGCATATCTTAAATAAATATAAGTATGAATGCATGTATAAAATGTACGAGTCAAGCTAATAGAGGCATATATACAATTCTTATAGATTACATGTCCTAAATGCAATCTTTTTGTTTCTATTATTTAGTTGTTTTTCAATTCTAGTTAGACTAGAGATTATTTAAGATAGCTGATAATAATGCTGGTAAGCATTAAATACAGTATCACTTCATATATTTTAATGTTATATACATTGTATATAGGAATGTTTATACAGAATTGTGATTATTTGTAAAGAATATATACAGTAACATAATTCTATTTTAAAAGAGTAAATTAATTCTATTTTAAAAGTATTTTTTGTCAACATATTTATTTACATATAATTATAGTTTATACTCTGATCAAATATCTATGTATTCTCTGATTATAATTTAACATGTAAATTATATAATTCAATCATCTCTTTCACACGTCTGTAAAAAAATATAGATTTCATAAATCACTGTTGCGAAGGAAATATAATGCACAATTCATGCAATATAATATAGATTTCAACAAAATGATAGGAGGCTTACTGTTCATTGCATATTGTGTACTATCGTCAAGTGCATCTTGAGCTGATCTCGAACAAATTAATAATGGAAAAGTCTCCTGTTTTAAACTTTCTCTACTTAATTCATATGATGAATTGTTCAGTGATTTATAAATGACACAATCCAAAGTTCGGGATTTTCCTAAAGATAGCATTTGTCAACACAATATTTTTACAAGCAAAAGAATTTTGATATATAATCTGTCCTACTGACCTACAGGAATGTGATGGGTTTTTACATTTATAGAACCCATTGATTTGTATTGTCTCAAACCTTAAAGCAAAATTACACGGAATGAAATCTTTGACATGATAAAAATGAGCTTATTTACAACAAATGGTATTGAATAGAGTTGTATTCCTTTTTTCCGCCTTTTTAATATAATATATAACAGTTTAGATTCGTAAGATTTTGTTCCAATCTTACCACTATTTATGTTTCTTCTTTGGTATTTTGTTGACCAAGGAAAGAGATTGTTGATTGATTCCAGAGACTCCATAGATATGGAGCTATTATGTTTTTTTACTAGAACAAATAAACATGCACAATTTTAATTGCGCATTATATTAAATGATAATAGAAAAAAATATAAATAGTCTTGCAATATAGAATCTTAATTCACAAAAAAGCCTATTTTATATTGAATAGATTTTTCTAGGAAAACAAGATTTTGCTGTGGTATTGCCAAATATATCGCTGAATTAAAATATAATTTATTTGTCCCATGTTACATAAATGTATGCAAATAACAAAAGTGAATAGTGCGCTACAAAGTTATTTTCAGGTCACATGCAGAAAAGCAATAAGCATATAAGCGTGTCAATCTAAGAAAATATTATTAATTAAGAGAATAAAGTGGAGAAGAAATAAAACTAATAGATAATATGATAAATGAATAAATTAAGCGAAACAATTCAGATGAAAGCAAAGTGAAGAAAGATGGCATGATCAAAGCATTTCTGCCTACCTCATCATGTGTTAGAGTATAGTTGAGGAAGAGACTCTCATTCTGTAGTACAAAATAGAGTTTAATTATTAGATAGTTATAGATAGATTACTACCATGCTTTCTTCGATATTACTACAAAGTAATATTTAATTTATTTTACAAAAAATACAAAATATATTACGTACATATTTCAAGATTGTTGATTAGATTTGCATCTAAATTCGTTGTATCTTTGATCTTAGAGATATTTTCGTACACTGGATCAACAGGTGGTGGTTTATCTACAAGAATGCAGAATCACGTGAATTTTTATTATTCTTAATTGATAAATATATATTATATATGAGGATAATATAAAGGATACTTACAGGTTTTTAAGAAATAGGGATTTTTGAGTACTTGTTTTATACAATTATATATATAAGCATATTGACTCTGAAAATACGAAAAAATATATATTCTATATTATATAAAATTTATAGGAATATTAATAAATATATCACACATACAGAATTAACAAAAAATAGATAATGTGACTATACAAAATTTATATATATGAATAAGGTTTAATGTTTTCTTAGCAAGAATGTCGATTTTATAACTTTTTAAATTTTAATATTTAGCTTAGAAACTATTATACTGATGCGATTTACTCACTTCTCTTTGGACCATATTTATTCTATGATGTCGCAGTCTGTACACAGTTCCGAAGACGTCTAACTTTCTATTATCTCTAAGATGTTGCAAGAGAATATCTATCGCTATTAATGTTCCTGTCCTACCGATGCCTGCACTGTAAAATAAAATAATATTTTTCTATTATTAAATATAATATAACAATTTTAATTAATTAAGAAAAACCAGCATTAATCCATTAATTAAAGCAATAATTTATAAAATCGATCATCGGAATTGAATTTGCTGATTTATGATGTTTTAATTATATTTATTTATACCTGCAGTGAACGACAATAAAATCTTTACTGGCACTAATATTGCGACGCATAATTTGACAGAAATTAATCATTGCGTCAAAGTCTTCCGGAACGTCGTGATCAGGCCAATCTTTAAAGTGCAATTGAGTGATATTTCTTTTTTTATTCTCCTGTAATTTTATTATTCATGTTATATATACTCTTTGCATCTAAAGATTGTTTCTGTTGTAAATATTTTATTCGTGCAAAAACACCGAACCTTTTGTAGTACAAGTGTTCTTTGGATATGTGTCCTAAAATCGAATTCGCTTGTACATCGTATTGTCATGTTTTCATATCGGAAGGTTTCCTTAATAATTGGATAATATTGATGACATTTTTCCTGAAAAAAGGAGATCAGTAGGGGATGAAAATAATATTGTGTGAATTATATCAACAATCGAAGAATTTACTTTGCCCTTCTCGACCAATTGTGTTAACATAACTATAACACTAATATTATATTGATCGATCATTCTCCAAAAATCATAAGTAGTTTCCTCCTTTGGACCCTGACAAGCTATGTATTCGTCCTCTCCCGTGTATCCCTAAAATATACAATGTAATACTAATTACATAAATATTTACAAATTTAAAATATTTAATTTTGATTTAAAATTCTTTCTTTCTTTTTAATTTATGAAATTAATATTTGATAATGTTTAGAAAAAAAAATTTCTTCAGTTTTCCTTCACTTGATAAGAAAGATTGTTACTCGCACACCATGTGTATATACATCATATCAAATGCTTACCCTAATAAATGATGCGTTGATATAATCTGTGTTAGGATCGTTATCTATCACTTCCAGCTTTACTCTTGAGAAATCATCTGAAAGTATGAATCACGTATATATCCAAGTATGTGTATATGAGTATACATGTATGCGTATGCGCATATATAGAAATAGAGATAAGAGTATTCGTACAGGGTAAAATGTCAGAGTAGCGATTTTTCTTTCGATTCGCCTGCAAACAGGCGGTATTCGTGGGCATCTGCAAATCGACGCTGAGAGTTTGAAGCAGTCGAAATTCATTGCTCAATTTCCCAGGATTATCGACCAATTGTTGACAATGGCTAACGAATTTCTTTCTGGTGAACGGGGCGGGTACAGGCGAACCGGGCATGTCAGAGTGCAAGAATCTTCGCAACACTCTGAAATAGCAGAAAGATTATGTGGACATTTGTTTTATCTATTATTTTTATATTTTATTTTTATATTTTATTTGTATCTATTATATAATTTATATTTTATATAAAACGTATAAACTAATAAAATATTACGTTAATATATTTTATTGTATATACGGTAAATGCGTAAAAAATAATCAATATAAAATACACGGAGATTTATTTATACACGTAATATAAAATAATAAAATATATAAATAAACGCACGCGCATGAAACAAAAGAGTTTATAAAAGAATAATCACTGAATGGGATCAACGTCTTCGTTAAGCTTCAACGAAGGTCGTCGAAGCAATGAAGAACGTTGCAGATGCGCAATAGCATTCGTATATTTTATATATGCATATCTTTTCTTGTTGTAGGTAGACACTACCGGTAGCGGTTCATTCATAGTAGGGGAACAATAAAAAACTTACGCAATAAGCATACGCACTTGGCTAGAAACGAATATACCGACTCGATTTTCCAAAAGGTCGAAAGAGTCATAGCCGAATTCCCCGCGGGGAATTTTTTATAGCGGACTTTTTGCTTACGACACAGTCTCTATTGTATTCACTCGCATCTCTTTTTCGCGCGTTTAAAAATATCCATGTGATAAAAATACTCGATTCGAAGTACGAACTCGCGATAGTTCGCGATAGACACCTCGTCATGCACTGAGCCGACAATACGTTGTATATCTTAGCGTGCCTATGATAGACCTGTGTATGTATCGAGCGACCTTGCTCATGCTTTACAGCTATATAGCTCTCTTCTGAGTCATGGAATAAATATTGATCATTGTTCATAACGTGTACCTGTCCGGTGTTTCAAGCTTATCATGTGTCATATCATCGCGATGGGATTTTAATTGGTCCGAAAATAATACCGATCCATTATTGTAATTTGAAATTTTCGATTACAAAAATGATACTTTATCTTACTTCATTACTAAAAAAAGAGTTTTCCGATAACGATACTCGAGATGCATGGATCGAAAACATCGCGTTTAATCGAGATAAACAAGTTAATTATCTTTATTACTATACGTGTTAGTGATTATTTATGTCTCTTCTAGTATATTAAAGATCGATTATCTTCTAGTATATCAAAGTAGTACAATTGTAACTTACATATACGGTGAGCATTTTCGCACGAGCAACATCATCGTTACCAGTATTCCGACGAAAAGAATACCAAAAACGGCGCCGATCACAAGAGCAACATTCAGCTCTGCATCTAATATTGCAAAAAAATGAAGTAGATACTTTGTTATATAACACATTTATACGTTAGCGAGATTAACCATCCGCACTTTGCGTGAAGATGGCAAGGTAATACTTACTTGTTTTTATCTTAAACACATCGGAATCGGTGTAACCACCATAAGTAAACGCTCTCATTCTAACATGATACCACGTATCTGGCTTGAGAGGTCCATTGCAATACATTTGTTTAACCGTCTTGGACGAGACCTCCTTGCAGTTGGTGTCCTCTCCGATCGTATATTTGACAGCTTTTATGTGTCCGTAATCAACGATGTCGCTCGCTGAACGGAAAAGTTATAGATATTTAATGATACACGCGATACGTTCAGATTTTTTTCACTACTCCGTAAACTGTGCATATATGTATTATCCCATATCCATCTATATAAACATATCACCTACGATAAGGATCCCATTGTGGCCGTGTCGCTTGATACGTTATGGAGAAATTCATCATCATTGCTTCTTCCCAAGAAGATACATTAGGCCAGAACTTATTCTTCATATCAAATCTCGTGTTTGATTGAACATTATTGTATCCCTCCTGTGATACCATAATGGCGTAATATTTAATATCGCCGTTGGTATCGAGGAATAGGGGAAGCAAGATAGCAGCCGTAGTTGTAGATCTACGTGCCTTGTATGGATCTATAGTAATTAATTTAATATATTCTTTGTCAGGTTGCGGTGGTACTAAAACATAAAAAGGACCTTTTAAATTATAGAATTGATTATGAGTAAAGAAGATACAAATACTTCTAAATCTTATGCGATACCGATACAATAAAAGATAAATACAATGATATAATAAAAAATGGAAAATCAGTCTGAATTATATATTCGGAAATATATTAATACATACTGCCAGCAGGATACAACTTGCTTTCACTCATTGAGTTTGGCTTGAGAGTATCGACGCCCTTAACTTTGGTGGATATCGTAAAAGTATAATTGTACTCCCCTTTCAATTCGTTGAGATTTATCGAGCACATATTATTGTTGCAAATATCTTCTATGCATTCATATTTTTTATAAATAGAATGGGATGGATATTTCTCCCTAGTACCGTAAACCGACACATTGAAGAATTCAAATTCACCGTTCAAAGAACAGGGTAGGCCCCATGTTACAAACGTATCCAACACATTATTGTTATTCGGATTTTCTTTAATAATAATGGACGAGGAATTAAATTTCGAGATTGCTTCTGGAACTGAATACAATCATACATAACACTTAATGTAATACTTAAAAGAAAAGCAAGGAAAAGATAAAAAAAGTATTTTTGAAATTATTAAATGCCTTCTATACACAATTGCATAAATATATTACTGATAAAATCAATTTATCAACAAGTGCTTATTTATCTCGATTATTTCTGTTACTTGTATCGAAATTTTAAATTTATACTAAAAAGGTTTTAATTTTATATATTAAAATGGTAGACATAAAATATTAGATATGCATAAAAATAGCTTAATATTTTAAATAATAATTTTTTGTTATAACGAAATGAAAAGATGAAAATATAATATATACCCATGCTATTGGTTGTAATATTTTGAGTATTGCCATGCTCGCTCCATCCCGCTCCTGTTCTCGCTCTCATTTTTACGGCATACATTGTGTATGCTTTTGCCTCGAGATAAGTATAATCAAATATGCTTCCGCTTACGTTATATTTTATGGAGGTCATCGGTTCGCGAACACACCAATTTGGAATCGGATATTGCACTGTCCACGTAATTGTCATCTCAAATTCTTCTAAATTACCAGGCAAATTTTCCGGTGGATACCAAATCAAAGTGAATTGCGAGTCCGTAATGTTATCGAACATAAATTTAGGAGGAGATGGCACTAAAATTATAATTTGAAGTTATACATTATTATTACTAAAAATCACATATTATGTAACTAATTATAATTAAGCTGAACTATTATTAATGATGAGAATAAACGATGAGAATACATATACTCACCAGTTTCCAATGTCGTAACATTGATCCCGTCGCTTAATTCACTGTATCCCGCGATATTAGCGGTTTGTGCTCTGCAAGTATAACTTGTAAAAGGACTCAAATTTTCCACCGTCGTATTTATGACGACAATGGGAGTTGCAGCTACATCTGGATCGATTGACGTTATATCATAACCATCGGTAAGTTCGTAGCCTCTTCCATCGCTGCCTGTTACATTACATATAGTTATTATGTTTTGCAACGTACATTGATTGTTCTCTTTTTCGATCATCCAGATCATCGTTATGTTATTCACGTGTATAATCGGTAAGCCTGGAATGTGCGGCTGTGGTGGATTTGTTTCTAAAATATTGAAAATAATTTCAAAATTATTTTAAAAAATCGATCTTTATATTGAATAAAACACACTGTTAGAATTTAGATAATATTCAGCATAAAATATACAAAGTATATAATATACACATATAAAATATACACATATAAAATAAACAGATCTCATGAAAAAAAATTTTCTTACTGGATTCAAGTGTAGTACCACTTTTACTTGCTGCTGTCCCATTAATATCATCTTCGTTTACAGTATTGATAAACACTTGATATGTCGTACAAGCGTTTAAATTTTCAATTTGTATGTTCGTTTTCGTGATATTCTCCTGAAAATTGAATTTATTCGGATCTATAGTTACGTGATAATGCTTCAAGCAGAGTATAGATTTCGGTGGTTTCCACTTGACGAGCAGTGAAAAATTTTTAGGTATTATCTGTAAATCTTGCGGCTCTAACAACTCTGCAAATTAATAAAATATTAAATTTGTTAAAAGTCCAGCTGTCCTGCAATTCACAGAAAGTAAATATGTAAAATATTATATTAGTATAATTTTAATTCAAGACTTATTTATATTAAGATATCGAATGTTTAAGCTTAAAAAGCATATTTTTCCGAAATTAATTTTGTTAAAAAAATATTAATTTATGCAAACTTTTCATAAGGGGAACAATAGGCTAACTTACGCGGTGAAGTGGTTTTTGCGATCACGTTTACACCGGCAGATTGTATGGTTTGTGCTACCGTTTTGACAGTAAAGTAATATTGCGTGCACGGATCAAGATCATTAACGGTGTAATTCGTGGCGAGGCTTGTAATATTCTTACAAGATTTTTTATCGCACTGTGTAATCGAATAATTGGATATGCAGTTTTTGTATACTTCGGGCGGTTGCCAAGATAATTGAACAGTATTAACGCTGACGTTCTGCACGCTTAGATAGCGTACATCTCCGATTTCGGAAACTGAAAAAAAGGAGAAATTAATATATCAAGAATATTAATTAATTTTTTAACTTGAATTTTAATGGTTATATTAAATATACAAGCTGCGATTGTAGACCTACTATCGTGATCTGTTGTTTCTGATAGAGTGATTCCCTCAGATACCCAAGAGCTTGTAATAATTGCTACGTTAAACGTGTACAATGTACATGGATCAAGATCAGTGGCATTATGCCATGTAACAGTTTCATTTGTCTCCTTGCAGTTTTTGCTCATCTCATCACATCTCTTGATCCGATATATTATCGCAATGTTCATGTTATTGGTGCACGGAGATTCCCATGAGAGAGCGATCCATTCTACATTTTTAGCGTTTACTTTCAAATCAACTACTTCCCTTGTATCTACTAAAGACAAAATTATACAAGATATAAATAAGCAAGACGCCTTATGATAAAATGTTTTACGTAATATAATTAAATAATTGTTAATGATTTTTTGAAAAATTAAGAAAATTTTTTTTTCTCTATTATATATGATTGCATTATTAAATTAATAATAAAAGATTATAAAAAAAGATTATTGTTATGCTAATTGTCATATTTTCTTTCTTTTGAAACTTTATTGTTTAGCAATTATTTTGTACGGTTTATCATGAAAAAGTATGATAATTAATATAATATAATATATATTATATATTAATATAATATAAAATGTGCAGAATATCTCAAAAATGTATAACAATTCAAATAAAATATTTCCATTATCTATCAATATTTAAATTTATTAAGATTCTTTCTCTATTAAAATCTTTTCTATTAATATTTTTTGATGTTTCTGATTTTTAGTGTTTTTAATCATTAATATATATATGTTAATTAATGTTATATTTTATAAAAAATTCTCTAATTTCTGAAATATTCAATTCTTATATTAATAATTTCTGAAGATTGCTTTACCGCTTGCATTTACTGGCCACGTAGGATTGCAGATCGTATTATCTGTAGGAGTTACATCGGGTATGACAGTAGTAGGAGTAGTAAACAGTAGTTTCGATCGTGTAGTTTTATCGATAGTTGAAGACGATGAAGAATCATCAGTGTCTAGCTGAGAATTAGTTGTCAGAAATTCGGTGGTGAATTCAGAGACAGTTGCAACGTTAAGTTCATAATTCATGATCTTTGTGACACTTTCCATAAACTCAGAGTTGTCACTTGCAAAATTCGCAATATTGTTCGCTGATTCAGTATCGTAATTTATAAGGTTTTTCGTCAATCCAGAATCATATTTCGATTCGAAGGTCGACATCGTTATCTCTTCCGACATAGATGCATCATCGCCGCAAAATACGCAGGGAGCGACAATGAATAATACCAAGAATTTTTCAAGGGTCATATTCTATCAAATGCTGCAAGTAGAAAAAAAATCGATTACTAACGGAAAATTACTGATCTTTTCTTATCTCTTGATCGTTGATAAAAATAAATTGATATATATATATATATATTATACGCATGTGAAACTTTTTTTATATTATTAAAATATGTAATATAT
Source organism: Camponotus floridanus (assembly GCF_003227725.1). NCBI lineage: Eukaryota > Metazoa > Arthropoda > Insecta > Hymenoptera > Formicidae > Camponotus > Camponotus floridanus. The sequence continues at coordinate 366,619 of NW_020229260.1, read as the reverse complement.
TTTGCAACAACTAATCTGCCGCATATATTAAATTATTATTTATCTTAATATAACATAAAAAAGTATTATATGTTATATTTATAGTATATATGTAATATATTTTTATCAAACCAAGATATGAAAGAATCAATAATTCTGTCAAATGATCAATAAAAAATGTTTCCTTCTTTATTATATCTTCATTATTGTTTATGGAAGTTATAAAAAGTTTTTCTCTTTCTTGCTCTTTTTGAACGTTTACATTACAATTATTTTAGATAAAAGATACATTTTTTAAATAATAAAAATTAATATTCTCTCAATTTATTTTTATATAATTCTAGATAATAATTTTTTTTCTTATGAGAGTTGCAACACAATATTTTAAGCGAATGTCATCGTTAATGCGAAAACTAGATTCCCATTAAAATATAACACAGAGCGGAAATGATTCGAAAAATTTGATGATTTACAGCGGTCATATCTATTTCCTTTTGCGTCTGTCGAAACAGGATTACATATGCGTGATCATTCAAGAATGCGATAAAATATTTTTCTCTTAAAAATTTAATTTTTTGTTCTCCACACATATATCTATATCTACGAGTTAATATATTTATTTCTATTTCAATAAAATTTGAATTCTATTTATTTTTATTTCCATAAAATTTGAATTTTACTAATGAAACATGGAATATTGAAAATTGGAAAATAAACGATTTACTTCGATATTTTCAAGAGGGAAGAATCAAATTGATTGAAAAATCTATCATTACGCGTTGATACAATGCGAAATAGTCTCATTATTAATGTATCATATATTATACATTAATGTTTCATTATTATCATTAATTCAGAAATTATCACTGAAACTCCATAAAGCACTATATTCTTCCAGTGTCGATTGATATGAGCGTTTTTACAACTTGGATTAAGAAGCACTCGCGCACTGTCGATCGCGAAAAGATAATTTATGCACACGTTATCATCGGTCTCTGTGGATCTTTCTCGGTGATATTATACAAAAAACATTAAAGTAACTCTCTCGTCGTCGTTGTTGACGCTTTCGATAATCATTGCCCAACTGCGCTCGTTGACAGCCTTCCGCTCGGTTGGTTGCTTGTCTCCGCTCTGGTAGTTGATATCACTGATAAAGGGCTGGAGTCCACTCTCGTCCGAGAGTGCACTGTTTTGCGATCACTTTATTAATCAAATACAAGCGCCGGTCGTCCATCCGATCTCTCGTGACATATTCAATTTTTTTTTCAAGTTCTTTACCATCTCCACGAACAATGGGAGGATAACAGTTACAATAGCGATTTTTGCAATTAATTTCCCTTATCAATATTTTAACTGATTCCGCGAATTTTTAGCCTCACAATCGTACATTTTTTTTTATTTGAAAAGCAGGAGAATGCTATTTTTTCGGAGCATCGATTATCTTTTGGTTGACAAAGCTTGGGTTTTTAAAAATCATTGTATCTAAAAATTGATTTTATTGCATCTCACATTGATAATTCCAATTTCAAGAAATTTTAAAGTCCTCTGCATTTTAATTAATATTTTGTAAATTATTTATTTAATCGTAAATATTTTGCGAACACACTTTAATTCGCGGACACACTAATCAATTCGGCAAATTTGATAACTCATCTGATCCTCTCACTTGAGAAAATGATCAATAGGCAATTTTAATGACTCAATGATTCCAAATGATTGATGATCAATTGCTGATTAGAAAATATTCTCACATTGATAATGCAAACACATTGATTGTGATTATTTTCGTTTTGATTCGAAATATAATTAGACAAGTAGTATGAAAGTTATTTATACTTATCACATTATATATACATATATATGAAAAGATACAATTTTATCGGAAATAAAAACTAGATCTTTGTAAAATATATCAGTAAATCATTTTTACTAAGAAAAAAAGAGAATGTGTATATGTTATACCATATCATATCGTATCGCTTGTATTTATCAATTAAATTTATTTTCACTCGCTACGTTTTTATTATTATCTCGTTATCAATTACACGTTTCGATATGTTCCTCGAATAATAAAATAATTTGTGTGACGACTGCCACATAAAATTTTAAGGGTAGAAAGCAACAATAACATTAAAAGAGATCGTCGCTTATATTCTTTACATATAATAAATATTATATAATTCGTAATCTATTGATAACAAAACCTGGAATAAAAATTTGATTAAGATAAAGTTTGATTGAAAAATAAATTTTTGTTATCTACTTGTAAAACAGAACAATTTTTTATTTCTAAGTGCTTATAATTTGAATCAATATTTTAATAGCCATCTATATAGAAAATTTTGTAATTTCTCTATATTTAAATAAAATAAATCCTTAAAATTTTATTCAATTATCAATTATCCTATATTCATTTATTTTATTCAAACATATATAAATAAAAATTGTATAAGCCTTAAAACAATTTTACATCAAGTTTTCAAAAGCGACTATTCCATTATTTTTATTCTCAAGAACAAACTCAAAATATGTCTACTCACACATCTCAAACCTGAGTCCTGAATATTTTACTGTATGTATTCAAATTCCCACATGGATCATAACAAGGGGAACGGCGCACTGATCAGAAATCAAGAAAGACTGCTAAACGTGTGTAATCGGTACGAAAAATTCGCAAGAATTACACATGTGAAAAAGCGCGAAGAGGGAGTAGAACCGCTAAATGCTAGAGTTAACAGTTCCGCTGGTATCTGCTTACGAAGTAAAACTCGAAACTATATACTTCTTCAAAGCGCAGCGACCGCCACTGGACTGCTCCCACAAAGATCGTTGGAAATAGCATGGCCTATGGTATGCCTATAGTATGCCTCATGTCTATGGGGGTCTCTCTCAGAAGGACCCACGCACACATATACATATATACGATCTTCATGAGAGCATAGGTCCTTAAAGCATCCGGATCCAAGATCCGGCCATTTCTTTTTTCGAACCTGTACTTTTTTTTATAATTCTTTGTCTATAATACAGGTATTATTCAAAAATTTAAGAAATACACTGAATATTGCTAGGTGAAAACGCAAATAATACAAATAATAGAAAAATAGAATAATACAAGCGCAATTAATACAAATAAAAAAATATTTTAAATTATTCACTAATATGTTGTAGAGTATTTTTAATGTAGCAAGATCATTTTCAGATTCACACAAGATTTCTCACTTCTGATATCAATTTATCAGTGAAAATTCAAAAGCTTTATATAGATTAATGCATATTTAATATCAATATTATATTATTCTATACATGTATGTTTATACAATTGCACATTTTTAAAATGTTAAAATAAAATAGTTATTGAAAAATGTTCTCTCTTTTCTGATCGTTATTTCATAAACAATAACAAACATATACATATGTTCTCTCTGCGAAAAAGTAGAACATATCATGATAAACATTAATCTCTTCGACGAATTTCTTACATCAATAACTTTACTGTGCAATGAATATGTATAGATATATATTGTATTAAAATTCTAAGAATTTTTATCAAAATTAGCATCGCATTTCAAACGTCGGAAAGTAGCTCTTTCTCGCAAATATGATGAGATATGTCATAGAGGAAGAAGGATGAATGTATCGCAACTTTTTTTTCTTTTTTATTCCAACGAATTTACATTCGACATGTATTTGTACCAAGTACATGTACTTAGTACAATCTCTGTGGTGGCCCCATAGTAGATTTGATGTGAAGCGAACGTACATTCTGCCAGTGTTTCTTTAACAACGAAACAAGGAAATTTATCGAAAGATGAACATTTTGCACTAACTCATCAGGTGTCATATCAACGTGTCCAACAGCTACTGACAGACATAAAACCTGTAAAACAAAATTAAACATTAACAAACGTTATAAACGTTATGTGAATTAAGAAAAATATATAGATAAAAATGCACCTTTTTCATTTGAAACTTGATGGTAGCTTTGACTTCGTCGATTTTTCCGACCATTGATTCCTGGTGAGATAACAGTCCAGGGAATTTACCGGCTTTATTTAAACCAGGACCGAGAAGACGGGGAATTTGTTTGATCAAAGACTCACTCGCTAAGAATGCATCGTATTTCTTTGCTGCAAAGAAGAACGCAAATACATAAAGTATTATTCAATTTTAATTCTAAATAGATGTTATAAAGACTAAATTTTTAATATTACTGATAGAGATAAATTTTTAATATGACTGATCTCATTTAGAAAAAAATTTTTATCAAAATTAAATAATTTTTAAAGATATTTTAAGTATGTATGTAGGATTTTAATCATTTATTAATTAAAATAACTTTTCACATTAAGAGATTTCAAAAATATAAAATTTACAAAGATTGAATTCTTTCTAGTTGTCTTGTGTTAATAAAAAATTTTTAAAAAAATTTTTATTTGTAAAAAAGAACATTTTTATAAGGAAAAAAAAAAATCTTTTTTAGATCAGACATGTATCGACACGGATTGAGTTGCAATGCTACGATTCACATTGCCCTCACCAAGTGAAGAATCTTTAATCTCCTTCCTCTTGACGACCACCATTCTTATATGTAAATAATGATGGTGCTTTTGGGAAGGTAATAATTTTCCAATATTAGAATATAGAAAAATGATGTTACCAACATACCAAGTTTTTTAACGAGTTTCTTGTTCTTATTAAGTTTTTTCAGTGCCTCCGCATCCATATATGGAATATTGTTAGCTTTAGCCTCATCGCAATGCTGTTGATCACCAAGAACACATACTTGCATTTTTGGTCTGGGAATATTCTTCAACCTTAATATGATAAAAATCATTAGCAGCCAAAGTTTAAAAAAATATAATCCAATCTTCACAAATTTCCATAAATTTGTATTAAATTTATTGCAAGATGTAATTGTTAAAATAATTTTCATTATTTATAATGTAAAAGAGAGAAATATTTCAATATATATAATAATTAGAATTGTCCTCTCAATGTTCTCAGATTTAAATATTTTGCCACATATAAATTATTCAGATAATACATGCAATAAATAAAACATCACAGAATATTGATGACTTGATAGATTAATTAGGAAAATAATATTATACAATACAAATGGTATTAAATTTATTGCAAAATGCAACTATTTGGATAATTTTCACTATTTACTTTATAATATTATACTCTATATTATTATAATTGGCTATCAGAGAAATTATATTCTCTAAAAAATTTTTAGGATTAAAAAATTCTCTATTGAAGAATCCATCTCTATATTTAATATTCAACAATACATGAAATTTTCCTTAGTCAAAGTATAACTTACCATCAGGATCTTGCTCATGAGGCATGATCCTGTATAATTTAAGTAACGGTATAATTACCTCCCCAATTTATTTAAGACCCTGGGTATAGGTCCGCTAGGTAAAATCCTAGCTCCCTGACAAGATACATGAGGCATTCTTTACAGACTTTATATTCAATTTATACACTATTCATATTTAATGTACAGTATACATAATATTACAATTATTATTTTAAATCTGAAAAAATGCCTCAAAGTCAGGTAAGAACATACTTTACAGTGCCTGAGAAACGCTTGTCCTTTTGCGGATCATAGTTCTTCAAACCGATCTGAAGCTCTATAGTCTCTAAAAAATTTCTCTTCTTTTCTTGCGAATGTTGGAGCACACCGTTTACGCACTCGTAAAGAGTATCACGCGAAACCTTGGATCTGCAATTACAATAAAATAGAAACATGCATAGTTTTCCGTAAGATTCCGTAAAATCACTTCTATAAAAACAATACGCGTTTAATTAATTTGACGATTTTATTTAGAATCTCGAAAACATACATATAGTTAGTAAAATTAAATTTAATCGTGAACTGAAATAAATGCACGCTATATTTATGATGCTTCAATGCAACATATCGACATTGCAGAAAATGTCTCATAGATATTTTTCGGCCAAAAATAATATATGCTTGTCAACAAGCGCAATTCGATATATTTATTCGCAACAAATTGGCAAAGTTTGCATAAACGATTGCGAATATAAAGTTGGATTTTGGATACTCACGTCATTTTGTCGAATGGAGGATGACGAAGGCACAACTAACTTCTCGACAACCGATACCGGAAAGGAATGAACCGTGCAAGAAAAGTCGTGTCGCTACACTCGAGTGCAATGTATCTTAGATGGCAGCTCTGTATGTATCAGGTTAAAGTCACTAGATTAACAAAGGCCGGTATTCATAGTCCGATCTTATATTTGAGATCGTCTTAAGTTCGAGCTTGAAATGCTACGCAGCTATTTGATTGGTTGAATGAGGTCTTAAGTCAACCTCGAAGCAGACTTAAGATGATCTTAAATATAAGATCGGACTATGAATACCGGCCAAAGTACCGCAATTTTGATCTCAATAAGATAAGCTGGAGCAAAAATGGCGTCCGATAGTATAGATATAGGCTGCGATTGTTGCATTTCTTCACGCAACAACCTGGCATTTTTGATATTTTCTTCTTTTTCTGCGCAACAGAAGGAGTTTTCTCACCTCACACACAACAGGACACAGGACAAACCAGGATCAAGGTTAGAAAAATTGCACTTAATATAGATAGCTACACAAAGTGTGCACTATCTGCACTATCGGACGCCATTTTTGCTCCATCTTATCTTATTGAGATCAAAATTGCGGTACTTTGTTAATCTAGTGACTTTACCCGCGAGAATGTCAAGGTTCGTTCGAACGCGTGACGCGCGTAAACATAATACACGCATGTATGTGCGCCAACAGCTCTTTTAAGAAAATACTCAGGACTGAAACAGTTTCACCAACTGGTCAATTGACGAGTTTTTTGTATCAGTGATTGGTAGAACTGTCTCATATATGAAATAGTTGAATTGAACTTTTTTGAAAAGTTTATTCGTCGTTGTCGCGATATTAACGTCCGAAATAAGTGGAATATATATTCGTAAGTTATATACAATTTTATTATTAATAAATAGTTGATTGCTCTCGAAATACGATACTCGATTATACGATAGGAATCAAAATTATAAATTATTACTTTGTTGCAATCTTTACGAGCAATGATTATCCTTCTATTTCTATTTCATTTCTATCCTAATATATATGTGTACACACACACACACATTTAGAATTCTAATATAATAAATAAATATTCTCTCTGATATCATTTGATCTAAATATAATTTGATTCAGAACGCGCAATAAAACGATCAAATAAAAATCGGATAATTAACATAACGGAAATATATATTTTTAAAGTTATATACAAGTGTATTTATATACAAGTATATCTTTAAAGTCACAAACACACACACACACACACACACACACACGTACACACGGATTGATTATTTATTAAACACATATCTTTAAAGTCACACACACACGTACACGTACACACGGATTAATAATTTATTAAACACACATCTTTAAAGTCACACACACACTCACACACACACGTACACGTACACATGGATTAATTATTTATTAAACGATTAATATACTTCGTGAAGTTATTTCCATTTTTATTTGCAATTATGATCTTTAATAAAGATTTCTCATCATAATAAAAAAAATTTATATCGTTTATCAAAAGTTTAAATTAGATTTAAAAGTATATTATTGCCTCTTTTCGATAATAATTGATTATTTCACTGTACCTATTTCGTGAATAGCTATCATTACAGAGATCGCGTAGAGTTTGACAATGCAATAAAATTAATAATAAAATTCCAATAAAATTAAATACAAATTAATTATAATAATTAAATATAAATTTGTTTATAATTAACTTTTTCTACGTTGAGAAAAGTTCTTCGTTTCTTTTGGAATATCTTAAAGATTCTTTTAATTAAATTTTACAAAATATATAACTATTAAATTTATAGTATTTAATATTTAGAAATAAATAGATAATATTTCATTTTTATATAGATTAATTATACGATATTATTTATTAAAAGAACTAATATATCTTTTATGGATCTTTTTGTTAAGTTGATTATTTAGATCTACGATTCGATTGTTTTACTGCATTTCAATCCGAATTATATATTTAAATGATCGAAAAATAAAACGATAATAAAATAATAAGCAATATATCTATTTTAAAAATAGTGTATATAAATAATAAATAATAAATAATTTTTATAAATTACTCACCGCATGTCTCTGGCTGCTTCAGGCTCTCTCCCTGCTTTCTGTCCGATACTTTTTCAGATGTCCTTCTCTTTTGTTGTTTCATCCTTTGTTGTTTCCTCGTAGCAGTCACGTATTCACTCGCGAACAAACAATTATATTTCAGTTAATTATATTTCAGTCATATACAGAAACGATCGCCAGACACTTTGCAGGGCACTCCCGATCGCAAAATAATCATACGAGATACGTATTTTTATAATATTATTATTATTTTATTATTATTGCAAGAGAGGAACACAAAAATTACAATAATTCGCTCGATTTTTAAACGAAGCCAAAATCATGCACCACTCGATTCTTACACTAATTAACTATTTCTGTTTGTTGATGTATAATATATGCATAATAACGCGAATCATAAGATTAAAATATTAAAGTAATGTAAATTGATGATACAGCAATCGTTTAATTAATATGATATATATGCATGCAGTTTAGGAAAGTTTAAAACATCGGGCGAAATCGAATTTCATTCTATGCAATGTTAAAGAAATAATTATTATTCGTAAAGTTCGATAATCGGAGAATATTGTGAGAAAATTTGTAATTTTTGCCCCTTTCGCTTCAATTTTTATTTGCAATAATGAAAGATCGCGTTTCGATGAATTTATCGTCGCCACAATTGCATTTATTATAAGAGTTAATTATTTGTCATTTGTAATAGTCGAATTATTATATTTCGATCTAATCGCGATCGTACCTTTAGGAAAAGAATTCGATAATACGGAGCGGTCCGTATCGCTACTTTCTCCGTTGGAATGTCGCCGTGCGAATGAGGGGAGGTCGTCGCGTATGTAAACAATAGCGCGCTACGTCACAAGGCCAAATGACGTCACAAGGTCGAATGACGTGTTAGCTCGCTGCCGAAATATTTAACGCGTACTGTGACGTATGTGAGAATTGTATTTATATACAAGTATATTTTTAAAGTCATACACACACGCGCGCACACACACACACACTCACGTACACTGAGAAAAAAAAGTTGTTAACTCGACTAAACCGTTTAACTAAATTATTATTTTTTTAATTGAAATATCGAAATATTTAAGTTAAATAAATGTCATGTTAGATTTATAATAGTTAAATATTTCAATTAAAAAGATAATAATTTAGTTAAATGGTTTAGTTAAGTTAACAACTTTTTTTCTTTTACAATTAGTCTTTTCTCTGTCTACTATTTGATTGTTTTATTACGCTTTTAGAAAGTCAAGTTCTATAATGTAACTTTTAATGTTGTATTTCATATGAAATTATTATTTTAAACATAATAATTTTCTTTCTTTGCATTTCTATCATGAATAGACATTTCCAACCTTTACTAAAAAAACTAAAAATATCCCTCAATTTTTTCTCTCTTTGGACAATTTATTTACATTTATATATAATTCTCTTTATTCCTTTAAAAGTGAACATCGAGAACAAGGCACACGAGTATTGTAAATGTCAAAAAATGATCGTGCGAATATTATAGTTGTGAATATATAAAAATAAATGCAATATACTATGAATTTTCTACGTTATATATTGAATCGAAATTGCACAAAAGAGGAAAAGAAGAACAAGTCTATGAATAGACATTTCCATTTTTTATTAAAAAATTAAAAATATCTTTCAATTTTTTCTGTCTTCGGATAATTTATTTACATTTATATATAATTCTCTTTATTCCTTTAAAAGTGAACATCGAGAACAACTCTCTTTCTTCAGGCAAGTCTACATATATGACCAATATGATTAATTGATTCCATCTTTATATATTTATCATTATGTGCTATTAATTAAAGCCGTAACCAATATTAATTAAAGCCGTAAACAATATTTCAGAAATCAAAGTTGTGCGAACGTTGCGCGCAGGAATGGTCATGTGCAGAAACGAATGCGCAGTGGTTCGGCCGCCATGTTGGCGCGTCATAGTACGCATACGCGTCATACGTGACTCGGAGTCATACGCAGTTACATGGATCGTCGAACGTCCGCATTTTTCGCGTCTTTTAACCGTTTTTAAACGAATATCGCGAGTGAACGAGCGTCGAAAGTGTCCAAGGATGATCGCGCGACTTTCATAGTGTGTCGATGGAAACGCGCGACAGCGATTTTTGACGATATTCAGTGATGGCGTCATCGCGAAGATGGAACGAAGTCGCGTCGCGTTATTTGCGCCCTTGATGATGATTATCGGATGCGAGCGAATATCGGGAGTGCCGAATAAAGTGTCGCGCGTTCGCGTTGATGATATCGTGTGCATCAAGATCGGAATGGGACGTCCCGAGGCGAGCGAGTGGAGCGGCCTGTGGAACAGCCGGTGAACGGTGAGTAGATGTGATTTATATTTGCGTGACAATTCGTGCTCATTCGACGCTTATACAGCATCGCGATGTCCCGAATTACGTTCAAACAAATCGGCGCCGCATCATAATTCGATGCGATGCCGTGCAATTCAAATAAAGTCGATCGCGTGAAGATGGTTATGCTAGAAGCGATTTCAAATTTATTTTATATACGCGCAGTGCTGCACAGCCTATCTCGTAGGGCTGCCAACTGTTAAACGATAAATTTGTTTGATCTAACCTAACCTAACCTAATTTAACCTCTCAGTGTCTTTGGATATCGAATGTAAACACAAGCGTATGCTCCCTGGATTTTATCATGCTTTCAAAAATAATATTTAATTATTTCATTAGTGTATTACATTTTATTACGTAGTATACTAATCGTATTAAATGTGCGACGTACAGTTTTATACATTTTAATGAGAAGCATATAATATAATTGGTTAGGTTAGATTAAATTAAAACAAGCTGCTGTGATTCATTTAAAATAATAGGATTAATTTGACGAATGTGCAGCTATTGAAGTTACATGATATTTGTAGACACATTTTTAAAGTAATCATGAGTGTCTTATCTCATCTCGATTACATGAAATTAAAATATAAAATATTTATGTATTTCACATTAACGTTATTCATTACAAGTACTATATTACTACATTACAAGTACTTTTCTTATATCTCAATCATATTCAACCATTTATTTCATCGATGAAACTTTTCATATATCGCAGACAATATGATACTGTTTGTGGAATTTTACACAGGTAATACATGGCACAAAAATAATTTGTTCTAAAGTATTGTGCGCATTTCTCAAAAATAAATCAAATTAAATTATTTTCAGAATCCAAAAATCGCTACATTGCCAGGATTGTATCTTATTATAACTGCGATATTATCACCTTTTAATATGTGTGCACAGTATTACATACATAAAATATATAAATTTATTTGAAACTTATGGAAATGTCTATCTTATTTATAATATTTATGATATTATAAAAGAAAATTGCAACTCTAATGAAACAGAGCGGTGAAATAATTGGTTGATACTTATGCTGGTCTACAATATTTACCCTTTTTTCATCATTAGACTGGTGCTTTTTTTATTATACAGATGTTATCTGTAAATATAGTACTCGTAATGTTGTTTCTGTATCACTGTAAGCACACAAAAATGATAGCATTTGCAAGTAATTATGTTATACTTATATATCATAAGAAAGAGAAAATAAAATTAAAGTTGAATACTGAATGTGCTCTAAAGTAAATCTCATCTAAATAAATAAATGCATAAATGTGCGCTCCACATTTCTCATGAAAAAAATACATAATATTAATCTTTATGTATTATTATTTTTAGATTTGTTTTTTATTCTTTTAAATTCTCTAGATGCACTTTTCTTCTCTCTTTCTTTCCAACTACTAAATATAGATCTATCATTTTTAATATAGATCTATCATTTTTAGTGTACATTATTGCAGTAAGTGGAATAAAGAGCAAATCTTTTGGCACACTTAAAATGTACAGGAAAGTCAGTTTTATCTGATGCGTTTTTTTCAATAGAAATATCTGAAAAAATTCATACGTCTTTTTTAATCTTAGTCTTTCTTAATAAAAATTAGAATAATAAATTTGCAAAATAATTTGCTTTAATATATTTTTAGTGCAAACATGAAGCAAAGTGCTCAAGGTGCATCACTATGAAAACATCGATAGAATAAAAAATAGATCGTATACAAGAAAATTAAAATATTTACACTATATATTTGATATAGCATTTAATCGATATGTGCAGTAATATGGTAAAATCTAATTTTCTCACGAATTTTTTCACGAAATTTAAACTACTAAAAAAATATCAAATATTCAAATTGTTCAATAGTCTTGTGAAAGAAGCAGTTCTCGCTTAAAGAATCTTTAGAAAAAAAAAATAAAAAAATTCTAAAGAAAAAAAAGGACAAGAAATTTTAAATCTCACATGGATATTTAATTTTATACTAATATTTTTAATGTAACACTTCATTTATAAAGATTTTATTTTGTGAAACGTTTATACATAAAAGTACAATGATTATATGGCTTCTTTAATCTATTGTTTCATCTTCGCATGGTTTTCGTTTAAATAATAAAATATTTGTGCCTCTGGATATTTTTCTCTGGAAGCTTTATGCAATGTGTGTAACTTAAATCTGTTAACGTACAAATATTAGAGTAACGGAATAAGTATATGTAATTTGATTAAAAACACGTGTTTTACATGAATTTTTAATTACATATTTTGTTATGTTACAAATAAAAAAATCATGCTTGCGCGACGCGATTCTAACAATTTACCGACATGCACAAAATGATGACTTTACCGGCAATCGAAGTATCTGGACTACGTAATTCTGGCGTTTAACGCGAATGCAGATGGCGATACTAAACAGCAAAGAAAGATGGCTGCATGAGTGAAACGCGAGGCGCGAAATATTGCATTTCGTATATCGTTCTTTGCGAAAAAAATGTGTGAAAGTGTTGTACGTATTCGCGATTAACAGTTCGGTATTGATGAATACTAATCAACGCAAGTATAATTTGTCGTGCATTGGATATCTCTTCAAACTCTGTATATGAATCGCTCTCAGTCTTTTAAAATGCAAAACTAAATATTATAAGATTTGACTTTGGAAAAGCGCGATAAAACAATCGAATCATTCGTAATTCATATCATTAGCATAATATACTATGAATTTTCTACGTTATATATTGAATCGAAATTGCGCGAAAGAGGAAAAAAAGAACAAGCCTATGAATAGACATTTCCATCCTTTACTAAAAGAAAAAGAAATTAAAAATATATCTCAATTTTTTTTCTATTTCTTCGGGCAAGTCTACATATATGACCAATATGATTAATTGATTCCATCTTTATATATTTATCATTATGTGCTATTAATTAAAGCCGTAGACAATATTCAGAAATCAAAGTTGCGCGCAGGAATGGCCATGCGCAGAAACGAATGTGCACTGGTTCGGCCACCATGTTGGCGCGTGACTGTTTCGTCACTGCTACGTCACTGTTACGTCAAACGCGTCATACGGCCGCCATGTTGGCGCGTGAATCGGAGTCATACGCAGTTACACGGATCGTCGTACGTCCGCATTTTTCGCATCTTTTTAACCGTTTTTAAACGAATATCGCGAGTGAACGAGCGTCGAGAGTGTCGAAGGATGATCGCGCGACTTTTATAGTGTGTCGATGGAAACGCGCGACAGCGATTTTTGACGATATTTAGTGATGACGTCATTGCGAAGATGGAGCGAAGTTGCGTCGCGTTATTCGCGCCCTTGATGATGATTATCGGATGCGAGCGAATATCGGGAGTGCCGAATAAAGTGTCGCGCGTTCGCGTTGATGATATCGTGTGGATTTGTGTGCATCAAGATCGGAATAGGACGTCCCGAGGCGAGCGAACTGTCCCGAGGAGGAGCGGCCTGTGGAACAGCCGGTGAGTAGATTTGATTTATCATATTTGCGTGATAATTTGTGCTCATTCGACGCTTATACAGCATCGCGATGTCCCGAATTACATTCGGACAAATCGGCATCATAATTCGATTCGGTGCAATTCAAATAAAGTCGATCGCGTGAAGACGGTTATGCTAGAAGCGATTTCAAATTTATTTTGTATACGCGCGCGCAGTGCTGCACAGCCTATCTCGTAGGGCTGCCAACTGTTAAACGATAAATTTGTTTGATCTAACCTAACCTAACTTAACTTAACCTCTCAGTGTCTTTGGATATCGAATGTAAACACAAGCGTATGCTTCCTGGATTTTATCATGCTTTCAAAAATAATATTTAATTATTTCATTAGTGTATTACATTTTATTACGTAGTATATTAATCGTATTAAATGTGCGACGTACAGTTTTACACATTTTAATGAGAAGCATATAATATAATTGGTTAGGTTAGATTAAATTAAAACAAGCTGCTGTGATTCTGATTTAACGTAATAGGATTAATTTGACCAATGTGCAGCTATTGAAGTTACATGATATTTGTGGACACATTTTTAAAGTAATCATGAGTGTCGTATCTCATCTTGATTATATGAAATTAAAATATAAAATATTTATGTATTCCACATTAACGTTATTCATTACAAGTACTATATTACTTTTCTTATATCTCAATCATATTTCATCGATGAAGCTTTCAATATATCGCAGACAATATGATACTGTGTGTGCAATTTTACACAGGTAATACATGGCACAAAAATAATTTGTTCTCAAGTATTGTGCGCATTTCTCAAAAATAAATCAAATTAAATTATTTTAAGTAGGATCCAAAAATCACTACATTGCCAGGATTGTATCTTATTATAACTGCGATATTATCACCTTTTAATATGTGTGCGCAGTATTACATACATAAAATATATAAATTTATTTGAAACGTACAGAAATCTTTATCTTATTTATAATATTTATGATATAAAAGAAAATTGCAACTCTAATGAAACAGAGCAGTGGAATAATTGGTTGATATTTATGCTGGTCTACAATATTTATCCTTTTTTCATCATTAGATTTTTGGTGCTTTTTTTATTATACAGATGTTATCTGTAAATATAGTACTTGTAATGCTGCTTCTGTATCACTGTAAGCACACAAAAATGATAGCATTTGCAGGTAATGTTATACTTATATCATAAGAAAGAGAAAATAAAATTAAAGTTGAATGTGCTCTAAAGTAAATCTCATCTAAATAAATAAATGCATAAATGTGCGCTCCACATTCCTCATGAAAAATATACATAACATTAATTTTTATGTATTATTATTTTTAGATTTTTATTCTTTTAAATTCTCTAGATGCACTTTTCATTTCTCCTCTCTTTCTTTCCAACTACTAAATATAGATCTATCATTTTTAATGTACATCTGTCATTTTTAGTGTACATTATTGCAGTAAGTGGAATAATACGTCTACGACTACGACAGACGTAAGTGCTCACGTCTAGTTCTCTGCCATCAGCCTTAATCCGAGTTTAATACGTTAAACTGGGTCCTGATTAGCCCATTTGCTACTTAAATTCGGATTAACTGGATTGTGGAACTGGGCCTAAGTGAGTCGTATAATTAACCAACCACAGTTGAATGTGAGAAGAATAATTGAATACGATTGGTTAACTTGGAGCACATAAAAAACTTATTTTTTTTTCAAAAACTTATTTTTTTTTCAAAAACTTATTTTTTTTTTAAAACTTAGTTTTTTTATGTGCTCCAGGTTTTAGTTTCTTACGACTTCGTTAGTTAAAACAAGGTTGTGGATCAAGCATAAAGGCCATTCTATAATGGCCGTAGCATAAGGTTGTAAGGCATAAGCTCAAAAAATTGATTAATCACAATCGAGTATTCTCTTAATACTTGACTGTGATTGGTCAATTTCTTGAGTCTTACGCCTTACAACCTTATGCTGCAGCCATTGTAGAATGACCTTAAAGCCGGATCTACATTGGTCGTATTGTAATGTCGCAAGTCGAAAGTCGTAGGCAAATTGACCAATCATTGTTGATTATTTTTGAAACAATCAACCATGATTGGTCAATTTGCCTACGACTTACAACTTGCGACGTTACGATACGACCAATGTAGATCCGGCTTTAGAGACTCTCTAATCAGAAGGTACTTTCTGATTCATGCATGATGCGCATGTGTTATTCCACAGCTTTATAAGGTGCTCGCAAAATTTTAAATACTTTTTTCTTGAAAATGATTGAATAGTGCGTCTTACTACTTTAAATTAGTTATGTATTAAGTATTACATACTCAAAGTTTCTTTAAAATCGATGACCCGGATGTCGTGTACTCTCTTTGTTAGATTTAGTGTTAAGTTAATCTCGAATTTTGCACGATTTGTTTCAATTTTAATTAATTTTAACTTGTTTTTTCAATGTCAATCCATCTGAAATTAATTTCAATTTTAATCTCGACATGACTTTAATTTTTTAGTGGCAATATATTTTTCTTCGAGAATTGCAATGGCGGTCTTCGATAGGTTTCAAATTGCGCGCAGTGACGTAACGCGATAAGTCGCTCCGTGTTTTTCGTGGTTATTATCGTCTAAAAGTGAATCTCCCGCGTGAATAATTACCGTGAGTGTCTGACATGAAGCTTCGGATATTCGAATGGAATAAGCATCACATATAATCGTTATAAATAACAATTCGCAATTTAAGTGCCAGCGATGCAAGACTGATCGAATCATCGTCTTTTTCCGCAAAAGCAGAGCAAGGGTTTTCATTTATTATCGCCAAGTACGTAATATATGCATTTCCATCTCTCCTGCAATTAACTGTATCGATTATTTCTGATCATTTGGATAGCGAATATCGCTATTTTTTCTCGCGCTAACATTTATCAAAGATTTTTCCGAGGCGAACGAACGAAAGCGTCGCGCGAGCCGGTGGCGCCGCCTGAACGGTCGGGCGCATGCGCGTTGCCAACGTCAAGCGATCAGCTGTGCGCGTCTCGGTAATCTCGCGCGTAACGGAGCGCGCGTCTCGGCGAAGCGTCTCTCTCTCCGTTCTGTTGTTATCGCGCCGTGGCAGAAGTTCGTCCTTGCGTGTGTTTTGTGTCGCGCGACAGGAGTCGATTCGAGCGGGGCACCTGGGAGTCGGGGCATCGGCGAGCGATTTACGACGCGCGGCCGCGGGCAGCGAATCGCGGCAGCTATGTGTTGTCTCGGCGGTCAGCGGGGCATGACGGGAACAGGTGACAATGGAACCGCGCCATGTTAGATTTCACAAGATCGCGAAACGCGCGCCGCTGCTGCTGCTGCCGCCGCCGCCGCCGCCGCTGCTGCTGCTGCTGCTGCTGCTGCTGCCGCCGCCGCCGCTGCCGCTGTCGCTGCCGCTAGTTGCTACTACCGTTGACTACTACTACCGTGGTGTTAGTACCGTGAGGAAAAAGTGAGAGAAAGGGAAGGAGGAGATTTACACTTTGTTTTCTCGGCTATCGCGCGCGCTGTTTTCCTCGCGACGGTGATCCACACGAAAATCATCCAAGCTGGATAGGTTACCCGAGTATCTCCGCGATACCGTGGACTGGTTTATGGGGTAAGTGTCCTGTCTCTCCTATCTTTCTCGCGTACGATCGAAAAGAGGAGACTCTGTTCTCTTTCTTTCCTCCCTCTTTTCTCCTATTTTCGCGCGCGCTGTCCGAATTGTCGTCCGCCGTCCCGCTCCGGCGTGGAGGTTAACCTCCAACCTGCGTTAACCTGCGTCTGCGAATGAGCGAATCAGCGCATCGTCACGCGTCCTCGTCCCGCTCGCGCGATCATCCGCACGTCCCGGGCTCGCCTCTTCCTCGTGAGGAGAAAGTCATCGCGGACGAGAGGATCGCGCGCGATCATCTCCGGATTTTCGGAGCGTCGCCTCGGAACGTCTTCGTCATCGTCGCTCGAAGTGACGCGTGCACCTACAGGGCGCTGAAAAGCTACACGTCTCGATATCTTTTCTCTCGGTCTTTCCGAAGTCCATTCTTTTCGAACGAAGAAATTTCACCGACAATTATTCTTTTCTCTCTCTTCGCGTTTATATTTATGAGAATCTTTTCCCGTATTTTTGAATCTTTCAATAATCTTACGGTTTATATGTACAGTTTTTCAAAATTCATACAACAGCATGATTTTTTCTTTTTACTTGTTATTCTAGATTCTAGACGATCGTTACTCGTCCTGTTTCAATGAGTGACTTTATAAAATCAGTCGTGAGCAGATAATAGGCTTAGTTAAATAAGAGTTTGGTTATAGCAATTCATTCTTTGCCCCTTACACTGTCTCACTAGAGAAACTATTTTAATGACAGATTCTCTTCAGCGAAAGTTTCGACGACGTTGTTACGGTTAATCTTGGTGAGCAACGAATTCATCAGTTCAGGATTGTAAACAGATAACAAATTGTTAATTTTACATGTATTTTGCGTTTTTAATTCGAGATTTGATATCACGAGAATATTTAATTGGAAAGACTATACAAGATAAGATAGTGTTCCATTTAATTTTCTTTAAGAGAAAGAGATTGATTTATTGTTTGTCAATAATCTAGCATTAACTGTGATAACTATGATCAAATGTTTTTTTTTTTAAATAAAGTTACACCAATTTATATATATATATATATATATATATATATATATATAGAATAACAAATAAAAAGGAAATAGCATGCTGTTGTATAAATAGTGAGGAACATATAAACATATAAACCGTAAGATACTTGGAAAATTTGTTAATTCAAAATTCGTTTCAATTTCTAACGTTTCACTTAATCGACTAGATATTTAGCCTCAAAATGCAAGGATCTCGCGATATATATATGAAATAACGATTTTTCATTACGTTTTATAAAGTGAAAAATTCCAATTTTTCGCGAGAATTTATATTTTAATACAAGCGAGAAACAAATACAACAACACGAATGTGACTAAACAAATTTAATCATATCTATTAACTTGCCTTCTATTGAATTATTTTCATATTGACATATCGATAGAAGGGTTTCCGGTATAGACAAGACATTTCATAGACTTGCAGTCAGATATAATGGTAGACAGAGAAAGAAAGTATATTTAATCACGTTTAGCATTAATCGAGGTTAGCGTGGGCTTTAGGGTCAGTCGCATGAACAACCTTGATTTACTTAGACTACTTAGCGGTTTCCCTTTTGCTGTATTTGCATAAATTTACAATACAAAATTTCCTTTAATAATCGCAAGAATCGAGATTAGTTAACCATCAAAGGAAAATTGTTTTTGTTGTATGTTTTCGGATTGCAAAAAATAAATTTGCTCTTATGTAAGATACAATATATATATGTACCTATTAAAACCGTTGGAAAAAGTTAAATTATATATATTAATTGTAAGTCTCCCAAAATCATATTTGTAAAATATCGATATTTTTACGGCGTCTACACATGTTTATTATGTGATTATTACGATTAAATTGGATATATTAATTCTTCGTCAATCTTTTTCGAGATGCACTTTACGGCTAACTGCATAATAAAATTTTTCACAAACGAGAAAATAATTATAAAGATATAATTTAACAGTAAGAAAATTATGCAATAATATCTCTCTGATATTTTTTCAATATTATTACGAAGTAATTACATTGCTATTATCATATTTTACAATCATTTTTTACTTATTATTTTATTTTATTACCCGCGCGTATATACAGCTGATTATTATTAACATTATTACTGCTTTCGCACATCTCCATTGGTTATATGCATATCCAAGAAAAGTATATTAATTCTCATTACTCAAATTTAAAAAATTTACATTTTCACGAGAGAAAGAAGTTTTTCGCGAGGGAAAGAAACTCTTTTGAAACTCGGACAAGAAAATTGTTAAATGTATTCGGGGTACATGTAGTTATATTAATGAAAATATTACTTTCGCGATGCGTGTCTCTGAACTTCATTCTTTGCTACGTATGGTTATATTAAATGTACAATAATACCCGATGATAACAAAAGCGATACCAAATACGACGGAGTCATATTCATCGGATTTAATTCGCGAGCTAATAATCCCTCATCACCTTTAAGTTGAGATTATTTTTAATTGCGAGATGGATCATCTAATGTCTAAAGTCCATAGCAAAACTCAAAACATGAATAAGACACAAATTCAACAATATATTACAAATGTAATAGAAAATAACGAGCGATTCGCGTGTCTCGCGAATCGCTCGTATAACATAGAGGAATTGGTGTTACAATTACCATCGAATCGATGATGGAACAATGATCCCCTCAGTTTTCCATCACATTCGAAATACCGCAAGCTATTTTCCGGAGTTCTCCGCGAACAGGCTTTTTACGAGGCAGATTTATGCATAAAGTTTCTCTCCGCGACACACTATTTTATACATAAAATTTGCACGCTGAATTCTTCTATTCACCGCAACGAAATATATGCAGCCACGAATGATTATGAATTTTATTCTACTTTCACTGGATTTGAAATCAGCTTTGTAAGATAATTTTCTTTAACTAACGAGATATTTCCGTTGACTTTTCCCAAAAATCAATATAAGAAATTCTTTATCTACTATCGCTCGAATGTACATGTTTGAGATATATTTTTCTTTCTTTTGCATCAGATTACATAACTTTCACAAGGACACAGATCGAAGATTTCGTTTCAATAGTGGCTTGGAACATGATCAAAATACAATATTCTGCTTAAGAAAATAAATATGATTCTTTCTTTGAAATAAATAAAGTGTTTGTACTATTTGTAACCCTAGTTATTTTCTATTATATTTGTAATATATTGTTGAATTTGTGTCTTATTCATGTTTTGAGTTTTGCTATGGATTTTAGACATTAGATGATCCATCTCGCAATTAAAAATAATCTCAACTTAAAGGTGATGAAAGATTATTAGCTCGTTCGTAAAAATTAATTTTCTTGAAAATAGGGGATTTTCTTATATATCCTTACTTACAATGAGATTAATTCTCACAGATTTTGATTCTTATAATGGATTATTATATTTCCATTCAAATTCCCTGTAACTTGTGCCAGATGGCAGATATCAAACTTCAGTTTACCGATTATCGGGCAACTGGAACTAAGTTTTTCCGAGTATGAAAAAATTCTTTTCATATCTTTGATTAATTCTTTTTTCATGTAGAATTACTATTTTTTTGTCTCACAATTATTCTATTTGTAATTGAAACAAATGAGTCGATTAATTTTCGAAAAGCGACGACAATTTGCACTTGATGCACATTTCTTTCGACGATGATATCGCTTTAAAGACCGCCGGCCTTTCTGACCGGACGTTTTCCTTTGGACTTGTGATTTAATTAGCGGTATCTGCCATCGACGTTAAACGGACGTCATTAATGTATATAAACACGTCGTATATATCATTATCGTATCGTCAATTTCTGAGGATCAAAAAGCATGAGTATACTAAAATCGCGTTATGCGAATTTTATTTTCGATAAAATTAAAAATATTTTCAAAGTCAGCACTCATTAATTATATTAATTTTAAGATAGCGACATTTCTTTAATTTATAAAACTACTTCGATCGTTTTGCAAAAACAACATCGGCAAATTAATCGACGTTTTATCAAGATAATATAAAGTTTTTTTTATACGATATTCCAAGATTAATATGCAATCGATAGTAGGATACTGTTTTTTTTTTTTTCGGAGAGTCAGATTTTTTTGCAGCAAAATATAGGTCATGTAGGTTATTTTTTCTGTTGCTTTTTAGCGTTTTGCATTAATGTACTTGGTTGAAAATCGCGACTCGAGTCTGTAGCGAGCGAGCAAAGTCTATTCGCTGGCGCGAAACCGAACCGAGCGATGACTCACCTCGATCTCTCGCACTACGATTGGCTTCCTTGGTGATTCACGCACGGTTGCGCGTTCGCCAAAATACCGTGACGTGACGTTTCCAGTGCGATGTGTCGCGCGATTCTTTCCGATCTCGGAGGACTTTGGAGAAAGCATCGAAGTGGTGTAAATCGAAGGCGGACAGTGTGTCCGATACCTCAGAGTAGAACGTAAGTATCAACTGCTTGATCCCATGGCTGATCGTTCCAAAATTAGACAACAGACAGAGACAGTTTAAAAAGAATGAATTTATATAATGTAAATTTAAATAAATTCCATTCTGTGACATTGGTGATATTTAATTTTTGAAATCGAAAGTAAACTGTATAATTGTTATGAACAGATTCTGGAATTTTCAAGGTTCGCTTCTCTTTGTTTTGCAAGAGTCTGTATTCGAAAATCGCGTAATTTCGAAATAAATCAAAAGATGTTTACAATTTTGACGTTTTAGTGCTGTAAGCTTGATCTTCTCGATTTGTATAATTCACGATGCTCGTCGAACGGCATGATTCAGTAAATTTAAATCTGTTTGACGAATGTAAGAAGACTGTTTACATGTACGTGTGACGTGAGTCAAAGACATTCTGTCTCACAGGTAATCAATGTAATCATCGTCTGAAAATTATGACAACGTGATATAGATTATCTTCCCCAAGAAGAAGCGAATACTAATTTTCTAAACTATTGCATTTTCCTACACTTGTCTAAACATCTGTTATTGAACGTAAGTTGTTTAACAGAAAGAATTAATTTATGATACTAAAAATGTATCGAATTTTTGAAAGGTACGAAATTATCTTTCGATAGTTTTATTTTTTATAAATATTTCTTTATTTCTTTTATTTCTTATAAATATTTTTATGTAAATATTTCCATTAAATATTTTGTACAAAATTTGACGAATTTTTATGAACTGCGCCATATTATTCACAAAATAAATTGATGGACATTTTTTTCGTCAAATTTTATATATAAATTTAAATTCGTATCGATACATATAACTAAATATAAACAGTGTGAGCAATCAATAAATAACAGATAAATTAAATGTAACTACAATGGTATAAACTATGGAATGAATGTGACGTATATATACTGATGATTTATTATTCATTTCTACATTCAGAGAATATCAAGCTTTATCATGTCAATCCATTTTCTATTCTTGTATTTTAATAATATTCTAATAATATCGAATGTATTATTGATGCCGAATAATTAATACCAATTGAATTTCTAGAATTCCAGATACTTGAGCACTTTATTATTGGAAATAATAAAAATCCTTTAATATTATTTATCGTTAAAACTTAATAAAAAATACATAAATAATCACAAAATTATATTGAAATTATTTTATAACGAATAGAGACTTTGACAATTTTACTGTAAATTTTTCAACTCTATACTTTAACAACGTTTGTTTGTTGCTACTGTATTTCAAACAATATTTTGCGGTTTAAAAGACAAAACTTTTTATATGTAATTTATGTAAAATCTTAAATTTCTCAATATCTAGTGAAAAATATGAAAAACCCCGGAGAGCACAAAACGCTGCGATGTTTCTGAAAGCTTAATATTTTAATTTGTTTTGAGATAATTGTTTCGATTTGACCAACTGTATTTTTTCTCTCTCCTTAACTCAGTAAAAACGAAATTTTAAAACTCTTAATATTTACTTACAATAGTTGAATTGTATTTTCAAAAATCAATTATCAATTTGTGCAATTATTCTTAATATCTTATATGAGAGAGAACATTATGAATATAATATTATGAATATTCTCATAAAAGAAAATAATCTGAAATTTTTTATCATATTAATAATTTATTATAATTAGATTAATAAGAATGTTTATTTTTTTAAATGGAATAAAACTGAGACACAATATTACGTATACGAGAGTAAAATAAAATCACAAGAATATTCTAAAGCCCTTCTGGAAAATGAAAACATATTTTTCAGGGAGTTTTACCTCATTAAATATATTTAGGCATTTAAATTATAATATATCTTTTTTGTTCCTTAAAGTGTCAAGCTTATCATTAACAAAAGTTTTAAAATAACGCTCATTTAAATCACTAGAATTGTTAATAAGTGAACACAAGAACGCCTTTTTCTTAAACGCACAGCCAACCACTTTGATAACAACTATTTTATCGTCGGCTTTTACGATGGCGATAGAGCTCTACCAATCGGTGCTTGCGAGTATCCTGCCAGTTTTTCCGGGCAAATACAGTTATCGCGTTTATCATAAGATATCATTGCAACACTTCGTTGTCGTGATATCGAGATTTTTATTGTGCATACGAAAGAATTACGGTAAAGTTCGGCGATAAAGTTAGGAGATTATATCGTTGATCGACGCGACGTGATGTAAACATTACAACGTTTGAAGGGCGATTTTTCTTCAAAAACAAAATTCATTTAATTTTAAGGCGACTTCTTCTAAGGCAAATTTATTTTTATTTGAGACTAGTCATAAAGATCAGAATGAGAGAAGTTATAAAGAAGTCATTTAATTAAAATCTTGCTAAGGAAAGACTTTTAATTGACTTTCAATTGATCAAAGAATACATCTCTGTAAAGTTTGACGATTCATTTTAAAATCACGTTAAAGTATTAAAATGTTTTATTATTTAAAAATAAATTTTTGAAATTTAAATTGTTTAATTTTTCAACAGAAAAATTTGCTTCTTATATTTTTCTAATAGAACCTAGTTTCGCATTTATCAATATATTTTTGCATCTGATCTTGATTTATTGCTTCTTAATTTATTGATAAAAAGAAGAAGAATGCTGAAATGGAAAAAGATGACAAATCACTGAATAATAACGTCAAAATTAAACTTCTCTCATATTCCTACGATATAATTATATTGCGTGATACACATAGAAGGTGTACGTTATTGATTAAGCGATAGATTGTTGGTTTTTATGAGACACACTTGTTCACGGTCTGACTATTCCTAAAGATCTCCGAAGAATATGTCGCGGTCTGTAAACGTCCAGGTCGACATCGCATTTACTTGACATTCATCCTTACCCTCGTTATCTCCGTGCTCATTTTTCACGATAATGTCATCTGACGTCTTTCGTTGGCAGAGGCATATTCGTGAATGGAGAAATGCGGATAATTCACGGACGAGCGAACAAAAATAATCGGTCTCGCGGAATACTCTTGTTTTGCTGGATAACAACTGCTCTGGTTACTCATTATCAGTAATCGATACTATCGGCGGTTATTGAAACGCGGCAAAAATCAATACTAGTGTTCTATCGGCTGTCATAGCATTTGCGCGAAATTTGGCACGTTAAGTTATTCGTTTTTTATTTATATAATATAGCCAGCTTTTTATATAGATTTTAGATAAAAGTAGGAAAAAAGATAAACAAATGTTATTGGGAATTGTTATAAATATGCTAGATATATCGTCCAATATTTTATTTTTTTTCAATTTTAAAATTTTCACTGTCAGGATTTTCCTTGTTTTTTAATTAAAATGTTATAATTTTTTTTATTTTATTATTTGTTATTATTTTTTAAATTTTATTACTTTTATGGATCTGTTTACAATATTTTCCGATATTACGAGTCAATATCAGTAATGATGATTTCCTAAATTTAAGTGTCATTCGTTTCGTGTCGTGAGGTTTTTCTATTCAACTTGCTCTAATAATAGGCTCCTTGTAACGTTCACTCGCAATTGGCGATAGTACGTATATCGGCTAGTTCGAGTCGACCGTGTAATACTTCGATATCTATTCGCTATCGACGTAATTAGCGTCGATATTTCTCTCTCAGCTGGCGGATACCGATGACAACTGCCTTTATTCTTGGCAATATTCCGCGGTGACCGCCGTTTTTCCGACATTTCGCTATTCAGATTGCAAACGTACTTCGATGTTCTATAATTTATATGGCAATATTTTTTATTGATAATCTGTACATCTAATCGAATATATATATATGTGTGTGTAATATCGCATTGTTATTCATTGTTGTGAATGTAAATAATTTTTACTAATAAATATAATTTTACTAATAAATAATTTTTACTAATAAATATAATTTTTTATTAATAAATAATATTTACTAATAAATATATATATATTTACTAAATATATAGATATGTATAGAGAGTAAATATATTGTTTCAAAATTTTTATTTTTTTTCGTCTTTGAGTTCGTCAAAGTTTCTGCCAGTGATGGAAAACGAGATAATCGATAGATACAATAAATCATGTGTACGAAGTTAAGACTATTTTGAAAGACTCAAACAATGATAAAATATTACACGCACAAAATGACCCTAATCTTTTACATGTGCGACGCGGATTCCGTGAATTTGTATTTATACACGCAGATGGAATATATTAAGTCCTTGTCGTACATACGTTTACATCCATCAGTTCCAAGTTCATTCGGATACATCGTCAAAATTAGCATTCGCAATGTCGTAATTAATAAAAATATTTTGTCTTGTCTTTAGTTATTCATTAACGAAATAATCATTTCTTTCTCTCTTATCTGTATCTGTAAGTGAAAAGAAGTTCGAAAGGAAGTTGTTTAACCAAAATTATCTGGACACAAGATTATTTCTATTATTGTAATTTTTTCAAAACATCCAAAACGCCCTTTCACCTCTGTCCAATATTTATTTCTATAACAGACATATTGACACGAAGCCAATAAACGAAGAAGCAATCGCAACTCGTCAGCGATTAAAATTTTATGTAGTTTATTGATTAATCCTTCGAGACAACGGAAATTGGGTCAAAACTAACACGTTGTTAAAATTTTCAGCCATACATATGTCACTTTTGACATTGACCGTGTTTCGGCAAATTTCGGATACTAAAGCAAACAATGATGTAAATAGAATCTAAACTCTTTTTAATTGAATTTTCTCTCACTCTTATATATGTATCAGAAATTATATATTATCTTATGATATTATATCATATTAATTTTATAGTTCTTATTATATAATTCTAAAGAAATGATTTTTTTAGCACAAATTTACTTATTGAAAACAATTATTGTGCGTTTTATTTTTCGAAATAATTTCAAAAAAACCAATTTAATTTTTGGAAACAATATATACTATTATGTACAAATGTTTTCATATTATTTTTATAGAGAGTTTTATTTAGAGAGTTTTTTTATCTAAAAAAAATATATATATTTGATAAAAAATATATAAATATTGCTTGTACGCAAAGTTTACTTTTGCATTTTCCACGAAAATTTTGCAAATCTTGCGAAAATTGCATCTTCAGAAAATTAGGATATTTTATAAATTTCTTATTCAAGTTAATAGCTTTCATCTAGTTTATTGTGCGTACTTTCACTCCTGTTGCTTCGTCCGTTCGAATTCTCTCGCGACAGGCAGCAAAGAGTCCAGCTGAGACTCGCCATTAAATGAGCGATCTCGTGCTGTGCTACAACATGTTAATAGATATAGAACTTGTTTGGTTTCTTCGGTCGATTGTTAATTGCATTATGACGAGTCCGTTCGAAGAAAAACGAAGAATGCTCGAGGAGAACGAGAGAGAAATAAAGAAGGAATACGAAGTATATAACGACGTGTATACTCTGAAGAAGCCCCTGGTACTTTCTCCATCTTTCTCTCTTTCTCAATCATCCTTGTCTCTCTCACCAGCCGATCTCCGCGTCACCGGCTTCCTCTCGAACACGGTGGAATTCTCCCGATCCCCTCACCTCGACAGCACATCCGCGTCTTCCCCTCTCTCTTCCGCTTTCTCTCTATCTGCCACGGCGGTGGAGAGGTCGACCGCGACGTGGACGATCGCGAGGTGGTGGTACCTGGCGAACGCGACTTGCCTGCCTGCCTGTCCGCTGCCTGGAGAACGGCAATGTCAGTCTGTACTCCGTTACTGGCCTAACGGCCGGTCGAGTGGTTGCCACCAACCGGAGCAAAGTATATATATATCCTTCCCTTCCCCTCCTCTCTCTCTCTCTCTCTCTCTCTTTCTCTGTTCATCTCCTGTCCACCTCTCCTTTCCGCTCTCTTCGTTGTTTTATGCCCCCGACACACCTGCCCACGTTCCCCTGGTACCGCCGCGCTCTCGTCCCGATGTTCGGCCTAGGCAACAGGAAGGTCCTCAAGTACTCCGCCATCGAGACGTCGCTCTCCATCGATGTCGAGGACACGGTCACGTGTTTCTGCAGGTCAGTTTCCGATTTGTTTCGCTTCGACATGAATTTGATGTGAAATCCGTGGCATCCTTGTATCTCGCATATATCGTCAACGTCCATCACGGTGATGCTGGTGGTTGGCGATGCTGGTGGTGCTCAATAGCTATAGCGGTCTCTTTTTTGTGGATCTAGCGAGAGATGACACCAAATGCACGGTCTCGCTCATCAAAAGCACTCATATGTCGATGATATATGTAGAGACTCGATATTGGCCGTTTGGTGATGTCGGAATTTATTTTATGACTTCTCTGTAATTGATGCAAATTAATTTTATCATGTTTTTCACTGTGGGTGGATGATTGCAGTTATGTAAAATGCCGGTTTTACGTCAACAATTTTCGAATAATGTTTCTAAGGGAATAAGAAGCGTTAAAATTTCATATGTTTTGTTCACGTTTCTAGAATAAAAGATTATTTTTACGATTTTATTTCGAACGTAAAAGATTTAAGAAAGAGATAAAAATAAAAAAAGCAATAATGATAAAAATAATAAGAAGAAGAAATTTGATCAAAGTTATTCTTTTTGAAATTTTAATATTATTGAAATCTTTTTAAAATAGATATATGAAAATATTTTTTTTTATGTTTTATCCTATGTGTTGTAATTTTTAAATTATTACGCAATCAATTTCGTATTTTTTTAAAGCATTGTATTTCGTCAAGAGAAAAAACTTAAAGTGCTTCGTGCGCTATTGTCTTTTAATGCGAATTTTAAATAAATCGTCGTTATCTTGGTTCGAAGAAAAGAGATATACTGATATCGCTGATATACGGACTTTTGCTAATGATTTGACAATGTCAAATGTGACAAATAGAAGAACTAACTGCAATTCATCCTTTAGTAATTTATCTAGACTTACGTCATCGTGGAACAATAATAGCACAGGCGACTGCTTAGTAATACCATTTGTCTTTTTTCCTCTTTTTAATCGTTACGAAACATGTTCATGTCGAAGGATGCCGCTTGAAGAGATATTTATACGTCTAATGTAATCAGAAACGTATTCTGATCATATTATTGTCATTAGGATACGAAAATTTGGATATAAAGCGAATAAATTGTACTACATTTTCCTCTGTCTTTTTCTCGCAACATCTGTTCGCAAAAGATATTATGTAGAAAAATGTAAATTGGATACGAAAGGAGGCTACTCGAAAGACTGCCTGAAAATATGGAGAAAATCGTTTTATCAAGCGACGAAGTTTTGCCGAAAGCTTGTAAAGTAACTTACATCTCTCGACAAGGTATCTCTAAGATATCTGCTACGAAGAGATGCACGAATATCGATACGTTGGAATTTGAACAGAGCGCGATGATTATTCTCGCAATTTTACGAAATAAATATTTCACGAAAATATATACGAAGTTGCAAAACGGTTACAATAAACTGCCTTATCAGGCACAATCGCTCACAAGAATCTCAATTTACACAGCTTGCTTCTCCCTGCAATAAACAGCGAGATACGGTTCGCGATATTATCTTTACCAAACAATTGTTAAATAGATAATATCTCGTATACTGTATCGCGACTTTTGGAACTCGTTTGTATCGGATTCTCTTTATCACACAATGAATCAATCTAAAGAGCTTGTTTTGTAATCGCCTCGATATTGTTCGAACAGATTTCTACACAAATATTATAGATGATGTATATAATTTTCTCTTTAAAAAAATTTGTGTATTTAATTTGGAAATAAATACACCTTGCGACAAAATCTTAAAAAATAAGCAGAATAAAATATGTAATATTCCTACGAAAATAGGGTGAGATATTCTTATCTTTCTAAATCGAGAGGATTTCACACTCGTGTACCCGAAGTAGGATCTCGCAGAGCTGCCATATCACGGCTTACTTGCGTATCTGTGTGACGTAATTACGTTGCGGACATGTGTGACGCGCGACGTGTGTAGCACGTGCCTACGGCTGTCATGCACTCGACATCGGCTAAGAGGCTACCGTCTCTGCGGTTTTCGAAACTCATCGAGGATGCTCGTGCATCATACCGATTTTTTCATCATACCTACCGCTACATGCCTTTAAAATACTCCATTTTCTTGAACACGCGTGTACAATTTTGCCAGTAATGTATTTTTATCCGATGATACTCTTCTGCGTAAAATATAGGATTTAAAATTTAAGCCTGAAAGAGGTGCGTTTTATAATTTTTTATTAGTTTCAAACAGGAAAAGAGTCATAAATTGTACTTGGAAATTTCAAACCGAATGTTAATTATACCATTGCAACATTCTTGCATTTAATTATCAACTTTTTTACCTCTTTCGATGTCAAAATCGTGTTCTTATATGTACGCGTGGGATACTTTATCTTACGAATTTTTATACTCGATGTTTCCTCAATAAAGTTCTCAAGGGTTTAATTAGCGCAGGGTATATTTAAGTTTCAAGGTAGCTAAAAATTGAGTCTCGGCGAATTAAGATTCAAACGCATGAATAGCTAAATAGAACCTCATTCTCGCCCCCCTCTTCGTACATAGACGTAGGTACACATACATAGCATATATATCTATGTATTCTCCTGAACTTTGACGATGCGGTGCAGCATACGATTAAGGTTAAGTCAATATTTGCATTTGGCGAGGTGCTATTGGATGGGCAAGCTTTATACTTCGATGCTTCTCGCTTAGAGATCGAAGTTGAAATTGAGATGACGATGACGTGACCTCGATTTTTAATGACAGTCCGATTGAAGATATCGAATTGAACTCTTGTTATTCCGCCAGCGTTAGTTTGTAAATTATATCAGTTGTAAAAAGAAAAATAATGCACTTTGAAAAGAAATACATCGTGATTGAGGAAAAATCCAATACTTTTGCATTCACTTAAATTCGGTCTACATTTTATCGCGCGCTTTAGTCTTATTTATTAGATATTATATGTGATAGAAAATGCGAATCATCGATCTAAGCATGACGTTGCGTATAACAATTAAAGATATTAAAATAATAAATAATAATAATAATATAATAAAATAATATAATAATAATAATAAGTAATAATAATAAGTAATAAATAATAAGTATAATAATTAAAGATATTAAAGTGTGTAAAAAAATAATGTGCTCCGAAAATACGAGGCTGTTGATGTTTCATTCGATTCTAAGTGAAATGAAACATCCTAGATTGATGAGAACGCGGTTTACCTGCGTTGCCGTGTCGGTATTTGTCGCGTGGCACGAGTTGGGTCATACGTTTTCATTAGGCTAATTAACATAGCGACATTGACATTGCGACAATGTCACGGTACAAAAAAATTCATCCGTTCCCTTTATCGTGACTTTCTATTTTACGGTACTTTTTTCGTAGTGTCATGTTGTTTGCCCGCACGCTTTTACTTTGATATTGCGTTTGTCAATCAAGTAAATTGCCAAAGGCCATCGTTATCCGCGTTGCCAATATCGTCGATCGCTCATAGAGAAATATTCATCCCGGCTTCTCGAGAAAGGTAACTTCTCTCGAGTCATCCTGTATGTGATACGAATATTTAATACGAATATTTAATACGAATATTTAATACGAAGAAGGAAGGCAGTTTCGTGAAGGACACGAAACGCGGGCCGATTAATGGACTTCCGGCGAGAGAGGAGACGTCAGGCGCGGCGAGACGCGACGAGAGGGCCGCAGAAACCGCACCGACGAAACCGCAAACTGTCGCGTTGCACACAATCAGCTGGACGCACCGCGGATGGGAAAACCTTCCTCCGAGCGGAAGTGTTTACACGCAAATCGCTCGCGTGGGGGAGAAGCGACGCGCAAATTATGCGGAATTTACCCCTTCTGGCGAGATAAAAATAATCTTATCTGCGGTCGCCGTCTCCTCTTCCCCTCCTTCCTCTTTAATTTAGAACATTGTGCTTCATTAACATGATATTTTCTCGCATGCTTTATACACCATTCTTACTCTTTGCTGCTGCAACGTTTACAAACACAGAAATCGGGATGCGCAGTTTGCGAGAAAGAGAGGGAGGGAGGGAGATATCGTGCCGAGTCACCCTCGCGGATGATGGGGAAGTAAACAAACGTCGGAGAAAATGTTTGTCAGGGGTAGCGCCGCGACGTCACGCGAAGGCGCCTTCCTGGCGCCGTCGTTCGATCCGTCCATCGATTCGCATCCTGTAAGGATATAATCCCGGCGAAGAGAGAGAGTCAACCGTTCCGATGGCGCCTGGCGCCAACCTCCCCTCTTCCTCTCGTTGTCCAACCTTCGAGCTACTCTCTAACTCTCTCGTCGATCTCGTTCGACGAGAGAGTTAGAGAGATAATTATTTCGCTAGGATTGCAATCTCGTGTTATCTAGGTTTAAGTTAAACTGCCCGTGTATGGTCAGATTCCAAGGCTCTTCATTAGTTTTAATTGTTATTTCTCTTTAATTGTTGGTTCTGTGGCTTTCGGTCGGTCGAGACGTAATGTTAAGACCACGAGATGTAATTTCGAAGGCTTACCGTGTTTTCCGTCGTAATTTCTGACGTGGACAATATCGTTCGACGAAACTTTCTGATAAATAACCGCTCGGTAGTTATCGATGCACAGTATCTTTTGTCTGGTACATTATTGTTTTGATAATTGGAATCGAGATAACGAGATAAGTCGCGCTGTTCGTTTTATGATGGATCTCATATCTCGGGATTGAATGAGTTTTATGATCGTAATCGAAAAACATGTACGTAACAGAAAAACATCGTTAAATTTTCCGTCATGTTGATTCTTGACATATCTTGATTGCATGCATGTTTGATATAAAATTTCGAGTAGGTTGCTCGCATCTTTCTTTTTACCTTGTCGTCGAGAAATACTGCGATACTTGGAAGTCTATCGAGTGTGGCTCTAGAACTTTCTAATCGGCATCTATTGAATCGCTTTCAGTTGTATATATCCGCTGAAGAGTTTCACTATTTAAAGCCGTTTCCGTAGACGACAGTCTTGAGAAGTTCAGCGAGTGTGAATCGAATCGTGATTTTCATGCTGCACACGGCGATGACATAATGAATAGATTATTTCTTTTTGCTATTTCGAGACACGTCGCATATATATTATCGACCATTAATCTACAAATATATCCCCTGAACCGAAATAGACTGTTGCAACACTTTACCATATTCCACGCATTTATTTTAAATACATATGGAACTAGAAATTATTTCTTCAAGTGCACGATTATAGCGATTTTCCATGTTTTTTTTTTCATCTTTAGAAGTTTATTCTAAAGAGTTTATTCTAATAGAGAAATCTATATTCTAAAAAATCTATATTCTACAAAGATTTATATTTTAGGTCTCTAAGAGATTATTCAAATAAAAATGAAAACATGCTTTGATAGAAGAGAAAAATGGAGAAATGTTTGCTGTTTCAAAAGTATAAAAACATGAATGTATTCTGCATTGCATTTGAATCTTGCTTTCATACAGCGAAACATTTGCTTTGTATAATGTATACGAAATTTACATATTATATTATATATTCGGTTCTATATAATAATATAATTTGTACTTTCCGAATAGAGAGAGTTCAAATACAAGATGTTTTAATATCGTTCCCATTATCAGATTCTTTGACAGATATGATTTATGTATAATACATAGTATTCTATAATTACTTTTAAAGTGAAGCTCATACATAAAATGATCATTTTAATTATAAATACTTATATGAAAAAAAGAGAAAAAGAATTATACATATATTGATCAAGAATCTATGAAGGAGAGATTTACTCAAGACTTTCTCTCTCTCTCTCTCTCTTGCTAGAAAAGCAATGCTAGAAATTCTACATATAATACTCAGAAATCGTAATCCGAGGAAAATCGAGTGACAAAGCTTGATACACGATATACGGATACAAAGATGATCCGAGGGGTAGATCGCGCAGAAAGGGAGAAAGGGAGAAAGAGAGACGGAACGCGCACGCGGAGCGGGAGCGGGAGCGGAATATATTGATTGTCGCAGAGTTGGAGCGCCGCTTCCCCCCGCCTCGCCCCTCCACGCGCGGCGGTGCCGTCCGTCCGGCAGTCAGCTGACTCGAGTTACCCGACTCACAGCTGATCCGACGCACGCCGCCGTGGTGGCGCAACCGCCGTCGCATTGCCGCCCTCGCGTCTCTTCTCTTTCCTCCGTTCTCTACATCATTCTTCGCCTTCGATGGACTCGCCTTCTCTTCGTTCCTCTCCGTCCCTCGTACGCGTGCAATCGCCCCCTTGAAATGCGATAGACGCGCGAAGGGAGACCTTGCGAGAAATCCGAAAGGAAAAAGACACAAAGTACAATAAGAGATGTGTATGAAGCGAATCGGTATTTTATCGCTCTCTCGATAAATCGACAAGTGTGATTCTATTTCGCTCGAATGTTTCGAGCGGACAGGGTTAAAGAAACCAATCCCATTTGACGTCTCGTCTCGAATGTCTCGTTTTCTTCGTAGAGAAAAAGGTAAACGGGGAGGGAGGCAAGAGTGTTGTCTTTGTGGCAATCCGATCGTTACTCCGGAAACAAGGCGTGTCCTAAATAATTCGTTTCTGAAGTGGAATTGGTGTCCTTTTGACAGAGTTCCTTTTTGGCGTATATACACGTTGGCTAGATATTTCTGGCTTCTACAATAATCGATTGATCGCTCCTCGCTATAAATAACTCCTTCATTGACGAAGATGTGCTTCCACTCGGGCTTGTAATTGCAAGGACTATGATTTACTTTAAATACGCGAGTTTAAAATAAATTCTAGATTATACATATATTTAAAGTGTATATAGGTCTTATATATGTGTACATGCTTAAGAGACTTGACAGATTCGATTATAAATGTTTTAAATATGATACCTATGATAGATTATTTTTTACATTCTTTTCTACATATATACATGTCATGTATTGACTCGATAAACACTTTTCATCAACTTTGAGCGAAACTTTGTATATATAAATATAAATGCAATACATATCGCTGCTTTAAATCATCGATATTTTAAAATATATAGCTATTTTAAACTCGACAAAAGCATTATTTTAGTTTTACATTTTGCGAACATTCCGTGCATGTAAATATGATTTATAGCTCTTTCTCAGAATCCTTGAAATTTACATCGCGAGAGGTCAATTCTGAGGTCGTGCTAATTCCTACCATATCCGACTTCAGGAAGGTTAGATTCGATGGGGATCAACGCGCCCATACCTCGTGGTCGCTTTAATACTACACAACAACACGGCGCACGTAACAGCGAAATAAATGTCCCACCGGATAAAAATGTGTACGCGTATTTCGATCTTGCGTATATAGTCGAATAATTAAACGAGATGTTCTGGAAGAGGCATGTATGCAACTCAATTCATTAAAAATGATATGAAACAAAAGAGCGTCTATAGATAACATTTGCTAAATATGTATAAATTGAAAAAATTATTAAATGAATTATTTAAATTAAATTTAGTTATCTAAAGAAATTTTTGTAAAATTTATATATATATATATTTTAATTAATTAATTATTTAGGAACTTTATTAATTAAAAAATTCAATTGA
The DNA here is from genome assembly GCF_003227725.1 of Camponotus floridanus. Classification (NCBI taxonomy): domain Eukaryota; kingdom Metazoa; phylum Arthropoda; class Insecta; order Hymenoptera; family Formicidae; genus Camponotus; species Camponotus floridanus. The sequence goes on along the minus strand of NW_020229260.1, from coordinate 330,895 downwards.
ATAATTAATATTTAGTTGTGAATATAGTAATCAATATAAAGATTACTTAAATATTTATAATAATTAAATTTATTAACTGGTCCATTTCAAAAAGAGAGAGAAAGAGAGAAATCTTATCATTTTCAAATAAGCATATTTTCTAAAACTCTAGAATTTTTTATTTTTTATTAATATTCTATCTTATAATTTATAATTCTTCTTTTCCTGCTTATCCATAAATTTATATATATAATTTTTCTCAAATAAATAAATAGTATTATTTTACTATTACTTATTTTTCATATGTTACTTTTCCTCTTAAAAGTGAAAATATTGGAAAATATGAATTTTAATGCGATGTAGAAAGGTATCATCCGCATAGCATTTAATTCGCATTACATTTCGGTGCGTTTCATCCTCGGTCGTGATTCGGTGATTCGTCAGGCCGCGATCTCGGCAGTCGCATTCGTGCGCTCGACGGTGGCGCGTCGAGTAGCACGAGGGTGTCCGATGATCCGATCTTCTATGAATGGAGGGAAGGGAGCTGTTGTCGGAGGGATTCGCGTTCGCGAGATGCGCGAGAAACGCGGACAACGCCTCGTCCGGATCGGACGTCGCAATCGGTCACTTTGGTACATCTGAGCAGCGCGTTTTCAGAGTTCGTGACGATTAGTCCCTTTAGATAATCTTATCCTCATTCATTCCACGTGTTTTCGCCCCTTTTTTCGCGCTCGCGAGTGACGAACCCATTCAACGCGCTCCTGAAAGAACGAGCGCCTTCTCTCTGCTCGTCGTCCTGTTATATTCGTCGTACATGATAATGTGATGGGCAGTGATAATGAGACGCGATGCGACGTGATTCGATTAGGAGAAATACCGCAGCATTGACCACGACGTGATGCGACAAGAGCAGAATAAAGAGGACTGTTTTGTGTGATCCTGTGGAGGATGCTGCGGACGGAATAATCTCGCGGAGAAACGCATATTTTTTTTAACAGTATTAACCGTTAATTTATGAGAGAAATATTCAAGTTTTTCGATGATAAAATTCATCTGACGTTTGATTCACTAATTAAAATCGACGGACTTATTTGTTCAAAATTGTTCTAAATCTAATATATTTAAAAAATATGGAGATTATATGTCACGAAGCTGCACATACATAATGTTAACATTTTTGTTTATATTTTTTTAAGAATGAGATATTGATGGTTTTGTAATATTTTTAAATCTATTAAAATCGAAAACAAATTATCCGTTATTTTCAGAAGAATTCCGCAGCATATTCCATAACGAGCTTCTTGAAAAAGAATTATTATTTCTAGGTAATTTTATTTATTTGACTGAATGCTTCTTATCAAGACGAAATAAAACTTGATTAGATCATTACTACCCGCGGAGAATGAACAAGTTGTAATATGAAGAAAAAGACGAGAATTACTAAAGTATTGAGTGTTAGAAATTAAATAGATCAATATTAATCGAAAATGAATAAGAATAGGATAAAAAACAATAATTATTAAAGCGATACAAGTTGGAGCTTGAATAGGTTGATGCGCATATTTTTTACCTGAAACTCCTTGTAAATTTTTGAACAAGATATTTCGAAGATATTACGGGTTTGCGTGTCTAGAGAATGAGAAAAGAAGGTAGTCTTTTATTTACTCGCCTGGTCCTTTGGGAGATTCCCACTGAGCGGCCACTTGTGACGAATTCTTTCTATCAGAATCAAGGACGAAATAGTAGTCTTCACAATCAGCAGGGACTATGGATCTTTTAGAGAGCATGAGATAAAGGGGATATTTCTGAAATAGATGACCAAATTTTACAGCATATTTCATTCACTTCTCGAAATTGCATACATAAATTGTATAAATAATACATATGTGCAAATATAAATAGAATTAAAATATATATAAATAATTGAAGATGAATTGCAAGTTTTTAGCCGGGAGAAAAGATCGTGACTTATCGAAGTCTCTTTGTGTGGTGAATCTGGAACGCTGCTTTCTCCTGCGTCTTTAGTGTTATGTTCTTGAATTGCATACGTTAAGTGCGATTTAAATTTTGGACGTGACCTCATCCGGGTCACGATCAAGGACGCATATGTCACGGCTTCGTGCAGCCAGAATGGAGCTACTTGGCTCCGAACTTTTCGTTCATTTCGCGATGCACCGACATTTGAATTTACGCTCGGTCGACTAACCGGGTTGATAGTTCACGTAATGCACTCTGTGTTATCATCGTAATACTCGTTGATATCTATTACAGTACTTTTTATCATAATTATTATTATCTATTTAATTTAAGTGAATTATAAAATCGCGATGTATACCGAGATTTTTATGATTTTTATACGATATTCTTTATTCTTCATCTTTTTAAATATTTTTTAAAGAAGACTATCTTTTTAAAAAATAGATCGAGAAGAGAGAAAAGACGGGACGGACACGTGGTTTTAATTTTAGAGAAAGACGTGCAAATTTCTCTCTCGACTTCTATCGTGTATTACACAAGGGCTTCGTCCGGCGACATAGTTTGCGTTTTACCTTTGCACTGGTAACCGGTACGGGGAAACTATGTTCGTGGAAACAACTTTGTACCAATAAAAACAAGCTTTCGAGGAAAGCGAAAATTGAAGGAATAACTGAGCGTTTCGTTAAGTGCGCCAACATTTTTAGTTTTACGCTATCTATCTTACTTAACGTATATAAAATAATTTTAATAAATAAATTATTTTTCGTTACATTAATCATTTTATACGAGACATTCCAAGTTAAATTTTGCGGATAATTATTACAACCGGTATTTATTAGCTATCAATACGACAAAAAAAATGCATTTTTGTCACAATAGTCACATATAGTCGCGAATTTTGCAGAATACGATCGTAATTCCGCGTAAAAAATTAAAACGTTCGATATATTCGTCACGAAAATTCATTAATTTTATTTTGCTGACCGCCCTTTTATGAAGATCGATAATCTCTTGGTTCCCGATTATATTTTCCTTCATGGCGTTATGGATGCACGTGTAAGCGATAACCCAGTTTCTCTCTCGTCAAACACATCGAAGCGACAAACTCGCGGCATTACCTGAAGAAATGAGAAGCCTGGCATCGCGCCAACGACGCGTGTTGCTGAAATTTTTCTAGTGAATCGCGCGCGAGAACCAAGGAGAGAGAAAGAGAGAAAATTGTAAGAAAGGGGGTCGAGGAAAATGCAATTTATCGATATATAGATTCCCCGAGAGTATACGCGATGAATAGTAATTTGATACATGTACGGATCATGTATATATATCTGCTGCATCGACTCAAATAAAAGTTTAAGATTATCAGTGACAGCTGCACAGCTGTGGCCTCTTGAAATATTACAATAATGCTCGATTTATAACTTTATGATCGAACGCGAACGCGCGCTTGAATTTTGCTCCAGATCGACAACCGATCCTTTCGCGCTCGTTCTCGTAAACGAGATCGATTGTCTTCCAAGGAGTGTCTTCCGCACCTTCTGTCGACTTCCCGCGAGCTATTTCTTGTCGAATCGATTCACCATCATTGTGCTATACGTGAATTCTCAGACTTGAAGAGACGACGAACCTGAGCTCGAAAATAAATCGCTTTTAAATCGAAGAAATCATTCGAGGAAGTAATGCCCTGGGAATCACGCACACGAACATTCGGAAGAATCTTGAAATTATTAGTAAAGCGGGATTTCAGAAAGCACTGAAAAAATATTATTATTCCTAGGAAAATCAAGATCTATTCGGAGCGAACCCATGTTTGAAACTCACGACTATTGAGGACAAGCGAGTCTTTCAGGAAGAAAGAAAAAGAACGCAAAGTATAAAGAAATATAATCACAGAGATTGTGAGAAAAATACATAAGAATCCACCCAAAGTTATAGAATCGTTCGCCTGAATAAACATCAAGAGCGACCGCGTCTCTAATTCTCCAATTTCCAAACAAACGAATCCACGCGAATCAAAGCCCGAGAAAGACGTTTCTCGTCTCGGAACATCTCGGAACATTTGGAACATTCCGTCCTCGATACCTCGAAGAACCACTCGGAGGTGCCGCGAGCCTCGCAGCCTCCCTCGCTCCTTCGAGAGGAACCGGGACGAAAGCAAAGTCCCGGCACGTGCTGGCCAGAGTTCGATGACAATTGAACAAGATTTGGTGCCTACCCAGCGTGCGTGAGCGGATCCTCGGGCACGAGGGCGGCGCGCCGAGGAGGTCGTCCTCGACCACGACGATCACGACGACGACGATGCTGCGATCGCCGGCGCGCGGCGCGGTTACCGTCCTGGGACCGCGGGAGCCCTCGTCCGCCTCCGCCTCCGCCTCCGCATCCGCTGCGGTGGCGGCGGCGGCGGCCGCGGTGGCATCCTCGGCCACCACCGTCTCGGCGCCGCCGACGCCGGTGCACCACGGCGGCGCCGGCACCGGTACCGGTAGCTCGAGCAGCGCCTCCTCCTCGCGTCTCTCCCTGCTCGACACCTGCCACAGGAAGATCAGGCTCTTCGGCGAGCTAGTCGCGTGAGTTCCCCCGCAAACGCTCGCGTAGATATGTACATATATGTATGTGTATGCGCGCGAGTTTCCGCCACACAATGTGTGTGAAATTGTTGGTACCGGTGTAATTAAATCTCGTATCCTGTCGTATTCAAAGTTACGGTCGAGAAAAAATTATGTAAATTGTACTTATACACGGTATACGTTATAAGGATAATTAAGTAATGTTGTTACACGTGATTAGACAAATATGTATACACGGGAGAGATATATATATATATATTATATACGGTTGATTTATGCCAATTTTTTTTCTTGCGCGAAGCTGCAGCTTCTTTCCAGGAGCATGTGCTTTCTAGAGAGCGATTAAAGCGCTTTGGACCGTGTAGACGTGGCTGAACATGATGCTGCTATCGTTATTGCATGTAATTGCATTTTTCACTGGCAGGAAGCTGGATGTGCGACGTGGCTGCTGCGTATTGAATCAAGCTCGAAAACATGATATACTCGGAATCAATATTAATATTTAGTTCTCATTTACAAACGAAGATACCATTTTAATTACGTATTATTGCGCGTTCGTATTAATTGGGATTATCCATGTTGATTAACTTGATGCACAAACATTTTTATTATCTTTTGATGTGTTCCGTTGCAAAGTTTTACTTACATATTTGTATACAAAAATTATATACGATACAATGGAATGGTAATATTCTCTATATTATAATTATGTAGCGCTTGATTACGATAACAGTACATTGCAACGATCGACTTTTATTGTTATTTCCAGTTTTCCGCTGTAACATCGAGAAACAGTGTTATTATTATTATTTCATATTATTATTAAAGGATTCCTATAATTAAACACGATATTGAAAATGTTCTCTGGCATTCTATTTACGCAGAAAAGAAATTCTCGTTTGTTTCTCGTTGAATTTGAAACGTGAGAAATATAACACCTATGGCTTCGCTGATAGATTAAAGACAAATTGAATAGAGAGTCGGGAAGCGCCGAGGGTAATTGTACAAATCCGATAATTCGCTAATCTGATTAATGAATTCGCGCTACTCGATTAAAGACGAAACGCTCTCGTCCAATCTATTCCGGTCAATCTGGAGACCGCAAATTAGCGAGAACCGACAGTGAATCGACAATCACTGCAATGCACTGTGAAAAATTTCTCGTTCATTTTCATTGACGATTTTCCGGGGATTTGCTTTTAACGATGAGAAACAATAGACGATAACATCAGAGTCATAAGTCATCAATTTTGTTATTATTTATATTGATCATTGTGACATTTCGTAATTTTTCATCAAATTACGTGATTTGATATTCTGTAATAAAACTGATCTTGTTCCTTTGACAAATATCAATCTCTTATTAAACGTCACTAAGTATTATTATAAGCTAATGTTTTTTTTTTCAATTGCGAATTCTTTGACTATTCTTATAATAATAAAATTCCAACAAAGAATTTCTCTCTCTTTCTCTTTCTCTCTCTCTCTCTCTCTCTCTCTCTCTCTCTCTCTCTCTCTCTCTCTCTCTTTCTCTCTGATATCGATCATAATAATTGAGCAATTTGATTTTCGGACAGCGTGCTCATTAATCTCACACACGCGGGGCTGTGCTACATTACATCTATATATTTGCGCAATACCTATGGTTTTGCTTGATTGGCTTGAACGTTTTAAAGATCGCCATGTGCGAAGAGGCTGCGCCGCATGATTCACTGATCGTGCGAATGTTCTCTCGTTTTGCAGAAAAGCCAGACGAAAGGAGAAAGATGCGGGAGCCACGGAGGATCCTAAACTATACCTGGAGGAGGCTGCTCTCGAGAGACAGTTGCCGGAGCTGGACCTGAGGATGCTCGTGGATCTACCGCCCGGTCTGGATTACAACGAATGGCTGGCATCGCATACCCTCGCACTATTCGATCATATTAATCTCGTCTACGGCACGATATCCGAGTTTTGCACCATGACAGGTTGTCCCGATATGACCGGTCCCGGCTTAAGGTACCTTGTAAACTCCGTTTTTTTTTCCAGTTATTTGCGATCTCGAAAAAATTGCATCTCTGATTTACTCGAGCATATTTGAGGGAATTATATTTTTGTTTATTATAGAGTAAAAATATACCGCGTACATAATGTAAAGAGCATTATATTTTTCCATTTTATATTGTTACATTTTTTGTTGAAATTTTTATATAAGTTTGCTAAAGATGAAGGAAAAATCGATATGATGGGAAATTTGAAATTTTGAAAATTTATTTACAATTTCTTCGACATACTGAAATTAAACGTTTGCATTACTATACAAATGCAATCTGCCTATATGCAATCTAAATACCATTATGTTATCATGATATATTTTGAATAGAGAATTAATAGTTTTTATTGATAAAATTTTGAATTTTGATCCAAATTATTTATCGATCACCTTTGCTTATTATTTGCTTATACCGTTAATGTCTTGCATTCGAAATAACTAATCGATTGACACACAACTGCTTTATCATTCTAGAACGTATCTATGGTTCGACGAAAAGGGGAAAAAAACGAGAGTGGCAGCACCACAATATATAGACTATGTTATGACATTTACACAACGCACCGTTAGCGATGAAACTATATTCCCTACAAAATACGGTGAGTCATTCAATCTTTATATTATCACATCATTTGTTCAGTTTGTCACAATTTATTTCTATAACTAAAATAATTATGTAATTAATAAGTGTTATAGCTTTGTTCTTAATAATTGCTAATATCACATAAAGACTTATCAATTATTAATCGATCGAGAGATATGTTTATTATATTTGTTATATTTTTTTATTTTATATTATATATTACGCTTAAATTATTAATTAAGATGTGAGAAGCATCAATGGGTTAATTATTGTCGATTAACTATTTTTTTTAGCAAACGAGTTTCCTAGCTCGTTTGAGTCGATAGTGCGTAAGATCCTGCGGCTACTGTACCACGTGGTGGCACACATCTACCACTGCCACTTCAGGGAGGTGGCGCTCTTGGGGTTGCACGCTCACCTCAATTGTGTATTCGCCCACCTCACGCTCCTTAATCAACGCTTCAACCTTATAGATCCCAAGGAGACGGAGATCCTGGGAGACCTAGAGGCCGCCCTCTTGGGTAAGCTTTATATGTTACCGCCGTTGCCACACCGATGCGGTATTGATCGATGCTGATTACGCAATACCGGCAAGAGATCCGAGAACGAATTGCACGATAGAGTATTTTCTTTGACGATCGATAGAATCATGTTTGTGTGTCTCAAGAAAACACACTTCTCATTATCGTAATTGTTTATTCGATATTGGTCAAATAGAGCTTAGAGGTAAAAAAAATTTATTGAAAAAAAAGGAAAAGATTGAAACTGTATGTCAAAGTACCTCCGATATTCTCCCAGCAATTATCGGCGATTATCGGAGAGATACGCGTTGTTGAGAGAAATATAGACTTACTCGTAAAGACCAGTGAAGCGACGAGAAGGCTCCCTTGTGGAGATCAATTTGCGCGATTATTAAGGGACGAACCCAATTATGGTGCATTAAGGTGTATATTTAGCCGGCTATATTACATGCTTCGCCGGAGAGATACATGTTTGATTTTATATTATCGATTCCTTCCCCGACTGCTTGTTTGCAGGTGACTCAACATCCGCGCCTTCACAGACTTTAGCCATCCAGGAGACTCCGACCTCCACAACCACTACCAGTACCACCTAGATCGCCGCAATGCGTAATAGCATGCGAGCAGAGGTTGCAGTTCCTGAGATTAGGTGACGATAGGCGATTTGTTCGTTCATTTGGTTTTTTTGCCTCCTTTTTGTTTTTTTTATAGTCACATGCGAAAAAAATAGAATTTATTGCGATATGATCGGCCCATGGATGGTGGGAAAGAGAGAGAGAGAGAGAGAGAGAGAGAGAATGAGAGGAAGAGAAAGAGAGAGAGAGAGAGAGAGAGAGAGAATGAGGAAAAGCGTCGATTTCTGTAAAAACAAAGAAAAAAGATACCAGTAGTACCTGTACATAGTAAAGTGTGAACAACTACATGATGTAATTAGGTTCCTCCGTTTGTTGTTTGTGAGATTGTACATAATTTATTAAATGATAAGATATATATACGAGAGAAAGAGAGAAAAAAAAATAACGAGTGAGAGTGAAAGAACGCGAGAGCGAACGAGAAAGTGAGAACGCGATAGGAAAAAATGAGTATTGATTATTATTGACAAAGTTAGTTGCTATAAGAGATGATTTGTTCTGTAAAAAATGATACAATAATAATATTGTAAAGTTAAAATAATACCAAATATATACCTGGTGTTAAGGCACATGTTTTATCGATACGAGTTAAAAGTGCGTGATAAGAAGGAATCCATTTCCTCCTAGAAGTAAACTTATCTTCTCAATTATTGATCAAGTCACAGAAGCCCTTCGAAGATCTTTAATCTTAAATTACTTAAAATTGCTTTCCTTCTTCCTTTGTGGTTTTCAAGAATTTCTAATTTCCACTTACAAATTCAGGTGCAAGCAGTAGTGGTCGACGCGTGGATGTGCTTCACTTCAACGAGTCTAATCGCGGCGCAAAGATTCGCAATTTCTCTCAAAAATAGGCCTATCGCTTCGGCTATCGGTTCGCAGAGATCCCTTAACGACGTAGCGATATTATAAAGAAGAATCAGTACTGGCTGCACGAGAGCGTTGAATAGAATGGATAACAGCGGTTTCACAAAATAATCCGCTATCAACTGAAGTATCCCCACTGTCAGCGGCCGAATCACACTATACAGAATGAAACGGAGGAGCTGCAGAATAAAAGCCGTAACGAAGGCGATGCCGATATGAATTGTGCCGAAGATTTCTGCCCAAAAACGGGTTGCCGCTTGATCCGTTTTTTCAGCGCACTTGTCCGTAGTTAGGACAGGATGACAATCGGTTGTTCGATAATATCTGCAAGAAACATCATCGTTCCGACTCATTTTGTTTAATTAATGTATACAATTATATGTCAAACTTTCCTTTCCACCTCGCGTTACGTTATTCAGTGAGACTGACTTAAACATTTTTCTTAATTATACTTAATTATTACATTAATCGAGAAATATCAGTGCGTAAAGTAAAATTCTGGGAATATCTTGTATATATCGCGCACCAAGATAAGCGGAACCTACGCGGAGCTTCCGTGATCGAAGTAGTAAATCTCGATCTTCTCCGCCACTTCCTCTCTCTTGAGTTTCGTCTTCGCCGGATACTTGAGGGGCTTTGATTTACCGGCATCGTACTTAGTACTTTTACTCGGTATCCCATCCGACATCTCGTAAGCGGCGGGGGGTTGAAATTCATGAGGTAGCTGCGACGCGTTCAGATGCTGTTTAGACACGCTTTTGAAAGGCACCTGAGCATAGTGAGGACACTGAACCTGTTTCAACTTTATCTCATACATCTTGTTCTCTTTGCCAAAGTATCCATTTCTTGGCCGCTTCCAGCTAAAACGGCTCCAGAACTGCCGTGGTTGCGGTTTTTCTAAATGAACATATGTTTATAGAATGTACTTTAATTTCTTCAGATGTGAAATATATGTCGAATAATTTTTATTAATATTATTTATCTTCGCATGCAAAAGATTCTTATAATTTTCTTATATTTTTAATCTCTGTAAAACTAGGATAGGATCCGAATTTAATGACAGAAGAATGTTTTACAATTCTCCAAGTATATACGTGCAAATCAAATATATCGTCATTTCGATTATAGATAATTTTATAATATAATGTATGATGCATATATACCTTTTTTAAGTTTCACAGGCAGAACGTAACCATTGCTGAAATGATAAATCTGCTTTTGAGAAACAAATTGGCTAACAGATAATGGAGGGCGTGATGGCGTTACATTTTGTGACTACGGCATAAGCATGGAGAGAAGCTCAATTGCGTCGTTGCAAGCCGACTTCTTGAAATCTCTCGCTGGCGATCCGGTTTTGCTGGAACTGTGGATGGAGCTTCCGCTTTCGCTACACAATAAGTTGCAACTGGTGACGCATCGATTGAACATTTACAATCCGTATCTGTACACAATATTTAAGCATTTAATTGTTTATAAATTAATTTTAAAGGATAGGTAACTTAGTTCAATTTTTGGGACACTTGATGATAGCCTCTCGATTTCGTAGAAAGCTGTGCGTGCCTTTAGGTCCTTCAACAGCATCGTTTCCCTTCTCAATTGTCTTGGTACAGACCGCATTCACATCGGAATTTACGGCCGAGGTAACATCGTCCGAGTGCAAGGATGTTAGATTGGATGGTTCGGTTGTATCAGTGCAAGAACAATCCTCTCCGGTAACCATGTTATCAAACATTTCCTTACAATAAAACACATGGAAAATTATATAAAGTAACATAAACATCGAATATAACGCAAACAGAAACTGTCAGAACAATAACAAAAACGATTTGCAATTATATATATGATGCATACGTGTTGTTATCAAGTCGTATCGATTCTAATATATATGTGTATATATATATAGATGTAATGAGTTTAAATTCACTATAGATACACGAGAATAAAATCTGTAATATTGCATGCTAAAAATTAAAATTAAAAAAAAATAATTTTTATATCTAATTAACTCACTATATAAAAAAATTTTAAATAAAATTTAGAATTCATAAATAAAAAAGTATTTTTTTTTCAGCATTCTGTAGAAAATATACGAAGAGATAAATCACATTGTATTAATTGTAGCGAGTGATTTCAACATCACAAGTATAAACTCAAATAAGAGAATTATCGAGAATCTTTTATAATTCATAAAAAAAGAAATTCTTTTCAGATCTATATTAATGGAAATCTATATTTCAAATCTATATTAATAGAAATCTCTGTTTATCTATATCATATTTTCTCCAGAAAACAAAAGTCAGATGTACTTTGCGTGCTGTATATTATTTTTTATTCTTTTCTTGCAGTTATACGACATAGTTTTCTCCAAATGATATACCAAAAATTATTACATCTTTTTAATATATGTATATATCATTTTCTTTAAAGTTTTCTCTCTCGAGTGAAATAGATACACATTAGATTCTTATTTACATTAGATAGAGCTTGGAAGTAGAATATATAGGACGATTATACCATTCAAAGAGACAGAGTAATGATGTATCATCATCGTGTGAATACATTGTGTTATAATTCGTCAAAAATTTAACAGCAATTTGAACATTCAATGTATGTGTGTTATACATGTTGTTTTCGTATTACCTCGCAAATCACAGTGATGGTAAAATCGTATTGTAAATTACGATTTTACATACCTAGGAAGAATTTTTTTTTCTTTGTATAAGATAGGATCTTAAAAACTATGAATTATCCTTATAGAATTTAAGAAAAAGCGTAGCGATAGAAACGTGCATAGGTATGTAAAATAACGATATATATCCTTTAACTATAAAAACATCATCATTATTTTTCATCGTTCTGTTTCGCTACTATTTGATACTTATGATTTGCGAGACAGAGATCGGTATAATTTACGAAGAATTAAATGTTATGCCAAGCCTGGCGTTTCATTTATGCGTTAAAGAAACGCCAGGAGAAGATTACTATCATGTTCCTATTTTGCTTATCTACATTTGAATTCAGCAAAATTATATCGATCCCAATTTTCAAGATATTACATAATACATATAAGAAGTTAAGATAATACATCTTATTTCGACAATTAAACCTTCCGAATGAAAGAAATAATTACACTACGCAATCGTTAACAATATTTTTCTATAAATCTCAGTTGGACTAGATTGCGAAATAAAAAGTATGTAAAAATTGAATTCAATTCTCTATGCGAAATAATACCTTCGACGAATAATATAATTATCCGAATATATTGATATCATAGTACAATCAATATATTATACTTTTATACTGCTATATATTTTTTTATATAATATTTATACACGTATCTCTTTGCTAACAACATTGACATGGAGTACTCGTTTTGCAATAATTGTGTATAATTGCTATTTCAGGTGTATCCATATTAAAACTATCTGTATGTTTCAACATTTTGTACACAAGTGTTTCTTATCGTTCTGTACAAGAAATCGTTGGGTGAAAACTTGTACTAACTATAATATTATAATACGATATTATAATAATTGGTAAATTTCGAATTTAGAGTTGAACGTGTATGACAGTGATTTTAAAGACTTCATAGTCTTCTAAATCATACTAAAATAAAGCTGATATAGTTATTTACAGACGCGTCAAATAAAATATACAATATTTACATAAAAAATGAGTAGTTATATTAAAACATGAATTTATCATAATGGAAAAACAGAAACTTTGTCATACAATTAGCATTAAAATACATATCCTATAATCTTATCATAGGTACGTTGTTACGTACTTAGAAAATTTTGTAATAAATTAAATATATATCTAAAAAAATCACACAAAGCTATATTATATAAATATTCAATTTTTGATCGATTCGCTTTCATATGCACTCACAGAAATAAAAATCGTGATCAAAAAATAATTAAACGCACCCGAGAGTTTAGGTTTATATTTTATATATATTATTATCACATCTTTTTTCTCTCTCTTTGATAATTGATTAGATTCTGAAAATTTTTTATTTCACATCCTATAATATGATGCACGATATAATTTCAATATTAGCATCACATAAAACATTAATGATAGCAATGAAGTCATCATATTATTATGTAATTAAATTATTTTTGTGAAATACTTTATATCAGATAAAACATAAACTGTAAAAATGTATTTTTCTATACTTAAAAAATTTGTTTTATATTAGTTAAAAGAAATTAAAACTAAATTGAACTATTTCACTCTTTCAACAAGGTTTCCATTTCCGTGAGCGCACCTAAAGAAATAATACTTGCAATAATAATATTCAAGACTTCTTTGAGAATAATTAAAGATTTCATAATATATTGTATAAAAAAATTGGACGTTCACTCTATTGTTATCTTCATTATAAAATGCTATCATTAATTTTGGAATGTACAAGCAGTATATAATTTCATTTTTGCAATAATCTGTATACATAATTTGGAAGAAAAAGTTATCAGTTTAATATTTAAATACTAAGTACAATATTCGTGCGCCCAAATTAGAGCGCTCTTTGTTGTCATATTAAATAATTTCTTTGTTACGTAACAATATTTTAAACTCACTCTTTGCTTAATATATAAAAAGCGATTTTTGTGACTTAAGTTTTTTTGACAAGATATGCTTGATATATATATTATATATATGCTACAACAATTCTTAAATAAATATTACAAATAATCTTTGTAATATTGATTTGTGATCGCAAGTATCGCATTATCATAATAAAAATTACATTTTACAGTCACAATAATAATTGATACAAATAGTAGTTAATCTCAACAAAAGTTTTATAATATTGAGTACACATAAATGCATTTCAAGAAGCATAACATGGCACTTAAGTCAGGTAGAGAGTCTTATAAATACGAACAATAGAGTAAACAATGTAAATAGCTGTTATGCAGTTTTTGCTTTTTGACTATAATTCTACTGCACAACATTTGATTTTCTTACGCATTCTAATTTGCATGATTTATACACATTTATAGCATGATATATATAGGCCACATTTTTAATATTCATTTTTTGCATCTTATACAAATTTTATTCTTTGTGTGCTTTTAATTAATTTTTTTACATGTCAAAAAATTTTTATTATTGTTTTACATGCGTTATGTGCATTTATTTTTTTTAATTACGAATTATTTGAATTTATCAAAGATATATAGATGCATTAGATGCATGGATTCTTTGAATGTTCATGTAAAGGAAAACCACAAATTTTTAATTATTCCTTTATGTAATGAAATAATTGTAATTGTGTAATAATCTTATAGATTAAATTATTTGATCAGGGCTTTATACATGTGTTATTGAATATTATGTACTTTCAAGCTCCAAGTGCGTTTACTTCTTGAAGAAGATGATCTGATAAATTATTAATTGCTCCATTTCATAATTATCCATTATGATATTGAATTCAAATGTGGAATGATGAGTAATTATTAGTAAATAAACACGATATAAGGTAAATTATTAATATTTACAACACGCGCCTATTTTAAAGAATTGTTATCTTAATAATTAGATGAAGAATGTTAGAAATATAAAAAGGATGATACAACCTGTGTAACAATCAGTTGAGATAATTATATTAGCCCTCTATTGCTCAAAATCCAGTCTAAGATTACAGATTAATTTTTCAATATCCAAATTCCTCTTCATGTATTTCTCTTCATTTATCAGCTATTATAATTTCAAAATTATATATATATGTATATATATAATAATATGAAAATTTATTCTTTCTTTGAAAATATATTTTTTCATTTAATTTGGGCAATAAAGAGTTAATTGATGAATTGAAGAAATATTTGTGCAATTAAGTTGTTCTGTCTCTCATCGATATCTTTAAGTAGAGCACAGGTGGGATATGCACATTTGTGAAATGTAAGTCTTTCACGAGTACAAGTCGAGAAATTGTTATTCAACGACTATTGTACAATAGACCTACTTATAGAGTGAAATCGTTCGTGTATATGCGTAATTACTGCCGTATTGGAAAGTCACTTACGTGTTTGCGGCAACTCTTTGGTAGCCCAAGAAGTACGTCAGGCATAAGTGATATGGTGTATATGTGGGTGTGTGTACAATTAGCTTCTCATGGCTGCGATAGCGCAATACAGTCTCGTTTTAATATTCTTTTACAAGATTCTAAACGTACTGAAAGTTATCTTTCTGCGCAAGCAAAGGTAACTTCTCGATGCTTTGTTTGAGATCGAAACTGTGCAACCAGTCCGAGCTAGGTTTCGCTTTCACCCCGCAAAAGCTGAAATTGCAAAAATCTGCGGCGTTCTGCAGAGCACCGCGATGGAACGGATTCCCCTGCTTGAAATGTTTATAACGACCAGCGTTCATTCGTTCATTCGTTGTCATTCCCAGGACCATGATCTGTGAAAATACGTAAAATTAATCAACCATTTTTTAACTATTAAAATATGATTCCTTCATTGGTTTTAATTTATAAAATGTACATTATAAAATTAGACTCGCGCATTTTACCTGATAACATTGACACGCCAACAGAGTTCCTACCCAAAAGGAATGAAGTGATGTGTTAGCTGCCACCCACATTACCCAAGCATCGCAGGTAGCCGCCGCTACTAAATAATTGTCTGCACTGTGACCGTTCGTCAAGTTTGACCAACATTCGAATTTCCAATACTGTACACTAGCGGTTAAAATAACGATACACAATCCAAGCAAAGACGCCAGAAATCCAAGGAAATACTTGTGATTATGTGCACCTGCAAATTATACAATTAGCCCATTGTTTAACGTTATATACTTCATTGTCTAATTGTATAACTTATTAATTTTTATAATAGTGAAATGAAAAGAACAAATAGAGTAAAATGGCTAAAAGGAAAAATGAAAAAATTTACCACTTGGTATCAAAATTAAAAAATTTTATATATATATATATATATATAAAGCAAATTGAAAAAATGATAATAGTTTTTATTTACCGATGCAATTATTAACCCATGGACAATGATGATCGAATCGCGCTACACAACGGTCGCATGTGGAACAATGTTTAGACCTCATGGGTCTTCTGACTAAACAGCTACTGCAAAACCATTGTGGTTCAAAACCACCGGATTCGGCCAATTCGATTATCGTCTGCAGATGAAGATATATTTAATTTTTCATGTATATTGGTTAATTTTACATATTTATATAGAAATAATAGAAATAATAAAAAGTACATTTAATTTATCCTCGTGAGTCGCTGTGATAATTCCGGGATCACCTCGCCAAGACTGTAGAAAGCATATCCAGAGAGGAACAGAACCACCAACTAATAATAACCATAAATACCATGCTGCATGGACTCCGAGCCAAAATATCCACGTAACATATATCCACATCTAAAAAAAATATAATTCATATTTAAAATATATAATTCATTCAAAATTCAATTAAAATCGACATATAATCAATTGCAAAAAAATGTCTGTACTAATATATGCATAAATATGTTTTAACAAAGTATATCAATGCAAAATATATTTATAAATGATGGGATATTGACATTTTGTAAAGTTATCGCATTTTTCAATGTATATTATTTTGTTTAAATATCAATAACAATTATATATTTCAATTTCCTAATATAATGATTTACATTTAAGTATTCATTGAAATTCATTATTATATTTTATTTTAAATTTATATAGTATTATTTTATGCATTGTATCATATTATCTTTTGAGCTTATCACCTTATCAATAATATTACTTATCATGCTTAGCAGCTTATCAGAAACTAATCGTACGTAAATGTCCTCGATTTATCTAGAATATATCGAATGATCAACTCACCTTAGTTGCCAAATAAATCGACATTGGTAATATATGGAACAGCCGTTCGTCGAACACGAAATGGTTCATTAAATACACCGCTACATAAAGGGTGATAAAGGCACCTAGTTTTAGTAAATAATCCCATCCGATCTGTAGAATCATGCCGATCACATAAAATGCTATGAATGGCGTACTGACCATGCAATACCAACGGATTCTCTACAAGAAAAAAATGGATAATGAGATAATGTAATTATATGTACAGAGAAACTGGAAAAAAATTAACTTAAATCTGTTGTAAACTCTACAGTCAACAGCAAAAAAATATTCTCAAATGAAAAGTTACTTTTATTCCAAGCTAATATATATCATGACATACTTATGGGATATTATCATTACCTTATCTCTACACCATGTTCTCGTGCGACCTTGCTTCTCTTTAATCTCCTGACTAATTTTGTGACCTAGCCATGCGGCGCCAATATGCGGGCCTAACAGCGTCATCGCGGTCTCATTTTGGAAATTGGGCAAATCTAACGAGGCCCCGTGTTGCACCAGAATAGATATCGCCGTGTTATTTTTCGCTATAATAGCCCAATGCAGCGCTGTGTTACCGTGCAGGTTGTCGGTGAGCGAGTGCGACGCACCTAGAGTCAACAGCAATCGTGTTGGATCTAAGCTGTAAAAGGAAAGACTTTAAAGTAACCAATATAGCGTTATTCTATTAGAGAAACCGTATTGCTTGTATTGTAATAACACGATACTCTATGTACCTGTTGACTTTGTAAGCACTCCACATGAGAGGTGTCATGGCGCTTCTATCTGGCATGTTCGGATTTACACCTTTCGCTACCAGATAAGCCACAATGGCTGTGTGACCAAATTGCGCTGCCAGATGTATGCATGAAAAACCTTCAGAGTCCCTCAAGGTTGGATCAGCACCTGCTCTCATCAGTATGACAACTGTAGAGAGATGACCCTGTCTAGAAGCACAATTAGAATTATTTTGTTTTATGTAAGTTTTTTATAAATTTATATCACAAGAAGGATAAGGATAAGACAGCTTATTTTCAAAATCTTCTATTATTTTCATTTAAATCAATTTATTAAGTAACATCAACAATGTTTATTAAAATAAATTCACCTTGTAGCCCAATGCAATGGCGTAGAAGCTAATTCACCACCAACTGCATCTACTACAGCTCCCTTTGCAATAAGATATTTAACAATATCTTTTCGATTATTTATGGCAGCCCAGTGGAGTAATGTTACAGTTTCTGAATCCGGTTGATTCACATCAGCACCAGCTTCCACCAATTCTGTCACTCGTTCCAATGCTCCATACTGTAAAAAAATTATCCTATTTAGTTTCAAATAAAAAAACTAATCATATTTTTTGATCATAGACATGATTAGTTTTATTAAATTATTAGGTTTTTTAAATTGAAAGTTTATTTATGTTAAACTCAAAGTGTTAAAAAAAAATATATTAAAATGTTAGATGCTTATATGCTTATTGTGAGTTTTTTTTACTTGTATAACTTGAATTTCTTTTAAATGTATATATTTAGGATAGTTTGAAGATAAATTCTCCAATTTAATTGATGATATTACCTGTGTAGCTCTGACAATATCAAAAGAACTACAATCTTGTGCAGCGGGTCGTGCTGGTTCCTGATGAAGGCTACTAGGATCATCGGGCTCACCAGTGCCCTCACCTTGGCAGGCAGTCTGCATCTGCAGCGCATACATCCTACAGCCAACAAAAATGTATTAAGTATCTTTAAAATATCCTTTTTAAACAATTTGAAATTTTTTGCTTTATTTAAAGCAGATTGTAATAACAAGATACACAATTTAATTTAATAATTTATATATTTATCAAATTTTATTATCATTTTTTTCTAGATTATATATAATTTTAATGATAGTATATACATTTCTAGTACAGCAAAAAGAATTAATCAATCAGTTGATGCAATTCCAATGTCTTTCTCTTTCCTTCTTTATCTCCTATTTTATTTATATTTATTTATTTTCTTTCCATTTTTAATTGATATACATATCTTTTTTTTCTTACATTAAATACAATAATGGTTTTCTTATTATTCACAATTTTGCATAATTATGTAAGCAAGAGAATCTACTTCAGAGCCTAAAATTTATCTTGAATTAAAAGACCAATTTCTTTTCTTGTTTATTCAATTTGATTCTGAAGTTGAGACGAGCGGCATATCAACGCGCGATTTCGTATTCGAGTCAGTAACAAGAGAGACCTTTGTATGCTGTGATGTGTATAAATTGTGCTAAATTATTGTTGTTGTCCAGAATACAATAGGTAATGCTTTTCAGTTAAAATTTTTATACTCTCCATATATGCATTTATATTTTAAATAGGGAGGAAAGAAGTACTGAACATGTAAATACATAAACATAAAATCCCTTTCACCTCAAAACAAGTATGTATTCAGCTATGATAGAGAAAAGAGGAAAAATTTTATTACTTGTAGGAGCACATTATTTATTATTGGATCTCGACTTATTGTTAAATATAAAATTCATATTTATATTTTAATGTTAATTAAAGCTGAAACTTGAATGTTTCTTGAGTTGACAAAAAATTAATTAAATTTGAGATAATTTTCTTATATTTGATAGACTTTTACAAGATATCTGCATCCACAAATACGTTAGATATTGCGAAAATAATAGATTGTATTTTTTTTAATAAAACATTAATATAACATCTTAATATAACACATTTTAATATAACATCTAATAATTTTTACTATAATTAATAAATTCTCTGTTTCTCTGTTAAATATAACAGAAATCACTAAGAATATCTGTTAACTGATTTAATAAATCTAATTAAATCTCTTGTAATTCTTTAGATTAACTTCCTTGAATTGTAACATCTTTTTTTCTAAAGTCTTTCTAACATCTTTCTTTCTTTCTTTAGATTAACTTTCACGAATTGTAACATTTTTCTTTCTAAAGTGCAACACAAGTGCAACATTGTTTATAGCAATTTTGTTTATCTTACTATACTATTAATATACTATATATCAATAACAAGGTCAATATATATTGTGTTGATGTCTCTTTTTCATTAATAACTCGTCAATTACCAATTCTATTTCGAACTAAATTATTTCAAGATATAGAACAATTAATTATACATGTCATACCATGTAAAATTAACAAGAAATATAACATTCTCTCTTTGCGAATTTTTATTGAAAGAATCTAAGAGTTTAGAAGTTTTAGAAGATGCAAAATACTCCCTTTTCCTTTCTTTTCGCCCTTATTCTATTTCGACGTAGAAGGGTTGACGCAACGCGACTCACCCTCGGGATATGTCTTTCTACCGAAAGATACAGGGGGAAAAAGAGAGAAAGAGAAAGAGAGAGAAATCGAAAAGCACTCGCCATCCACGCTGATCGATCTTATGAGTGCGCACAAAAATAAATCTTTATATATACGTACTTATAGATATACCAAAGGGTAGACCGGCTCACCTTGCGTTTTATGCGCCGCTAATGCACATAGTAACGTAAACGACGGCGTGCACGGCCCTAGTCGGGGATGTGTTGTAAAGGGTTAGTTTCGGAGGACCAGTAGTGTCGCGCACCAGGGAGTGGGGCACCGGCATCACACACACACATCTGCGCGCGCGCGCACACACGCACACGCTCCTCACGTACGACGACGCACGTTTGACGGAACCGGGGTCGATCTTTCCGTTGATTCTTCCCCACGAAAATTGTGCGTTCTCGATGTCCGCGTCTCTGTCCCGTTTTTCCTCCCCGATTAACGCGCACCGCGAGCAGCAGCGCCCGTCTCACTCGGCTCCGGTTCGTCGCGACTATCACAGTCGCCCCGTCATCATCGCGTTCCAGGTACTCGTCGGTGTTTGTCGGCGTTTATTACGCGACGGATCCCGATATCGACCAAACCCGACGCCGTCCGGTCGGTAACGGGTTCGACTCGAAACTCGGCGGATCAGGAGCATCGCGGAGACACCTGGCGTAGGGATCGTAGTAACCTCGCTGCACGAGATGAAGGTGAGATCGATTAAAAAAGGAAAAGTTAATTATTATTAAATTTAGTTTAATTAGACTACTTAAATTATTATTTAGTTTAATTATTATAGACGCAGAATAATGATGGAGCGCGCAGGACAAGATTAAGAAATGTGGAAAGATTCGTAATGAAATAAATACACATATAAGATGAAGTAATTGTGATCTTTTTATCATCCGAACCATCTCGCCATCTCTCTTGCGCGAAAAGATACTGGAAGGCGACACATTATCTCTCGGTCGATATCTTAATTAAAAATATATCTCGTATCTACAATTTGTGTATTCAATGATTATCGATTTGAAATGTCTATGTGTTTTTTATAACTGACAGTATGTTATATATGAATGAACGTAAACATTATGTATACATGAATGATTATTGCCAATGGAAGTTTTTCAGTAAATGACTCAGAAGACAGTAAATTATTCATCCTTGTTTACATTTGGCAATTAACAAGGATGAAGCGATACACTGTATCTTCTGTGTCCTTGGTTGCTGAAAAACGCCCAATATTGGCGACCTATACCAACATAATTTAAGATTCATTTTTATTATTCTAGTTAAAATATTACGTAAAATTATTAATTAAGATATTTAATTATTATTAATTATTGAGATATTTAATTATTATTAATTATTGAGATATTTAATTATTATTAATTATTAAGATATTTAATCATTGATTTATTAATTATCAAAAATGCAATTGATTTTAATTATTACATATCACATATAACATACTGTAAAATTATTATATTATATTATAACACATTATTTTTATCTGTCACATATTTACATATGCAAAATAAAACATCGTCGGTACGCACGAGACTTATAATGATATAAAAAAATATATCATACTTGTGAACGCAGCATTAGATGTGCGTCACATAGGAGGCGTGACCAACGAACCACACCACCGACGTTAACCAGTCGTGCGACAAGCGTCACGTGTGAGTGCTTGCGTCACGCACGAACATTATCGCTTCCGCCGTCCGTGTGTCTCGTGTCTGTACACGCGTAATTTGTGTGTGGCGTTTCCTCCTCTCCGGTTCTCACTGCGCACGGGGGATTTAATCGGGAACGAACAGCTGTTGTTCGCGCCGACGATAGAATACGGTTGACCGTCGTAACGACCGTGCATCGCTCTCGCGTATCGCAAGTGACGCATATAACGAGCACAGAATTCGACAGAGATTGTTGATTGAAAAAAGAACGACACTTTTCTCAAACAGGAAGTGACGAAAAGTGGCGAATCAAGTTTCTGGTGGCGCCTTTTGCGTTTCGCCCTGTTTATGCTGCGTGTAACTTGCAGTAACTTGTCGTAAACAGCGTCGTTTCGCGAGCGACTCTCGGTGACGAAATAATCGAGAAGATAAGGAGGATAACAAGAGGGATAGCAGAAACAACGAGGGACAACGAGGGACAACATCGTCGCGCGATTAAGAGCGTTATTAAGAACGAGAATTGCGGGACGAAAAAATAGCGACATGAATCTGTCATTCGCCGGCTGCGGCTTCCTTGGCATCTACCACGTCGGCGTGGCTGTCTGCTTCAAAAAGTATGCACCGCACTTGCTGCTCGACAAGATAAGCGGCGCATCCGCGGGTGCCATCGCCGCATGCAGCTTACTTTGTGACCTACCCCTCGGTGAGTGAATCTCTCTCTTTCTCTCTCTTTTTTTCCTTTGTCGATGTAAAGTATTCTTTTCGACGGACTTTTACAGAGAAATCGTAGGTAAAATTTGTCTCTCTCTCTTTCTTATCATTGGTATTTTTTTCGATGAATTTGATTAGACATATTTATCTAATTGTAAGACTGATCTGTCAACTGTCAAGATAAAATAATTTAGAATTTAATTTTCTAATTAACGGTGCATTTGAGTGTCGATAATATTTTTTTTACTTCACATATCGTATGCATATTTTTATTTGCATTTTTATTAGCTTCTTTATAAAAAAATGATTCAATTATATTTTTGTGTATATTCTATTTTTGGACATTGTTAATTGCGTCCGATGACTTACATTGTTAAAAAAAATCTCTTGCTTCATAGAATTGTAAGTTATATTGGTATCTTTTTTGGAAATTTAGAGATAGAAATTTAAATATTACTTTTGATCATTTTTTTCCTTTTGGAGTATGTCAAAAAACTATCAGTTTTTAAAGTTTTTTATTTTTATTTTTTTTTATTTATAGATAAATTTGTTTTTGCTCATAGTACATAGCATGTTTTACGTTTTTTTCTTCCTCAGCAAAAAAAAAACAAATTCGAATATATATATTGGAGTTTGTTTTTTTGCTGAAGAAGAAAAAACGTAAAACATGCTGCGTATTACGAGCGAAGACAAATTTATCTATGGAAAAGAGAAAATATAAATTGTACTTAAAAAAATGCAAAATTACTTAATAAATCAATTATATGCGAACATTAATAGCGAATAATTGCTTGGATGCTTAAATCAAATTACATGTTGCTACACAATGAATGTTACACGATCGAATGAATTTATTATTCAATAATTCACCGCGTGTCGTTACCGCGATAACGAGAGCAACCGCGAACTAGAATAATTAGCTTGTGACGCGCAAATTTGTAGCGTCCTACCCCTTCTCCTTTATTTATCATTTAATTGCACGCGTCATTGTTAGTTCTATTAAACATGCAAATGGCATTTCCAATAATTAAGTTAAAATTGCCGGTTCGTTTATGATGATATGTGCCATCGTCGAACAAAGAATAAAAGAATGCAAAGAATAAAAGAATAAAAAATTATTATTTCTTAAAAAAAGATAGATAATTAAAATGTACTATTGATTGGACAGTCACTTTTACAGTAACGACCATTTGAAATTGTTCATAGACAGTGAGGTCTCCTTATTTGCCTTGCAAAATTACGGAAAATCGTGAAAAATCTGAATTTTATATTTTTCTTTCAAGATATTTTTCAAATAAAAAGAATTTGTTTTTACGTCTTATTTAACTTCGTAATAACGATTCATTATACATTTCAACTTCAATAAGTTATGAGAGAAGGGGGAGATGGAATACCTTCATTATCTAAGCTAAGAACTTGTAAACAAGGGAATTGTGATGATTACATTGTGATTATTTCCGCTGCGCAAATATAATCGAACTTTTAGCTCGCAATTTATCGCGTTGACACGCTTTTAGATGTTGAAATCATTTACATATATATGCGTAAATGTCATTGCTTGATGCCAATCTTGTAAATAGACCACATGCAAACATAGACGAATGCAGCAAGCAATATTTTATTTTCCGCATTATAGATATATGTTATTTTTATTATCGTGAGACGGAGTAAGCACTTGGTTGTGTTTTCATCTCGAAGTGCGAAGTTTTGCATTATGTATTATGTATTATATATTACGAACTCTATGAATGTAATGTAAAGGAGAGTTAATTTAAAGGAGCATTAATATTAACAATCAATTTACGGGTTTTTTATGCCTTTTTAAAATTTAAAATAAAAATCTGAATTTAAATTTTTTTAATGCAATAAAGAGAGATACATTTAATGTAATTATGTAAGTCTAAAACATATAAAATAAATTTTCTTTCTCTGTAATCGTTTTTTAATATTATATTTTAGATTTTTATTTACAATTATTTTTATAATAAATTTTGTTTCCATTTATTTCATAGATTTGTTATTATTATTATTATTATTTTATATCAGAGAAAGAGTTATATTTGGAAAATGGATTAACCACAAGACCCAAAATAATCAATCGCATTTTGTTCAAGTAATTCGAAGTGAGGTATTACATAAATATTTTTTGCATACTTCGTATAATAATGTAATAATGTAATGAGAACTCATGAATTATTTTTGATGGATGCGATAATAAACAGAGGTTAAGCATTGTGGCATTTCATCGTCTTGCGTAAGTCCTAATTATGAAATTGAAACGAGTTAAACTTACATACATACATAAATACATACATACATACATACATACATACATACATACATACATACATACATACATATATACATATATATATATTTGAGAGACGTAATCTATTTAATTAAGAGGAAGCAGCTGTTGAGATGACGTAGTCATTCGAGAATTAACTCGGTAGACTTTAACACGCACGTAAAAAAACACAGCTGCTTTGTTTGTTAGCTCACAAGAGCTCTGATTTATATATTTACACGCAGATTCTATTTGATTCTTGATGTAAAATTGTTGAAAGATCTAAGAGGAGTTTTATGATTGAAATACTGACATATACACATATGAATATTTAACGTGGAAAAAAATTAATTGCTCTAAAAGAAAATTAATTTTTCTTCCAAAAATTAAAATAACTTTGAAGATAATGATTTCGCAAAGTATCTGATATTTATTTTAATTACGTAGTCGCAAGTCTGTAAAAATAAAATAGAAATTTGAAATTTAAATTAGCAAATTAATTTTAAAATCACCGAACTTGATTTATAGATATTAAAACGTTGAAAATAATTCAATCTCTAGTTTGCCTTTTCGCATCTTATTTTCACAAATCTTCAGTTGCATAAACAAGGTCAGACTAGATCGTATAACGTTAGGAATATATGTCATAAAGTAACAAACTAATCGATCTTATGACAAATATGTTTTCGTAATCCTCAAGCGTGAATCAAAATCATGGTCATGACGTGAATCGGAGAATAAACATTAGTGAAAGGGTTGGATGCTATCTCTTGTTGGCTCTCTCGCCACATATGTGCATCGATGTCACTGGAACTAGGTTACAATCACATGTTTATGGCGAGAAATATTATTATATATATACGACCGATATAATAGTTAACTGATATAATTTGATTTTTTATCGCGTTATATAATTTTGATGATATTGACCGAAAATTGCTTCATTGATTTAGTGACCTGTCAATTATCTAAATTAAGATTAGAAGAATATTTTCGTTATCAGTGAAGAGATCGTGAAAAAATTGTTCATTTGTTGTTTATGGCGCTTTAAGATATGCAAGATATGCGCGATAATTCCGAACAAAACGTCAGAGTTTATTGGCTAGAGATATTGTTTCAACGATAGTTTCAAAATTTGTACTTGAAGCTTATCTGTATGTATCGCGATAAAGATGATTATCAATGATCCATATCAAAATAATGATAAAGATGGACAAGATTATATTATTATCTTATGGTGTATGTCGATTATGATTTGTAGAAAAAAGAATCTTGCTCGAGATAAATTAATAAAATCAATACAGGAAACAAGAATATTGATCAATTTTATCGCATATAAAAAAGAATACTTGATACATATGTTGGTATACATATGTGACAATATTACGCATACATATGTGACACATGTATGTACAATATATTTCATATATCCTTTCAATGTATATTATAAAATTTACTATAAAATGACCTTCTTAAAGTTGGTCAATGTCGACAGTACAAAAACGACTAAGTGCCTCGCGAGCACATTTTAATATAAGATAGAAAAGAGTTGAGACAATGAAATATTCAACTATTTGACCAACATCATGTATTCCGCAATAGTGACATCATTTTTGATATTTTTTTATGGAAAAAATAATAATAACATATAATAAAAACATAATAATAACATATAAAAAACATATAAAGAGAATGTTAATTTATTAGCAGAATATTAATTTATTAGCAAAATATAATTTTTTATAAAAAAAATATAAGTAGAATGTTAATTTATGAGCAGAATATACATAAAAATTGGGTTGTAATTTTTAACTGTAATATATTTCCTTTGTGTAATTGTAAAATCAATATTTTACTTTGATCGTAACACTTGTTTGAGTTGACGAATTAATCACTCCTTTCTTTCTTTGTCGCGCAACTATATGTCAAAAATGACTCATGATCGATTGATACAATGTCAATACATCGCGATTACGTAATACCTCCTCGAAGATGTATTTTTTTTTCGACATTGATTAATATACATCGATCGTGTGAGCCAAGGACATCGTCATTCGAATGATGTTTATTAAAGGACTATTGTCTAAAGTCTAAAAGTTAATCTTTGCACAGGTCGACCTGATACGCAATTTCAGATGCTAAGTGCCATTGTTCACATGCGATGATGAACTTTGCACATGCATTTAATATTTTTAATATATCTTCCGTATCTTTGCGAATATATTCACAAGTAATCTTTGCCGTGAATCGCTGAATTATAAAAGTGTTTATCTTAAAATTGTTGTTTAATATCGTTGAAAGATTAGAGGAGACAAGGTTTATCGATTTGCCTTGATATTGCACGTGTATTAAATTTGCACATTTATTTCTTTTAATAAAAAAATAATTTTTATTTTACGAAATATTGATAAAGATGCATATCGTTTCTTTCTTTTATACAGAATTTCCATGAATTATTGTATATCATAATTTGTTTGTATAAAATAAGTTATTTTATTGTCTATTTTTTCAAAGTATTTTTTTGATAGCTAAATCTAAATAAGTTTGGATTACTAATATGTAGATTTTTTCAAAATTTGAGGAAAAATTCTAGTAGGTTTATCAGTATAGCTTAAAGATATATATATATATATATATATATATATATATATATATGAAACTTAAAAAAAATATATACATATATAACAAAAAATATATGAAACTAGCAAGATATGAAATAACGGTTCTGTTCGTCAACGGTAAATATGTCCATAGGTTAAATAGACTTTCATGCATATGCAATTCCAATTTCCTCTTACAATTGTTTTTATTCAGTTTTATTATTTATTTATTCCTACACCACACGCGTGGCATTTATGATACTTACATTACTTATTTTTTATAATACATTTTTTATAATACATAACATTTATCTTATTAGTATCAATGTATGTGTTATTATTACGTATTTTTACGTGTTCCTATCATTTATAATCATTAATATATTCGCAAATATAAAGCTTAATACTAGCATTAAAAAAGAAACACTCAGATTATTTTTTATCTAATATATTTCTTATATAAATTTGTTGTAAGAAATAGTTTCAGTTTGTAGGCACTACATTCGAAATCCTACATTTTTTCGGATAAGGACCGAATAATCAACAATTAAGTAAACAGATAATGATTTTCGATAATATACAATAAAGGATGTTTATTTAACTTCTGGAGATAATAAAATTTCTTTGAAAAGGATTGCAAATCGGAACATCTTTATTCCATATTTTTCGATTAACGTCAACGTCATTTCTTCTAACAATAAATAAATTTTATGAAACGTCGCAAAAATTTCCCTTTTGATCTTGAAAGGGGACATTTACTTGGCATTTTTCGCCACTTTTTTTTCTATTAAGTCGCATAATTAATTGCGCGGCGTAGAACTCCAAAGCAAATCTCATCCTGGTTGTCATTTCTATGATGTCAGACTTCACTCGTGCCTGTGTCTACAGTCGGATATGAGATACGGCGAACAAAGCGATGCTGTTTCTATTAATTCTTTAAGTTGGCGAGATACTCTGACGTGTTCGTGCTTTTTCGCAGTGACCGGCTAATGTTTGCATATCTGATAACCTCGGGCAACTATTTTTTCCCTCGTTTGCAATCAACTTCTTGCAGTCTATGACGTTCGATATTAAGAAATTCGAAATCGGAATCCCAAGACTGCCCTTCTTTTTTAAATCAAGATCAAAGTTGCGACCATTTTAAGCGTAAACGTATCACATGAACTTTATGCGATACACACGCATGCTTATCGACCAGATTGATTCGCGTCATACGCAACTCAAGCTATGCATAAGCATCGAAATCTGAAATTGCATGCACAAGTTGATCTGGAAAATATTCGAATACAAAACACTGCATTTTGGAAGAAATAATGCGGTTGAATGTCCCCATTGTGTGGGAGCATACGAGAGAAAATACGGGAAAAATACAATAACAAAAGTTAATCTTGAAAAGTTACCATATCTAATCGTATTTTATTTTTAAATTGGAACAATTGTTGTTACTGTTATTTTTTTCTGTAAATTTCTACGACACAAAGATATTCTGTTTTAAATATAATATTAATAAATATAATTTTACTAAATTTAACTGCGTATATCATATCTATTGCATTTAATTTATTTTTCGAAATAATTATAGCATTTTCTACAAGATTACTTTGTTATAAACATCATTACTGCTTGCTTTGCATTTCCGCGCACTTTTCGCGATTATCGCAGCGGAAATTTCATTGAGACAAATCAATCATGCGAAAAAGAGAGAGAAATTACGAAGCATTATTTCAAAAAAATTGTCGCGTGTCGATCGGAAGACAACAACGATATTTTTTTTCTTCTTATCATTCTTGTTTCCTGACATAACTGACGTCAACTCATTTCTAAGTTTATAACGGATCAAATGTCAAAGTGGATGATGAAAAGAAAGATAATACATTATCGTAATATATTGCATAAATTTAATAGATGAACACATCTGTCTTTGCTCATTGATTTATCATGATTGAACATCATGATACAATAACGTCACTAGCATTACATGCTTATCTCCAAAAACAGCATTCTTTGCATATCTTCGAATATTTTGCAATATTGTTTCTTCACCACAGAAACTTAATTTCTTGTAATTTTGCATATTTTTGGCTGTTTCAATTTTATTTCATTATTTTCTCTTATATTACTAATAATTTATATAACTCTATAAAATCAATTTTCAATTATTATATTGATTGGATATATGTTTGAAATATGTATTATCAATAATGTTCCATTAAAAAGTCTCTTATTGAAAAGTTATTTAGAAAGATTATCAAATGGAACTAGAATAGATATAGAAAATATTTTATTAATAATATTGCTACTAATGAAAAGTTAAAAGAATAAATCATTTCCATTATGATATTCATGTATTTTTTGTCTATTTAATAGATACAGAACAAATAGATTCTGAAAATAAAAAATATTTATACGATACAATAAAGGCTTATTAATCTTGGAAAAATACAATTCTTGATAAATCATTAAAAGATATACAATTTTTAAAACTGATTCTTTCAAATTTCTTTTATTTTATTTTGTTGATTTAACACTTTTTAGCATCCATGTTATCGTTATCTTATTGATCTTAATGCTACATTGAGTACTTCCTTTTTCGTGTTCATTAAAAAGAATTTGTAATATTAATATTAATTTAATATCGCGTGAAATTTTTAATTTTTTATCAAATAACTTGAATAAAACTTGTCTCTTTCTGCTTACAAATTTTATCAGTGTTAAATAAATCTATCACCAACGATCGAATGTTAATTAATCAGTGATTCACGAATGTCCTAGTGATCTTAATTAGCTTTGCTTCGAAAATTTACATGATCGTTATTATTATTTTTTTTTTTTTAGGAGAAATGACCAGCAATGTATTACGTCTGGCACGTGAAGCGCGACAACACCCGCTCGGACCGTTCAGTCCATCTTTCAATGTACAACACTTTCTGCTAGACAGCATGCAAAAGGTAAATAGAAAATATTATTAAAAATCTCCTTTTGTTAAAATATAATGTAAAATGGATATTTTAGTTTCTACCGGAGGACGCTCATATTCGTGTAAATGGCAAATTGCACATCTCTATGACAAGAGTATATGATGGGAAGAGTGTGATCGTGTCGCAATTCAATTCCAAGGAAGATTTAATGCAAGTAAGGCAATTTAGCTATTTGTATTGTCGTACTTTTGTAACAAGAGAGTTAAATTAGATAGATTGATAATAAGCTTATCGTACTTGTTAGATAAATTTAAAATAAAATATTATTTAATCAAAAATAATTTTTATTATTTAGAGAACATTTTATTATTTGATTGCAAATTGATCTTGTTTTTATATAAGTTATAATAATCTGTTCTTCCATATTTTTTATATTTATACTTAGAATTTTCACTATTTGTATTTAATATTTTCCACTATTTTGTATTTAATATTTTCTTTTTTTGTACAGGCTCTATTAGCTTCTTCGTTTATACCGTTCTTTTCCGGTTTGCTACCACCACGATTTCATGGCATCAGATACATGGACGGTGCTTTCAGCGATAATCTACCTACGCTCGACGAAAATACAATCACTGTTAGTCCATTTTGCGGAGAAAGTGATATCTGTCCCAGGGATATCTCATCTCAACTTTTTCACGTACGTACTCGTCGTTCACACTTATTAATAAGCGATATGTACAATTATTATCTTTTTCGATTATTTCGATAATTATAATTATTGTTCTTTTTGTATATTTTATAGGTCAATCTCGCAAATACAAGTATAGAGCTCTCTAAACAAAACATATACAGGTTCACGAAAATACTTTTTCCACCTAAAACAGAGGTAAAATAAAAATCTGTTTGATATTGCATAATTGCACAATTATCTTAAATGCAACAGATATAATTTTATTTTCTCTTGAATTTTTTTATAGATTCTTTCAAATATGTGTAAACAAGGATTCGATGATGCATTAAGATTTTTACATCGTAATAATATGTTGAGCTGTACGAGATGTCTCGCAGTACAATCAACGTACATAGTTCAAGAGACAATCGACGATAGCATGGAATATGACCCGGAATGTCTAGAGTGTAAGATGCATAGACAGGTAAAAAATTCATAATATGTATTAATTTTCAATCAATATTATTCATTCTACATCATTTATATCGAAATTTAAATTCAATTTCACCTGTATTAATCAATATGACTTAATCTTAAGTTTTTCTTTATTCTTTCGATATATTTTATTTTCATATTATTGCACATACTTATATATAATATGAATAAAAGAGACTATATTATTTTTAGGAAGCATTGGTAGCCAATTTGCCTGAGACCGTTATGACGATATTCCAAGATGCCATAGATTCCGCTAATAAGGGACTTGTTAATTGGCTGTTTAAACACCGTAGTGTGAAACTATTATCGTTGTTGAGTTTGCCTTGTACGCTACCGGTAGATATAATGTACGCCACCATCACAAAGTAAGCAGCTATTTAAATATATATGCATACATAAATACACCGCTTGATGAAACACATACATGAAATAATTTAGTTCCAAAGATGCGTGCTCGCACCCGTGTATGTGTATAATCTAATATTATATTAATTTTAGATTTAATGTTTTTGATTATTAGACAGAGATGTTACATGCCCTCTCGCTTACAAAGATGACAATAAATTAATAATTTTTATTTTTATAATAATTTAATTTTACTGTTATTAAGTTTACTGTTCTTTAAGAGTTTATTAAGCTTAAGTTTTACTATCTTTTATTTCACTGCATAAGTTACACATTACTGCATTATATATTGCATGTGGTATGCTCAATCAATTGCAATTTCACAAATTATAATTATTGTTTGTGATATTGTGTGTTTAACATCATGCATGTCATTGATAGTTTGATTGGTAACAAGATAGAAACTCGCACTTTGGAATACAAAGTAGTTGGAAATGTTCTACATATCCCACAACGAGCATTTACTCATTCTAAGCATTTAACACCCTCCCGGTAAGCATATAAAATTTTCAGGCTTTCTTTATCTTGCAATCTTTGCATACTATATCTATGGAATTTTCTTTATCATCAAAAGCATATGTTGCCTGAAATTTTATTTTTAATCATAGATATATTTTATCACATTGCTGATTATAAAATTTTATCTTTCATGAAAAAATATAAGTATTATAAAATACGAATTCTTAAATGATTTTCAATTTTACTTGAAAATTACAGAATATTTCTAAAGTAATAGATAAAAATTGAACAAAATATTAAGTGGGAATATTTTCACAGTCAGGCAGAAATTTACTTATATAATAATTAATTATAATATCTTCAAACAAATTGTTTTGTGTGTATAATTAACGGTAATGTATTTTTTCTATTTCAGATTCATTATAAATATTCCGAAGCTGAGAAACAACATAGTAGAGTTAATTAAATTTGTCTTAGAACAGTTGAGTATAATATTTCCAAAAATCAATGTCTATGTTCAGCCTCAATCAATCAAGTGTCATTTCAACATTATGGAATATGATTCGAGTAAGTATAGTTTGATTTTTTATATTATATATATATATATATATATATATATATATATATTATATATACATATATATATAATCTAAGAGAAAGAGAGAGTTTCAAAACTGATATAATATAATACATAATACAATATATGAGGTATACATAATATATAAAAGTTGATTAGCAAGTGAATTACTTTATTGTGCATTGTAAGTAATTATCAAACAATATTCTCAAATTTTTTAGGTATGTATGATGCACGAGATATAGAGGAGGTTGACACTCTATATAAAAAACACAAAAATCTGGATTTAACTGTTCAATACAACGAGCGGTAAGTAAGACAGATAATTGCATAGAGTTATTTTGATTATATTGATTATTTTGATTATTTTGATTATCACTATTAACGTATTATGCTTTAGGCCATCATGGACAGATTCGGGCAAATCGAGTTGTGTAATAAATATGGGTGATCTCACACGAACAATGGATGATACTTGCGAAAATATCTTGCAAGTATGTATTCTCTAATGAGAATATATTAAAATATATTTAAAATATATAATTTAAAAGATAAAGATATTAAATTTCATAAATCTCATTATATAGACAAGTACAGAACAAGATGCTGTAATAGCTTATTATTATATGGATGATAACAACAAAGTGCAAGTGACAGAGATCTTCGATGTAACTGATTCAGAATCGCATACTATACTTTCCATAGACGAAGTTGATACCAATAGAAGACTCCAATTTGACGACTGGACTGAATCTACATGGTTATCTCAACGTACATTTAATGATGGTAAATTATTTGATATTTTTTTCATAAAACATACGGTTTATGACCAATATTTTATAACATAAATTATCGAACGTAATTTAAATCGACCACACTGGCAATTTATTGGTTGGTAATGTATCACTCACAACGTTTCAATCATGGTTTTTGTCCTTATCAAGTGAACTACAAATTAATAATTAATAAATTGCCAGTGTGGTCGATTTAAATTACGTTACGTTCTTTTATTTTATCTATTGGTAACATTCAAGAATTTAACGTTATAAATTATCGAATAATTTTAATTATTAGCGTATTTTTTCAATCAAAATCTTATAAACACAATTTATTTCCTTTTCTAAAATTATTCGGATATTATTTAAAGATATAAAAATCCCTCAATTTGCACTCTCTTATTTATTATAATGGAATGCATGGATTAAAGTTGTAAATTTTTTTTTTACTTTTTCGCGTACGCTTTCTTAATCTATAATAATCTCATAAAAAATATAAATAATGCTAAAAAGCAATACAGGAGAAGATGCTAATTTTTAGAGGAAAATAGTTGATTTAGAATAAAGAAAATCCTTAAGTATATTAGAATAAATAAAAGTATGTTAGAATAAATAAAAATGGATTGTATAAACTTAGAAATTTATAATTTATGAACTTCTAAATATATATTTATTGCAATAATTACAGAGTCTCTTTATAATGAGAATCAACAAAATATAGAAAACTTATCGGATGCATCATTAGAAGATGATATATTAAATAGCACAAATATATTCTCCGATCCGGAAAGCGAGTGGGAAATGGAAAAAGAAGAAGTGGAAGCGCTTAAGTCTCCGGACAGTCGACCAGAAGTAGATCAACCATCTACGAGTTTGCTATAAAAATTATTCTCCAGTAGCTTATGTAATTGTTATCTTAGAAATATCAAATAATAATTAAAAATGTGTTTTTTTTTTATTATGATATACTTCAGAAGATATATGCCTCACTTAGCCAAAAAGAGCGGAGATATTTAAAGTACTATATCCGAATATTTTCCATATGCGTGAACATATGGAAAATAACGAAAATTGCTCAATTCAAAAAAGAGCATTATTTAATAAAAACATATATTCTTGTAAGATATATAATTGATAGAAAATGTTGATGCATATAAGTACCTAATGTAATATACGTATCAATAATGTTAATACATTTAAGTGTTAGTATGGCACACAACAGTATTCTAACATAATTCAAGTTTGTTACTTTAGATTTGAAAATTAATGATAAACAATTGTCCGTTTATAGATTTTACAAGAAAAAGACTGATTGGTGATTAAAGATAATATGATAAAATCATTTATATTTTTTTACTATTTTTCGAAGAAATTTAGAATTTATTTTCTTTGACAAAAAATAGAAACAATTGTAGAATTTTTGAATAACTAATAATTAAAGAAATAATTAATTTTTAGAGGTGAAATTAAAATCTAGAAAAAAATGATAAAATTATATTTTGAATATAATCAAATATTATTTTTATAATATAATTGAATTATATTTTGAATGAATTTGAAGATATTATGTTAAAAATTACGTAACGATCCTTATAAAAACTAATTATTTTTAATTATTTTTAATTCTAAAAAAGGATCATTTTCCTTCAGATTAATTGAAAAGATATTTGACGATACTTACATATTGTATAAAAAGATTACTTCTTAATGACTTTTTGGATCATGTTAAAGAGAAATAACAAATGTTTAAGAAATTTGAATTCAGAAATCAGGTTTTCGAGCTAGTTACTTTTCTCTAAACAAATTAGTCTTATTTACAATATAAGTTCCATGTATATTCAACCAACTATTAAATTTCAATGCTTGTTCGAACATATTTCTTAAGCAACATATTTAAATGTTATAATTTTTGTTTATTAAACGTTTTCGTATTTATTTTGATAAATACTATAGGACCCTTAAACATCGATAATAATTTTGTTTATCTTGTATAATTTGCGATATGTTTTTCATTGCAATTTTGTTATCATCTACAAAACTTTCAAAATATGCTCTATCTAGGTTGTGAAAAATATAAAATATTTTAGAATATTTAGAATAAATTTTTTATATTCTATCATGATTTTTTTAATAACATTAAATTATTATTAAATTTTTTATTTTATATTTTTCTTATAGCATTAATAATTTAAAATTAAATATTAGTAAGTATAAAACAATTTTATAACAATTTTATCCACTAAAATTTTATCTACTAAAATTTTCTCCAAAATATAAACCCTGATAGCAAGATGACGTCTAAAGACGTCTATGACGTCTTTAAGACGTCTTTAGACGTCTTTAGACGTCATCTTGTTACCAGGGTTTATATTTTGGAGAAAATTTTAGTATAAAATTGTTATAAAATTGTTTTATACTTACTAATATTTAATTTTAAATTATTATCTTGCCTGGGAAGTACATATTCCAAGTTAAAAATTATTTATAGTCTATCATAGAAAAAAAATTTTATAATTGCTTACAGCTGGTCTGAATGTTAAAGAATTAAACTTTTTGTTTAACTGTTGCTTTTTGTTACTTGTTACAGAGTATAATTTAATAACTTTAAGTATAATTTAATAACGGTTATATGTAACTTAGCTTTTAATTATGATATTTTATATCAATAATATTTTATACATAATATTAAGAATTTAAATATTAAGAATGTTTTGTGATTTATTATTTTAAAATGTTTCATTTTAATAATAGGCATATAATGGATAAAAAAAACTTGTCTCTTCTTTATGATAATTTCGTTGAAATAGAAAAAATCATAAGAAAAAGTATCATTGTAAAATATTTTTTATTGCATTGCTTTTTCTTTTCGAATAAGGTATTTTTCTAAAATAAAGTATTTTGTACGACAGTACTTTCATATTTTTTTTGAGACATGAAATCCTAAATAATACACAAATATATTTTATATCCATTATAGATTTAAAATATAATTTATTTTTTAATTTAATTATTTCACAAGATTTCTATTTATAGATGGAATTTGATTTGATCATAAACAGTGTCTTCCTACTTATTAATTTACAGAAAATTTAATTAAAGAAATATTGAAAGATGTCGGTTTTTTTTAAATATCTTTTTATAAGCTAATGTAAAATCTTATATCATTATTAATGATTTTCATAAATGCTATACATATGTAATGTCTTTTATCTATACATAGAATAAGCAAAATAAATACAAATACATCAAATTTACAATTAAATATAATTCTCTTATTATGTATAACTGTAAATATAAAAATATTAGAATGAAAATAAGTTGGAATTTAGAAATATCAAAATATGTTATTATGAAGGAGTGTATAAAGGAGAGACAAGAAATGTTTATCGAAATAGTTGTGATAATATCCTAACAACACACCAAAGTCCAAAAGATGTCCAAAGATCATCGAGAGGACATTTAGAGGACATAAAATATCCTTTGACTCTCTTCTAGATACTCCGTCTTTTGGACATGTATGTTGTTAAGATACTTTATAAGTATTAATGAAATATCTATGCTTTTGATATTTTTAAATGTTAGAAATTAGATTTTTACTTTGAAAAAATTAAAATATATTTATACATGTATGATTGATTATTAAACACAATGTGTTATATTAAAAAATATATATATCCCAGATAGCAAGATGACGTCTCCAGACGTCTTAATGACGTACAATGACGTCATTAAAAAAACGTTATTAAGATGTCATTTGACGTCACTCTGCTACCTGGGATATTAGTAATTATAAGTAACTGTTGTAATTTGTTTAATCTGTTGTGATACAATGTAAAAATAAAAAATGTTAAAAAATATTATATATTAACATATTATATATTAATATTAACATATTATTAATTCTATAATAAAATATAAAATTCTATAATATTACATATTTAACGCAAATGTTTTTATTATTGATGCGTTCGATATTTATAAGTAAAGTCTATACGTAAATCTATACACGCACACGAATGCAAATAACTCAAAGTGTACAGATACATATAAATGTTAAACACAACTGGCTAATAAGATGATCTGATGATAAAATTCGAAAAAAATGGAATAAATTTTAATATATTAAACGAAATTTGCATATGTATTTGCGCTATATATAATTAAGCAAAATAAAACGTCGATATTCTAATTAATATTTATAAGGTGAATTAAATGCAATTATGAAGATTAAAAAAAGTTGGAACACTTTTTACATTTTTAATGCATTATATAAAACAAATCGTTCGTATTTATAAGAATTTTACGCAAAATATTTAAGAAATCTCCCTGAAAAGTAATATATTAAAGTGAAAATTCAATTGACAGGAACAATCTTACCATATGTGAGCGAAGAATAGTATGATACTAATGTGAAATGTGAAGGATCGTTTATCTTTTTTTTTCAATCATTTCGCAATACTGCTCCCTCCCACGAAGAGCATCCGGAATTTTACTGTGAACTCCGAATGACTGTTGCTCTAGCACGTTGACAACACATGATCGATCGTAGCACGAGTATTTCTTCTTCGTATTTGTGTCAATGTATGTGCATATCGAGAGGAAAGAAAATCAGGAGGCGCTCTTCGAGAACGTGTTTTCCTCGCGTTTCAAAATACAGACACGAGGGAGAGATCTCGGTGATCCTTCGCGCGGTTCGTTTCCGCTTTGAACGTGCAACATAATCTGCGATTTTATTCTTCGTGAAATATACGAGAGGATCAAGAGGAAGAGAAGAACGGACGACGCGAGGGACAACATTGTTACGCGTTAATTAAGATAAAACAATATGAATCTGTCGTTCGCCGGATGTGGTTTCCTCGGCATCTATCATATCGGCGTGGCAATCGGTTTGAAAAAATATGCGCCGCATTTACCGTTGAATAAAATAAGCGGCGCGTCTGCAGGTGCTATAGCCGCGTGTTGCTTACTTTGCAATATGCCTCTCGGTGAGTGTCTGCTTTTTGACAGTGTTAGAAAAGTCGCGAATTTCCCGATAAAGTTAATTAAATCAAATGTATTTATATTTTGATATCGACTACGCTCGGAAAGATGTTTGAAGAAATATTTCGAAGTGTGATTGGCTGGATATCATTCGATTACTAATCAGAAAAAATGTAAAAATTTGTTTATTCTGATTAATTAATGCAATGTTTCGAAACATCTCTAGCATTGCTCCCTGACTGCAGCTGCATATATCTCCGTTATAATATACTTTTAGCGACAAGTAAAATCACTTATTAGGTCTTTGACCGATTTATCTTCAGTAAATCAGTTTTGATAAAATTATTGTTACACAAATTTCTCAAGTCATTGATACGCTTGGCTTATACCGATAACATCTTTTTATATCACATAACATCATACATACAGTACATAATCATTTTTACACACTGTTATCTTAAAAAGAAGAAAGAAAATTATATTTATGGTCATTTGTTGATATACTATGATGAATGGATTTGCATTTATTTGTGAATTTACGCGTTTATTTTCGTATAAAATGTCTATTTTAAAACGAAATGTAATCGTGTGCCAAAGTATATAAAAATGATTAATATCACGCGCGATTTATGTCTATATAAAATAAATTATTTAATTTTTTTTATTTTTCTTGACAAGTTTCTCAATAACTAAATATATAGAAGTGTAGATAAAACTTTGTTTCTTCTTTTATATTTTACTATAAAATTTTTATTTAAAATATATATGTATATATATATTTTAAATAAAAATTATATATATATATATTTCAATGAGGAAAACTTGAAGTTCAATAAATAAGCTTTGGATTTATGATTTTCTTCTTTTTCAATTTTAACAAAAATTATGAATATATTTCGGATGTTGAATTAAATATGCAACATGTATATTTAAATGTTTAGTCAAAACGCGTTTTACAAATAGACATTGCAACTATATAAAATCGGTATCATAAATTATACATATATGAATATATTATATAATATATTTCAATAATACAATAATAATTTTGTATATGTAATTTTGTAAAAAGATTTTTTATTTAATTTGCTTTATATTTTTAATTAATGTGAATAATTTTTATTTAAAGACATATAAATAATTCACAATTAAATATCAATTAGCGATGCATCAATGACTCGTGAATATCCTGACAATCTCAATTCCATTTTGAATGCACACGTGATTGCTTTCTTTTTTCACATTTCAGAAGAAACTGTAAATGCAGTATTATTCATAGCACAGGCAGCGCGACAATACATACTTGGATCGTTCAGTCCATATTTCCATGTGCAACACGTACTGTTGGGAAGGTTACAGAAAGTAATAGAATAACACAAGAAATAACTGTTTCTCTATATATACGTCCTGTTTGTTTATTTTAATCCAACATTTCTGTATTCAATAACATACGCAAAACAGAATTTTCGAATAAGAATTTTGTAAAAAACTTAATAAACTTTTCTAGATTCGCCTATTATTAATAGATGAATCTTGATAATTTTACTATTTGTTGTTTAAAAGAAGCAAATAATATTCGAAAGAAGGACGAAATTTCCAACAAATTAAAAGATTTAAATTAATAACGGATATAAGTTCGAATATATATATATTTCTAGATCATTTTTATTATATCGATAAAATACTATTTAAGATTATTAAAAACTTTCACTACAACAATGCAAAATGAATACGATTCTCGTTCTCTAGATTTTACCGGATGACGCTCACATCCGCGTGAATGGCAAACTGCATATCTCTTTGACTAGAGTATATGATAGGAAGAATGTGATCATCTCGCAATTCGATTCAAAAGAAGACTTGCTACAAGTAAGAAAATTTAACTTTATATCTATAATTATATATTATAATTTACTCTATATAATTAAAATTGATAGATTGATATAATAAAAAAATTTATCATATTAAAATTAAATATAACAAGAATGAAAAATAATTCTTATTATTTGGAAGAAATGTTCCCAGACAGCACACATGTCCAAAAGACATCTAAAAGACTTCTTAAAGACGTCTTAAAGTCCTTTAGACGTCTTTAAGACGTCTTTTGGCCTTTTTGTGCTGTATGGGTTATCATTCGATTTTTTTATACAAGTTGTCTTTTTTTTCAAAGAGGTTGTTTATATCAAAAATTTTTGCATTATAAACTTTTACAAATATAAATTTTATATATTTTAATATTTTTTATCAAGGCTCTATTAGCCACTTCGTTTGTGCCATTGTATTCCGGTTTACTGCCACCTCGATTGCACGGCATTAGATACATGGACGGTGGTTTCAGCGACAATCTTCCTATATTCGATGAAGATACTATTACTGTGTGTCCATTTTGCGGAGAGAGTGACATTTGCCCTAGAGACACTTCACATCAGCTATTTTATGTATGTGCTTGTTTTTCGCGTGTATAAAATAGCGTATTTCAGCTAAACAAGTTCAAAAAATTAATATATGATGCAATTAAATTAATGATTATGCGCCTGTTGAATTAATCCAAATATTGAATTTTAATTATCGCTCGCCTATATATATTAGTAAATCTGTATTTTGCAGCTCAATGTCTCTAACACGAGCGTAGAACTTTCTAAGCAAAATTTGTATAGATTTGTACGGGTATTCTATCCACCCGAAATAGAGGTAAAACAAAAAAATTTAGTTATATCCTTTATTTATATGATATAAAAATATTGATACTATATTGGAAATATACAAGATATAATTAAAATTTTTTTTTAATTGCAGATTCTCTCGAATATATGTAAGCAAGGATGTAACGATGCACTAAAATTTTTACATCATAGAAATTTATTAAAATAAACTGATATTCATATGTAATGTAGATAAACTGATATTCATATGTAACGTAGATATAAAGGTATTCAATTACGTTGTGATAATAAAGTACGAAATAATAATTATAAAGTACTTGAAATAATAAGAATAAGTGAGATTCGTAATATTTTGGATATTTTATGTATAGAAAAAGAAGATAAATTTAAATACATTAAACGAAATTTATATATAATTAAATAAAAAATTATATACATAATTAAATCAAATAAAATATCAATATGTCAATATGACTCTTATCAAATGATATCATTCTTGTCCTTTACTTTGAGATAAAATAAGAACACGATAATTAATTGAAAAATTTTAATTATGGTATGAAAAGGGATAAAGATCAATAAAAAACTGAGATATTTATTACATTTTTAATATAAAACGAATCATATCGTATGTATAAGTCATATGTACAATAATTGAAACCTTCCTAAAGTAACGTTTAAGGCGGGATTGACAGAAACAATTTTATTGCACATTGGCGTAATAGCATTACGATATTAATCTGGTAAAATATTTATATATTTATTCTCTCTGTTGGCAAACGCAAATCGTTCGCGAGTAAAATCTCTTTCTAATAAAAGTGGACATAATTCAAGAGAGATAAAATTCATCATACATTTTCGTACGCGAATATTCATAATCTCAAATTCGATCTTAATATAAATGCCTAATTACATTTCTTCTAGGCGGGCTCCAATTATTTCGACGTAACATGATCATAAAATTATCATTTATTTGAACATGTTCAGGCGGGATCTTCCCCAGGGGCAGACGTGGAATTTCTCTGAGCTTCAATTTGAGTTCTATTTTGAGAATTTCCCGCCGCGACGGCAACTTTATGCTGTTGTGCAGCCAGGCATTGTTGTAATTGCTGAAGCTATAAAATCAGAATAAATGTTCCTTACCTTTTGTGCAGTGATATAGCTGAACCTTTAAGTAAATATAAATATGCTTATGGAAATGTTCATTAAATTAATTCTAAATATTGTTCTATATAAATTTTTATGGACTATTATTTTTATAGTTTATCTATTGTTATAAATTAATATACGTAATATTTCATCTTTCTCTTTCTTTCTCCTTTCTCTAATAAAAGTATTATTTTATTTTAAAAGAGATCTATTCAGAGCCAATCTCTTAATATATAATTCGTACATACTTGTTGTTGCGATAGAGTAGTCACTCCGAGACTTTGCGTTTGCTGGCTGCATTGACCAGTTGAAGCCCTGGCATGCAAGGATTTTGTCAATAGAGTTTGTTTATTAACAGGTACTACTTGGGAAGAAGGCGTCGTCTGTGACGCCATAAGCACAGGTTTCGTCGCGGCTGCATATATGTACAAAATTTATACATAAATATCATAAGTGTATGAAATATTATGGAAAAAAAGCTTTGATCGTAATCCGCTTCCATAAAAATTCGAAATTGCAGACTTACCCATTATGGGAGTTAATACTTGTTTGCTACCAGACAATATCAACTGACTCGCCGTTACTGTTTTGGCAACTGTCATCAGCTGATTCGATAAGACAGCTGATTTAACTTGATTCGATTGTACTTGACGAGTCATATGATTAAATCGCGGCCTTTGAGATCCAATGAGCTGGATTGCTTGTCCTCCCTAATGATATATAACATTAATTATTATAAAATATTTGGAACACATTTCTTGGTAGTTGCACACAATATTGGACTAGATATATATTTATAAAATGTAATACAAAGATTGTTTATTTTTTATAATTATAGTTTTGTACTTTGTAATGTGTGCACTCTGTTATTGTAATAACATAATGTATAACGTAATGTGTATAAAAAATTGTGCAATTTTTTAAGTATTTATAATTAAAGTAATATGTATAAAAAATGTAGTTTTTTAATTGTTAGATTAATACCTGTGCGAGAGTTACTGCATTATTACTCCTTATATTTTGCTGCAACAATCCTTTTACAGATGGTATTATTTGGGCTGAAATGCATATGATCAATGAAATATTAAATATCATATATAAATGTTAGATATTGTATTTATATAACAAGATAAATATGTAAATCTTGAAGGCATCTATACTTTCAAGGCATGCATCTTATATAGACATAAAGAATCTTAAATTTTTTAAATAGGTTTTATAATTTAAAATTTTCTTACAAATGTGTCAAATTTTTCTACATCATATTACAAAATAATGAAAATTAGTTTATAAAAAATTTTTTGTAATTATAAAATTATAGAAAGTTTTGTAAGAAAACAATTATCATTTTTTAAAAACATAAATATTTAGCACAAAAAGAATGAGGATAAGGAATAAGTTCAAGCAGCGATATATATATATATAAAATATATTACCAATTGGTAAAGACAAATGAGCTGGATTGGCAGGATTTGCGATCACTACTGTTGGTGTACTCCCAGCAATAGCTGTCGTAACGACAGTTGCAGCCATCATCTGA
Organism: Camponotus floridanus; assembly: GCF_003227725.1. Lineage (NCBI taxonomy): Eukaryota > Metazoa > Arthropoda > Insecta > Hymenoptera > Formicidae > Camponotus > Camponotus floridanus. The sequence goes on along the minus strand of NW_020229260.1, from coordinate 286,636 downwards.
AATAATATATAACGTTTCAACAATATTTATAAATTATTTACATTACTATATATTATTATCAATCATCTATATTTTGCATATCTCGTAATAATTTTTCCAGTTCAATAAACATATACAATCAATAGCTATCTAGTTAGCATGTGTTAAAATATTTCATACTGAAAGAGAACTTATATTCTCTACACATATACGCATAAACAAATATTCTATTCATCATTGTTAATTCATAAATCTATTTTGCAATGAATAAAAGAATTATCTATATAAAGAGATCGATACTAACGCTCGAGACTGTCGTGCAGGTATTTGTAGCGGACGATATAGGCAGAGAGACGATGACGGGTGTGCCTGCAGAGCTTGGAGACATCGTAAATGACATCGTAATGGGTTGCGACAAACCCGAAAACGATACCTATCGCAAAACCGATAGACATAGTATATTTCAATCATAAACAATTTGTATATAATAATTTAACAGTCGTCTTAAACAACCTGAACGTTTTGCAGGCCATTAATAGAATTCGGCAGACTAGTGAGGTTTACGCCTTGTAGATTTACGTTAGTCGGCGACGGACTTGTCATTGGACTCGCTGGTTGACTACTCTGACTGGAAGAAGCAGTGAGCCGTTCGAGCAGTGACGAAGTCGAATTCATCCCGGGTATAGGATTGTCTGCCGATGGCGTGCCTATTCGAATGAATCATGTATACATTAACGATTAAAAGAAATTCATTTAAAGTGTAGTCTAATTTATACTTAATATTCCAAATTTTGTGAATTGAAGTTTTAACATTGTATATAAATCAATGTAATCAAATATATACAAGTTTTTTAATTTATAACAAATTAATTTTTAGAAAAAAACTATTGCACTTCTTATTGTTATAAAACATCTTTTATAATCTATAGATATTGTTTACTATACCAGCAAGCATAGCCGAAAGTCCTGGCATTGATAAACCAAGGGTAGACGTGGGATCCTGCACTCGTGCGAGTCTTACAGTGGTTGTTTTTAATGGTTGTTGTTTACATCCTAGCTGTCCAGTCAAAGCAGAATTTAAACTCACACGTACCTAAAATATTGTTCAGATATAAGCGGTCATTTAAATATACATTTTATATCATATAAACTATCAAATAATTAACTAATATAAAAAAAGATTAAATATGTAAAATGATTATTAATTACATATGTTTGATTGATATATCACAATAAACATATCCACTTCAATTATGTGTATGTGTAGACGCATATAAGATATAAATAGAATATAAATAGCAAGATGATAAATTATTATTAATAAATTATATTACTAAACATACTTGACCCGTAGTGCTAGGTACATTGATCACGTTGCCATGACTAAAAACTCTGGATGGGATGGAAGCATTGAGAGAAATCTTTCGGGGTTGAACTTTCTGTTGAGCCAAATTCACAGGAGTGCTATTTAATAAACTACGAATCGCGGGATTGCTTGACTTGTTTGAAGCTTGCGCATTGTTGTTCATAGCTGCGGCTGCAGCATTGGCTGCAAGATATGCAAAATGCAATATCAAATTATGAATCCGCACAAGTATCGTGGATAAAATATATGAAGAAAAAACGTGAAAGTAATTTCTGATTGAAATGTGATAGTAACTACCTGCGACTTGTTGTTGGTACTGATGCGCGGAATTCATGAGGGAAGTAGCAAGAGCATTTATTGCCGGATTAGTAGAATGCTTCTTAAACGGCGGCTCATTTTGATTCTGATTGGCAGTTTCACCTATACAATTCTGTGTTCCTGCTTGCAATTGCGCTTGCTGTAAATTTTAAATAAAAAATTTAACAAGATATATGAAAAATTATAAAATTAAGTAAAAAAAAATATTCTCATTAATCCTCCTAAGTTTAATGTAACATTGTGCATTATTGCATATTTATCTATTTTATATACTATGGATTTAAATTCAATCTCTGTGTATCGAGAAATACAGAAAAACAAATAAAAACTCACCAAAACTGGAACATTAGTAGATGTCGCGTTATTAATAGTACCACTCGACTTCTGTTGAAAGACCAGAATACCAGAACCATTACAAGTATTATCCGCTATTGCCATTGCGGGATTATCAACTTGTACAGAAGTCGACGCATTGAGGCTACCATTGGCTAAAGACTGTCCTGAGCTCAATACGGTAGCGTCATTCTGCGGAATAACTTGTGGCATATTTGCCGAATCCACACACGATAGATTATTTTGTACAGAGCTGGTGGCTTCTGTCATAGCCTTCATCGAGGCTACTTGACCAGTCAAATTTAATTGCCCTTGAGCCCGTGACAAAATCTGCGTGCGGATTTGCTGGAAATTTTTACATGATTGTAAGACAAAACATTGCTCAATTATTAATAAGAGTTTACGATATATACGTTTATATATTTTTCTATTTTTATATTATCAAGAGAAATATTTAAATAAATTTTATTTTGTTTATCATTCATACCTGTTGTGCTATTTGTTGCGATTGAATTTGTTGCAATTGTCGAGCCGTTAATTTCGCATGTTGCAACTGAAAAAAAATTAAGAAGAAAAGAACATTTAAAATAAAATAATTGATTAGAAACTATTAAAAAATATGATATATACCTGCTGATGTGCTCGCTGCATTCCGCTAGGTGCAATACGAGTTTGTCCTGTTATAATATGTCTTATTCTCACATTCTTCCTACCCTCCTCTGTGAATATTTCTTTAAACTGCTGATAATAATGATTAGCCACAGCTCTGGTACCTAATGTAAACCTAGAAAATAAATTCAACATTATTGACAAATGATTGTATTTTTTGAGCAAAAAATTATCTAAATAGAAATTTATATATATATATATATATATATATATATATATATATATATATCACTGATATCTGAATAGATAAATGAAGCCTTTTGAGAAGAATAACTGATAAATACAATAAGGGAGTAGTGCATGAACTTCGGTCAATGTTCGATCATATTCGGCACAATTTAACATGGCGATTCTATTGATATCACCGATTCTCAACCAGATCTTCAGATCACAGAAATGTTTAAAGAATTTATTTAGAAAAAATTTCTAACACACAAATAATTTTATATATATTTTAAATAGCATTTATATTATTATTATTATTTTACTTATATTTATATTTATTTATATTTTTTAAATTTAATTTTATTTCTTATAATAATTTCTTATAAAGTTATATATAAAGTAATATATGTATAAATAAATATAAAAATAATATGACATTATTCATAACATAATTTTACACAACACATGCGAGCTGAACTTTGATGTCAATGAAATCGAATCATTAATTGATTATTATTGGTTATTCCCGATAATGATTGGGGATAACCGATTTCAATCGAAGTTCATGGAGTGTCTCCTTATCGCGAATATCTCCTCGTCTTAATCGGTAGTTAATGCTCCGCCTATCTATTTAGATGTCAATGCTACATACCGACAAGAAGAACCATTTTTCTTTCCCTCATCGCCCTCATGATTTTTATCCATATAAAGTTCTCCAAGGTACTCGGAAGTAGCGGGTCTTTGAAGAATCGAGAGCTTTATATAATCTTTAGTTTCCGCAGGTTCTAATATATATTCTTCTATAACTTGTGGCGTGCAGTCTATCGTATCTTGTGGCCGTTCGTATGCTTTTGCATATCTAATCAAATGTCATTGCTAATTAATTTCGCTGATATTTTACAGTAAAAAATGTAAAGAAAAAAAGTGAAAAAAAAAAGCGTTATAAATAATGCAAAAGAAAAGATATGTATTGTCATACGAACCTTAAAACTTCGATTGCTGAAGATGGTGGAAGCAGAGGAGGGCTTGTGAGAAAAGGCGGTGGGCAGGCAGTGTTTGTCGCTAATCCTCTTCTTTTTGCACGGAATTTCTGCATTAAGTCCTGTATTGTTTGTCCTTCTGGCTGAGCCAATTGTTCCAATTTTCTTTTTCGATTGACTGTGACCTAAAATAAAGCAATACAATGTTTATTGCTGCAAATTAGATATGGCACATATGGTAAACAGTGTATATAAATAATATATTCCTTCATATGTTATTTAAATATTATTCCATTTAATATATTCCATAGTTATTTTTTGTATTTGAACAAATTTCTCTTTTTAATTACATGTTAATTTCTTAAATATTAATTTATATTAAACTGTAGATAAATTTTAAACTAAAATATTACCTGAGAAAACTTTTTGGCTTGTCGCATGAGTTGATGATCAGTAAGTAATGATTTAGACTGTTTAATTCTTGTACTAGCTAAGGTGGGAATAGGATTTGGATCTAAGCACAGAGGTCCTTGGGTAGCTGCCACTAAATGTGATTCCAACATTAACCGCTCCTCATGACTCCAATCTCCGTCATTCGTAAGCGTCGATACATCCGAAAGTACACTCTGCATATATAAACAAAAATTTTCCAAATTTAATTTAAATTATGTTCAATAAGTAATTTCAATTTATATATTATAGAATAAATTACATTGCACACAATAGTAATATATTATTTTTATTTTTACAATTATAGGAATCATTCTTATATTGTGTTATTCTTTATCTATAATATTCAAGCCAATATAAACCTTTACTTCAACTCAAGTGTGAATAAACATTATTGAAAATGATAGATTGTAAGTATTATATTATAAAAACACTAGTGTTTCTCAACTCTTAAGTATCTAGTTTTTCTAAGGAAATACGTGTATAATCCAAGAATTTTTTATCTAATAAAATATTATTCTTTATTGGTTATATTTAATGATCAAATTTTACCTGCGTCGTAGGTTTAAGAAGTACATGATGAACTTCGGCTCTGTTGTGAGAATATGACTTTCGATAATCTCGGACTTCAGCAATTATGCAGCCATCATAAAATAAATGTGAATAATTGGATTCTAGTTGTTCGGCTAACATAGCCGGCAGTTGGCCATTATCTATGCACGAAAGTAGTTCACCCTGTTCGTAACCCATGAGTTGAGTCTCAGCTAGTAATGAATTTTTATCATACTGATTCCCTTTATCACTATATTGAGAAAGAAAAAATCTATATATTAATAATCAATTCTATATAAAAATTTAAGGATTTAATTTTCATTTTAATAGAGTAATTACATATAAAATGCATTTATTTGATATAAATATTAAATGTTATCTTAAATAATCTTAAACTTGGCCCAATTAAAATTCTTAACATATTACAATTAGCACTAACAATAAATTAAAATAATTTTGTAACGTAGAACCGGCAATCATACAATAACATTTAAAAAAAAGCTAGAAACCCAAAGTTTAAATATAATTATGGTTTATAAACTATAGTTTTTAAATGTAGTTAATCATAAAAAAATCTTAAAACTTTTTTTCATAATTTATACATTGTGGTATAATATTATCACCACTGACTGAAAAAGAATATTAAACTATTATAACTGTTCGGCATTTCTCAGATTGTTGATGTTTTTAGAAAGATAATTAACATTAGAAAATACTTACCTATTTCTTACAGCTAATGAGTATCCTTTATTACCAGCATAGAGATTAACAATTAATGTATGTAAACCTTCTCGTTGCACTAACCGCCCCAAAAGATCACACTCATTCTCAAGATTATTCTGTATAACATTTAAAATACAACATTTTATGTATAAAAATATAAGCACAATATCATATTTATGATATTATATTAAGAATTAAGAATTTAATAAAAGAAATGTGTAAAAAGTGAATATACCAAAACTGAATCTGGAGTTGCATGAGGAACCTTGGAGAGTTCTTCAAAATAAAGTCTGGTGAGTTTGGATTGGATACTATGCCTGGAGTGATTCTGTTCTTTTTTTTGAGAGGGCAATGATTTATTTGATATTAAGGCCAAAGAATCCGAACCTAGTGCATTCTTCCAACATCTGGACACTTGATTAACCATATCCTGTAAATAGTGCGATGAACAATGAATCATTAAATGAATGTAAATAATGTAGAATGATAATTTCATAGCAATGGCTATATATCGATGGATTACAATTCAAAAACTTTATTACATACCTGAGCCCGCTGACACGCATCTTCCAAACTACAGGCTGCACCAATCATTGTAATTTCTGACTACTGGTGCCACTTAATGTCATATCTGAGGCGGTAATAATCGTTCATATTCTGAAATATATCCCACTAGATATATTATTTATTCACACAAATTAATTGGTGTTGAAGATAACATTAATTATGGATAACATTACAAATTCTAATCATGAAGATGAATTATGAGAAAAACAAATGATATTTGCCTCAATAATTCACACACATACATACATACATACATACATACATACATACAGACATATACATTTATATATTAAATATATAAATAATAGAAAAACTTTTAATTTGTTAATAATCAGTGTTTTAAGACAAAAGATTGATTACAAATAATCTTAGTAGCAAATTTTTCTTTAAACTTCTAATATTTGATTTTCAAATAATAACTATTAACTTGATTATTTTAATATTAATCTTTTTAAAAAAATAAAATTGCACAATTATACTTTATTGCACAATTGTATTTTATTTTTAATTGAAAGATATATGTATCTACTTTAATATATAAATGTTTCATTTTTCAGGCAATATAAAATCAGCTCTGTTGCGTATCTTCTCTTTCTCCTTCTCTCTCTTTCTCTCTTTTTATATTTGTCTCTATACTTTTTACATTTAAAATAAGATATTTTTTTAAAGAAAGAATAGGAAAAGTGAAATGTAAAATATAATACTATACAGATCTATTACTTTAAATATAAAATATGTACATCTCTTCTTAATCATTTATATCAAATAAATTCTTTATATTTAAAATGAGATATTTTTTTCACAGAAAGAAGAGGAAAAAATGATATATTAGAATATAAAATAATAATAGAATATAAAATATAAAACTATACAGAGCTATAACTTTAAATATAAAAATGTGTATATCTTGTATACAATATCAAATATTTTTCATTTATAAATAACATTTTGGAGCTACTATAAATTTATAATGTATAAATTAGATTAAACTTGCATATGTATGCTTCAAATTGTTGATATGTGCACACATAGCATGTCATATAATAAACATGTTTCTTGCAATATTAAAACCAAATTAAATCAACAAGCTTCCCTCATACATTGCAACTTAAGGTATGAATGATAAAAATAATAGCAAGAGTCGAGAGAAAAACTGAGTGTAGGTCTCTTCATCATCAGAGAATCACAAAACAAATCCACATGTTTCTGCAAGTCAAGTCAACTTACCAACACAGTGCCCACTACGCAATGGCTCTTAAACAACACACAACACACACACACATGCTGGATGTTACATCAACAAATTTCTCTACAAACACCATAGGAACGTCAAAGAGCCACGGGAGAGAAAAGTTCGAAGCCAATTTCCCGCATCTTCGAGGGACAGGACAACTAATAACAACTATCGACAACTCACGCAATTCCACTATCAACACACATTTAAAATGCCATCGTGACATCCATAGAATCCATTTTCGTGCGGGTTTTCGCAAAACTCGAGGAGTCGCGCCGTGCTCGCCGAGATTAACGATACACCTATGTCATCTCCGCGACTGACGCGAGGGATATGCATAACATTGGAGCAGAAGGCGATAAACACAAGCGGGACCGCGAGCGCGAGCGCGGAGAACTATCGCGGGGGATAAGAGAACACGACGGAGCGTCGAGAGTAGAGGGAGGGGAGGGGAGGGGGAGGGGGGAGGAGAGCGCGACGTGGGTTCTCGGTAACGTGCCGCGGCGGACGAAAACAACAAGCTGCGGGAGGCGCGATCGGGCGCGAGAGCGAACGGGGAAGAGGAGAGGTTAGGGTCTTGTCAGCTCGCGGGAGCGTGCGGTGGCGGTGGTGGCGACGGCGTCGCGGCGCGTCGCGGTGCGTCGAAAACGCACGCACGCACGCGGCGCGACGCCGTCGCCGCGACCGGGCCCGCGATTTACCTTTGCTGCGCCGAGGAGAAGAGGGTGCGACAATAAACATCGGCCACGCACGACGGCCACACACGCACGACTTGCGGATCACGATTGACGGATCTCGGCTCGCACAGACTCGCACGTCATAACCTCACCACACCACTCGCACACGAGATCGGTCGGCGCGTCGAGTGAGCTTCGACGGAGACGTCGCAGAGTCCGCTCGTCCCCTGGTCTCGACGCGGCGGGAGACGGCTACGAGAGCGGGCGACCCGACCGTTCGCTGCACATTGCGGCACGAGTGATATTTACAAGCGACAAATGTCACTTCGCGCAGCGTAACCTATTATACAAACACCGCACACGATCGCAGACTGGGAGAACCCAACCTATCCGCTGCTCGATTGCTATAGTCTGGACGACGTAGGGGTGCGTTAGGAAATCCTACACGTGGGATAGAGTAGTGTGGAATTGGTCAATCGAAGGACGAGAGGAGTAAGTATTTCTTCGTTTTGATTGGCCGATCCGTGGGTACTTTATCCTACGGGTAGAATTTTCGAACGCATCCCAAATTTGTATTTGCAAGCCACCCCCGCATGGATGTTGGCACCCACTGCCATCGCATGTGCGAACGAGTTCGTTGGTTCAAGTTCTTTGGTATTGTGTCCAAATATTCATGTGACAATTAAAAGATATAAAAGTAATATGAAAATTGATCTTTTTTATTATCTTGTTCGTCCTGCAGGATGAAGGAACATTTTCAAGACCTCAGACATTTTTTATTCGATAGCCAATTGTATGTACACGATTGCTTTTGACAGGTTCGTACTCGTAAGATGTTTTTCCGAAGATTCTCGTATAAATTTTTTACTTTTTTAATTATATCTTGTACATAATATGCACGATACGTTAAATATTAGAAGAAATATATATATAAATATATAGGAGAGCACATATACAGTTATAACTAATATTAAATATACGGGAAAAGAATTTAATTTTATAAAGAGATTGAAACAACGAATCAATTTATTGCAACAAATATTATTGATATTGATATAATAATTTATTGACACGACAGAAATAATAAATTTGACAATTATCATTTATTTCTCTTAACATTACCTATTTCTTGTTTGTTTGTTTAATATATAATACCTCTTATCGCGATAAAGTATGTACGTGTGTGCATGTGAAAAATAACGGTGTCTGCGACTAATACTACTGTATATGCGCGGGATACACCTTTCAATTTTCATGTTTTGATTTGTTCCTTCATCCGATAGTTTCAATGACACGTGTTTTTTTTTCAGAGCTAATAAATATGATATAAAGAGACGGACAATGATTTGAAAAATCGGGAGGAAATGTGCACGATTTCTGATTTCATGCTATTCTTGATTATACGTACACTAAATAAACGAGTGAGCGATTTGAACATCAATTTTGCAATTTCATTCAACAATGATATTGACAAATTGTTCGGTGTTTATAATTAGGTGACGTGTTATACGGGAGAACTTTCTTCCAGTTTCTAATGTTCCAGTTTTGACTTGAAGACAAATTGCACGTCTGATCGCTATTGGTATGTAAGTTTATTTTTTTGTTTATTGTTGAATGCGATTAAACGCGTTATTGTATTTGATTCTTCATTTTGTGTGCCACAGAGATAGAAGATATATTAAGAAAAACGTGCGAAGAAATCTCCGTTCATCATGAGCGAATCTGATGATTCTGATATTCAGGCTGATATTGAAGCTCTGACCGCAGTTTTGTCCTTGCCTACAACTAGCAATTCGCAACAACAGTTTATTTCTAATGATTCGCGATCTAGCAGTCCCTCGATTAATTTTGAGGAAAGTGACGATGAAGATTTTAAGTATATCTATAAGAAGGAGGACGAGAAGTCGCTAAACGCCTACGAGATAAATGAAAAATTGATCACAGGCCTGATGATGGTTAAGAAAAACTTGATCACTTTGCTACAAGAGTGTGAGAGGAAGGTAAAGGAATTGGATGAAAAGATGATTTCCCGTGACAGATCAAATTTATGTACTGTTGATAGAATTTCAGTCAATCATGTTGGCATGCCATATTTTAAGGATAAGAATCACTTTAAAGCACCCAAGAATTATGACACGAAAGTAAAGGAATCTCGCGGTGAGTTGTTCCTGGCATCTCTTAGAAAGCCGAGTCGTTGGACAGAAAGAGACAGAGAAAAACTTATAAAAGCTATACACAATGAAGCTATTGAATCTGTATTGTCTTCAAAATTTAACAATGAAATTGATAAATCTTGTAAAGAAACATCAAGCAATCAAGCTGAAAAGATTGTATTGCCTAGAAATTTTAAGGAAATGGTAGGAACGGTCGGTGAGAAAGAGTTTGATTGGCACAAAATTTCCAGTGAGGATTTCGACGATAAGCATTCACCACGCGAATGCGAAGTCATGTGGAATGTATATTTGCATCCGGATTTTAACAAGAGCGAGTGGACAAGTGCAGAAGATAATAAATTATTGCAATATGCCAAAAAATGTAAATATCAGGATTGGGATACCATTACACTCTTGTTAGGAACAAATCGTAGCGCTTATCAAAGTTTCATCAGATATAATACCATTAAGAAGATACCGTTCTCGGGATGTGCTTGGACTACCGAAGAAGATAAATTCCTCGCGAATATTATAAACCACCTCAAGATCGGAGATTATATTCCTTGGGCCGAAGTTGCTAATCATATGCGGCATAGAACTAAGCAGCAGATTTACACCCGATGGATGTACAGGAAAGCACCGCATTTGAAGAAAGGCAGATGGAATTATTTGGAAACAAAAACTCTCCTGAACGCGGTAGAAAAATACGGCACGGATTTCCCTAAGATCTCAAACATTGTGATGCCTCATCGATCTTCTATTCAACTCAGCGCACGCTACCAGACGATAATAGAAAATATGAATGATAACATGTGGACAATCGACGATGACGAAAAATTGCTTCGTTTGCACAAAAATTATAATAACGATTGGTCCAAGATAGCTACATATTTTTCCAAGAAATCAAGAACACAAGTGAGACATCGATTTAACGCAATAGTAAAATACATGAGCAAAAATATTTCTTTTGACGATATACCTAGGCCATCTTTATCTAAACAGATTTCAAAATATAAGCTTAAAAAACATAAGATTATACATATGGATGATATTCAACTAAGACTATATGAAATTCTTAGTTTACCTCCTTTAGAAACTATTAACTCTCAAAAATCTTATGATTCAAATCAGCTCGCTTATGATACTAGAAGATTGTACAATACATTGAACCAATTAAATGCCAATCTTGATTTTTCAAATGGTTTTCAGAATCACGCGCCTCTGAATAAACAAGAGAAACAACTTTTGGTTTCTTTGAAAGAATACATAAATATAAGAAATAATGGAATACAAAATCATGAGCAAATAGAAAAATTCAGAATGCAAATGTTTGGTTGTATTGAAAAAGTTAACGAAAATTCTTTTATACCACCATTACCATTTGATGGATATATAAGGACAAAGAAGATAAAGAGTAAAAATCAATCTATAGATTGTGAATTGATAAATGATAATGAAAAATTTCTTATCGATGTACCTACAGAATTCTCTGTAAATCCTTATATACATGCTTTTATTAGTATTGAGGAAGAAATTCAATTTCACAAATTTAGTGAATTGTTAATAAGTGATTATTATGAATGTGATGAACAACATATGAATGTATATAAATTATTAGAGTGCAATCTCTCTTTTGATAAAATAAACACTACACCAGAATACCATGTTACGGATATTATGAATGATTTGGAATTAACAAATTGTAATAAAAAAAAATGCTTGAATAAATTGCAAACACCTATAAATATTGAATATATTAATGATGAAGATAATGAAGAAAAGCTATTCAGTGGTATAATTATGCCGAACCGACCAACTTTATTAGGTCTCAAGAATTTGCTTCTTTGGAAATTGTTGTATGAATATCAAAATAGATCTAAAATATTGTTCAAAGATGAGCAACAAGAAATAGAACAAATAACGACCGATTGTCCTATAACAGAAAGCGTTGAATATCAATTGCTGCAAACTCGTCTATTGCAATTATTTAAACTTCCCATAGGTTTATCAAACACGATGTTGGAACTAAGTGGACCAGAACGCATATTTTTAACAAAGGAAGAGAATCAGAAAACTGTTACAAAAAAAAGAAAACTTGAAGAGGTCAACCCTGTAAAATTGAATAAGAAAACAAATAACTATATTTTTGCTAGTAGCAGTTTTAATATTGATTCCGACGAAACTGCAGATTCTCCCATACTACGTAGTTGCAAAGTAGTTTATAAAAAATATAAAATTATCGCGCAAAATAATATTTAATTCTTGATATCATTAAAACAATACAAAGTTAAAAAACATTTTAACATAAATATATATGTGTTATATTCTTTTTTTTTTATTTTATATTAAAATAAACTTATGTAAGATTAATTTTTTTATTTATTATAAATATAATCTGTCGAAAATTATTCGTATTGTGTTACATAATAACTGTGATGATTAGTGATAAGTGAGAATGGAAGAGTATATTTTGTACATACACACATATATATATATATATATATATATATATATATATATATATAAATTACAAACATGTATGTGAACTTCTACTTTCTTTCTTTCTCTCTCTCTCTCTCTCTCTCTCTCTCTCTCTCTCTCTCTCTCTCTCTCTCTCTACGATATATATATATTATAGAATATAAAATTATAACTATAAATTTTAGGAAAATTACAGCTTAAATTTTAATGTCCATAAGAAAGTAGTATTTAACTAAGTATAATTTTATGTAACTTATTTACAATTTCTAGAATTAATGTTAAGCGAAAGATGTAATTTCTTTTTTTGTAAAATATTAGAAAAAATGCAATAACAATAAGTAAAAAAGTATATTGCACATATATATATATATATATATATGTATATATGTATATCTATATATTATCTATATATATATATATATATATATATATATATATATATATATAATCTATATATATATATATATATATATATATATATATATATATAAAAGTATAATTTTTATTTTCATGATAAATAATTTCTTTTTTGTTTTATTATAAATGTTATTATATATTGTACGTTTTTAAAATTAATAAGTACTATAATATCAGTTGTACAATGATATAGAGTCAAGTATTACATATTATTTAGAATCGCAAACTTAATCTTGCAAAGTAATAAAATAGATTATTTTAGAACATGTAACTATAAACAAATGCAAATATAAACAAGAGACATAATAAAATGCACTTTAACATATTATCCATTATATATATATATATATTAAAAATGTTAATTTATATAAAATAATATGCTCCTTTCTTTTAAGATATTTATATATTATAATATTTTAGAGCAAAGATTTATTGAATACGCGTCATACATGATACATTATTATACACGATATAATGATTAGTATTGTCTGATAGAGATCTATTAGATGAAAAGAAGAAATGAAAATGTATATTTTACATGCAGAAAGTACCTGTGTTTAAGTTACACTATATGCATGTACATAATCCTCATTTAGTTAGTATATATATATTACAATTTGCGTGTGCTCTATTTTGTTAACACTATAACTTTTAGTTTTATTATGTTTTAAGTTTTTATAAAGATTAACGTTCGATCATTATTTCTTTTTTGACACCGAATTGCTGTAACTTGTTACAATGACTGTACATCCGGCTGTAAAGACTCCCCACAAAAATAAACTCGCTTCTATCTTACCGACTAAAGATCTCAAGTTGTCCAAAATTAATTTAAGTGGTTCATTTACGATTTTAAAATCGGGCTTGTCTTGAACAACCTTCATTTTTTTTATATAGTCGATAAATGGCGGATGATCCCGGCTGAATATCGGGAAATATTCCCCTTCTTTCTCTCTGACCCACCAAGCATTAGGATTTGTCCTATATGTGGGAACATTATCGATAAAATATATGTAATAAATTATATATATTTATCTTGTAAAATATTTACGTTTGGCTCCATGGTGCATAATGATAATAATAAAGACTAGCTCTGATATATTTTGGTGGTCTATCTCGAAATGGACTTTCGACAGTATTTATTAGAGCCAGTACTTCGGGCTGCCCAGTCAATAAACGATAAGTTAGTGACATTAACCATGGATTTTGTTTATATGTACCTAATGCAGCGAACCACATTTGCCAGTCGAGACGAGGTTGATGAGGTGCTGCAAGATACATAGTATTGATAATTAGCTCCAAAATAATGCATTTTACATCAAAACAATAAATAAATATAGAATATACAGATATACATATGAATATATCTTACCAACAAATGGTAATGAGTTGTTAACGTTTCCTGGTTTGTATAAAAATTCGTATTCCTTCCAAGGTCCATCAATACTATCACTTCCTTCTATTATAACTTCTGGTCTACCTTCGGCTCCTGTCATACGACGAAATAATCCATAACTGTTCACTAAATGAAGATGCTCCACCTTTGCATACATCTGTTTCAATTGAACGGTTGTCGTCGAATTTTTCGATAGAATTGTAAAAGTATGCAAAGTGGAATATGGTACCTGCAAATATTTTATGTCTTTATGTGTATGCATGATGTATTATGTGTTTTGTTTTAAAAGTTTAGTAATTAGAAATAATAGATAAATCAGAATTGTTGTACTTACAAGGCTTATAGCAAAAATCAAGCACACTGCAATGGTATAGAAAATCGTAACTATTGTTGTTGTGATTTTATTACGTGTCCCTTTTGTCATAATAGAATTACTTATCGAATCCACTGCCGTCAATCCAAGAGATGCTATACCAATATATATAGAAAGCGATACTACGCGAATCAGAGCATAATCAAATTGTTTTTTTGTAAATGCTATGAAAAAAAACAATTATTATCAATAAATGTACATTCTAGATTAAATTATTCAATTATTATCAATAAAATAAAATACCGATATCAGATTGAATAGTCCCATTGTCTGTTAGTCTAAGATTATAATAAATATGTGTTCCATATATAACTCCTCCATAAACCAATATACATATTAATGTCGAGAAATAATTTATAACACGAGACTTATCATTCTTAGATTTTCGTTTGTAGAAAAATTGATCGTCCAGTAAGGATATGCATAAACAAATCGTTAGGAAGTTGAAGAAATTATAGTTTCCAGTGGCAATTATGCAGATTTGCAAAAATACCTGAAATATTAGAGAAATATTATAATGATAATAAATCATTATTTATGAGTTTGTAGATATTCTAGCTTATTATATAAAGGTATTATAGAGCTAAAACATACCTGCAAATAAAATGCTATTATTCTCACTTTCCTATTCAGGAAGAAAAATAAGAACGGCACTGCAAGCTCGATTACGTTTGCAGCAACAGTGGATAATCGAAGAAACCATGTTGGCAAGTGATGTACATACCATGCCAAAGGAGTAGGTATACATTGAGATTCAAAGTGGACATTTAGAGCTACAAAACATAGTAAAATATATTCCATAAATAATGCATAACATTATTTTTATATATTGAATTTTATAAAAATTTTTACCATCTAATTTCCACCATAGTGGACAATCTGAGGTAAGTTTTACTACTCCACTAGCAAACATCAAACGGAAAAGTAACCAACGCACGGTCCAGAATGTCACAGCATCGCTCGGAGTGCTTGATTTTCCACGATGAGAATACCAAAATGGTGCTACAAGTATACACAGGAATCCGACTTCCAATAATAAAATATCCCTGTATAAATTAGAAAAACAGAAATTAAATTATTAAGCAATCAAATCATAGATAAATGAATAAATTATATATATTTTATTTTTTAATATTTTACACATATAGAATTTGAATGTGTGTAAAATTTAATTATCTAGAAGATTATAACAGTTGATAATATTTAATAAATCGATAGTAATATAATCTTTGTCATTGAGAGATAATGTAGATTGAAACTAGATTTATATGTTATATATATATATATATATATATATATATATATATATGTAAAATATTTAAATAAATATCAATAATAGCATAATAGGATACATTTGGGAAGAAATATTAGAGTTTGCAGTATTGGAAATCTAATAATTTTACGATAACTGCAAAATTATATAATTAAAACATTACAAAACTTACCATTGAAACCACATAAATGTTTGACCAATCTGATATAAAGAATAATATAAGGCCCACAGTCCTGCAAATATTGGCGCAATACAAAACTTTTGCGAAATAAATCTGTAAGAAATATAATTTCAAGTATTAATGAGTCTGCTATATAATTATAATATAATTAAATTATATTATATTAATATTATATTTTGTATTATGTTCTATATATTTTGTATTATGTTCTATATAATTAAATTTATTTTTTAAATGTTTTTAATCTTACAATTTTTTAATGTAATAACATACCCTGCAAAAGAGAAAATAATTCCAACGAGAGATAATACATCCATCATGTATTCTACATTTAAACCTAGATATGGTGCAAACCATAAGAATGTCGGTTTCTGCTTCAGTTTATTAAATAATGTTGCACGTGCTTTCAGATCCACTTGTGTTCTGGCTGGTAAGATTCCATTATCGCCATACAATCCTATTTTATATTAATTAATAACATTATAATATTAATAACATTAAAGTATTACTTTTTAACTTTTCTAAAAATAAATGTATATATACATTCCGCAATGAAATTTATACATGATTTAAAATTATATCTTATAATTCAAATCCCTATATATAAAATATATCGTACGGCGAAAAAAAAAACGTAATCATTAATTGCTAGACAATAAGCAAAAAATTGTTAATAAAAATTCTAAAAATTATTATTATATTCACTATACACATACATAAGCGTTTTTGAAATAAGAATGTATAAGCAATCTTCTTGTTTCTTTTTTTAATTTTCTTACGTGGTAAATATAAAAAAAAAGTACATTCCTTGAATTAACATATTATATGAATAATAAAAAGAAAGAAAAAAATCCCGTGCAATCAAGGAAACAAGGATAGAAAATTAACACAGAGTCCAAATATTGGGGGTCAAATATTGGAGTCCAAATATTGGAGTCCAAATACCTTAAAGACACGTACGTATAAATACTTACCCGGAATCTGTATGTAAAAGCTGAGGAATGCGAACAGGTATATAATGCAGATTCCACGTAGGAATAAATTACGAGTATAGCGTACTTGCGCCATAATTGATGTTGGATTCGTCGTCGGATTTCGTTTTATGTTAGAAAGTTGATAATTGATCTCGATAGCGCGCGACTAACTACCGGCGATAAATGCGAAACATACACAGACACACATACACACATCTAACTCGGTGACTTTCGACGTATCTTACAATACATATATATAGCGATACACGAGATATGTACATATATATACATCCATATATATGTATAAACAATAGAGAGAGTGGGACCGCTGGAATTACAGCCCAAGCCGCCTTTTTCACCTAATGGATGGTTTTCATGGGTTCCGATTACTTTGGGCTCGATTACAATTGTGCGATAACAGATGATCGAATGCGCTTATTGGCTGTCAAAATACATTCGCAATCATAAACATAATAATGTAAATTATTTATGATTAATTAATAAATTTTATATATTATAGTCTCTTCAATATTTTCGGAAAGAGAAAAATCAATGCTCGCCAGATTCATACATTCTAAAACATTTGTCGATTTATATTATTTATTTTAAAATAATAAGAGCACTCTCGGTCTTGATTCCAGAATAAATAAAAACTATTCTACTGTAAGTTTTTAAATTTGGCGCAAATTTCCATTACCCGTCACGTGACTCGCATTTCTATCAGGATCACTTCCTGGAAAAAGCAAAATGGTGCTGAAATTCACATCTGTGAATTGATATGTCATTACATATTTATATCGCATTTAACACTTTCGATTATTTTCAAGGAAAGTCAAGTGACATTCAATAAAGAACGAAGAAAGAGGAATACTGCATCTTAATATCTAGATAGAGTTCATTTATTAAAATAAAAGAAAGATTACAAAATGCAAGGTGTCAGCATGGTCGAGCGACTTGGATTAGGCCCCGAAGTCCGCGAACTCAAACTCGGGCCGAGTTTCACAAGCAACAGTTCGAAGTTTCATACCTTGAAATGTAAGTATGATAATTTCGAAGTGATTAATTGTCACATATTTATTTGAACAATGTCAAATTAAGAATGTATGTGAATACAGATGAGAATTTTTTCGCATAGCAGAAGGAAAAATAAATATGATATTTTCAAACTATCAATTGCACATCTATAATTTTTTCAGATGATTTTAAACCTGCGAGCGTCGAAAATTCAAAAGTGGCTAAAGTCGATGTAGGTTCAGATAATACGATAACAGTCACAGTTCCACATTTAGATGGAGCTGGTGCACCTCAGACTGTGTTCAAAGGTTCTCAAAGGCCTTATAATAAAGAATACGTTCTAATATTTGACAAGACTACGGGAGATATTACATTGGAGAAGCTAACTGCAAATATCCAAGTTAAAAAAACACGGTATGTCTATTACGTTTTTATTATATTATGTCTATTGTATCACATCTTATACTTTATCAAATGTATCATTTTTCTTGTATCATTTTCAGAGCGGAACCTAAACGAAATGGTAATAGTAACTCTGTTCCTGTTGAGGTTAAAAGAAGCCCTCCATATGGCAGGGCACATGGAAGAACCAAAGTTATCAGTGGGAAAAAGAAGGAACCTCTACTTCAATTGCATCCCAAACAGAGTCCACAACAGGCATCACCGTATGATAAAAGAAGTCCACCCAGTACATCTACCAATAAGTATGTTTCAAATGTATAAGTATGTGAAAATTATCATATAAAACCTTTTATCCTCGTTAACCAGATTTCACATTAATATTTCTGATTAAAAGCATGAATGTTCAAGTGCTGGCTCTTATTTTATTTATAAATATTTTATTGCATAATTGTTTTCTATATTAAATTAGGCATATTAAACAAAATGATATCTAAGTAATAAATAAATTCAACTAATCAAGCATGCTTTAGAAGATAGATTACATAGAGGCATATTTTCAATTATATCTGATTGATTTGGTTACTGCATGCCATTTAAGTTCTTTTATATAATATATTATGATATTTGCCTTTTTTTTTAGATAAATCTAATATTTAAGAAATTATTGAATATACTCTAATTGAATATAATTTTATTCAGTTGTTCACCTGTGCCTATACCATCAAATGGACAATCAACCTTGGCTAGCTTACCAATGATTGGTTCTGATAATGATGATTTTGTGCTATCAACACCAATGATGCCTCTAACTTCCTCTATACCAGCCATAACTATTTCTGCACCAAATGCAAAATCAACTACCTTAGAAAGTGATTCCAGTTCAAGCAGTTCAAGTTCTGATAGTTCAAGCAGTGATTATGAAACGGAAACTATTTCAGTGCCAACAACAACTAATGGTAAATATGTAGTGTAACAAAAAAAAATTTCTCTTAATGTTTTTTTAATTAAGAATTTATTAAAAGTTTATCTCTGATAAAACTTTCTACATTTTAATTGATTCTATTTTTGTTTTAGGTTATTTAAATGGTACGACAGCCTCACCTACATTGTTTATGACAGATAATAATCTCTTAAATGATGATTTACAGTTATCAGAATCAGAATCTGATAGTGATTAATGGCTTGTCAATAGAATATAGAATAAAATTGTTTAAACAATCAACTTTATTATTTTTGCTTAGCAATACTGCTAATAATATAACAATAATAGGAAATCAAAAAGGGAAAGGAAGAAATCTGAAAGATTGAATCTAAAGGATTTTATCATAATGGATAAAATTGATAAAATCTTTCAGATTTCTTCCTTTCTCTTTTTGATTTCTTAAAGTTATATTAAATTATATGATATATAGAAAAATTGTGTGAATATTTTTTTACGAGATATGTTAAAATAAATTGCTTTTTTATCATAATACATCATTTATTAATAGACTGGTAAAATATGTAGAAAAAGTTTATAAAATTTCATATCAGTTCTAATGAAGACAATTTTTAAAATTTTATACACATATATCATAACTTGTAAAAAATGCAATTATTTTTTTATAGTTCTAAACCATACAACTTTAGACGACATAATGTTTATAAGATATATAAACTAACATTGTATTAATTACAAATATTTATTTCGAATAAAATTATATGCATATAATTTTTATATGTATGTATATATACATATAAAAATTAAATTAATAAAATATATTTATGTTTATTTATTTCATTTTCATGTATAAATCTGTGTGACAAATATATCTAACTGCTGTATCGAATTCGTCCTAAGAATTATAGGTATTTGTGAGAATATATATATTTCTCTTAGTTTTATATATATGAAAGTATATATACTGTTTAAATAATATATAAATTAATAAATAGCGGTTCTCTTTTTTATAAAGAATACGTATAGCGATTTCTGTTTTCTTATGCTTGATGATTTTGATAATCTAATATTAATCTAGCTAGTTGACTACGTTTACCCAAATGATTATTTTTTAGTTTAAGGCAACTTTTACGAATACTATCGTTGGAAGCATCGTCACAATTAACATCTTTGTATTTTATTTTTAACGTCGGTTCTACCGCACGAAATATATGCATATCACTGAAAGATACATACATTTCAAACAGAGAAGTTACAGGACTGTGCTTGGAAAGTTTCAGTAACATAGCAATATCTTTATCGGATCGTGTTAATGGAATGCTCGTCTCAACTGTTTGCCGCACTGAAATATTTCAATAAATATATTGATTTTTAATCACATAATAGAATCGACTTTTTTCAAAATAAATTGACAAAGATATATAAACTTCATACTTGCGTTGTAATCTTTGATGTAAAATGCGATATTGTTATAATTTTGTTCATCATATTTCCCATAATTGCTATTGACATCCACCTCATTGGGAGTTGCTTCATCCGCGTAAATTATATCAGGATGAAATTCAATGAATGGAATCGGACTGAATATTTGATAGTGACTGATGGTATTCATACGAACCTGGTAGACACAAATGAATGTACATATATATATATATATATATATATATATATATATATATAATTTATATATAAAATATTTATCAGTATTTATCTTAGTTTACTAACTCTGTTTAAATAATCTATTTTCAATTTTGTTCTTGTTTCCATGAGAAGAACCAAACTCTCTGAAGAAAACTTCTTTGCGCATAAATCGGTCACGGCAATCCTTAACATTGGATTTAAATCAATGGATGTTACATTAATGGGCAGTCGTATGGACAGCCAAGTAATTCTTGACTGATCCTTTTTATACTTCTCATTCACCATTAATATGTATTTTTTTACTTCGTAAAAGACATCGTTTTTACCTTTCGATGGTGAATCGAAATTGTACAAGAGGACCTATATAAATAATATTGTATGTAAATAATGTCAAATATTAATATTATTTACTATTATCTTACCGCATTTATAATACATTATTCACCATTATATTATTAAGAAACTAAACCTTCTATTTAAACTAACCATCATGAGAAAAGTCTTGTATTTTTTTTCCATACAATCTTGTGCATAATGTTCCATAAAATTTAATGCATCTTGCTTTTTGTTCAAATCAATGGTGATAATTATATTAATTCTTGTATTTTCGGTCACATATGGCACGGGTATGATTTCTACTTTTCCTAACGGTTTACAGACCTCGATTCTCTTTCTTACTTCCTTGCCCGTGGCCACATCGTTAAATGCTATGTCAAGTATGTAATCCATTCCTCTGGATGCGTCAAATTTTTGATAACCATTTAGTAGCTTTTTAAAGCTTAGTTTGTTATCATATTTACTTATAATATTATTCGTAACTGTGTTTATCACATAATCTATATCGGATTTTGTATCGCCTCTTAGTTCTTGAATATTAACGAAATCGGTCTCGAAGAAAATATGAGATTCATTGAAATATGACCAACGCAAAATATCAAAACGTCCCAGAGGTCTATTTCCAGGTTGATTTCCAATGGGCCATGATACATTACGTTGATTCGACGGACCTAAATGTGCAGTCACAGATATTACTTTACGTATATCATTAATCAATTTGTGAACTTTGATGGAATTTATCTGAAAGCATGTATCATGATTATTATGATACAAAGTTATACATATGTATATCTTATAAAATTTTTTAATAGATGGATTATATAAATAAATTTCTTTCTATCAAAACGCCTTATAATTTACAGTATATTATTTTAGAAGACTTACTGCAGCAAAATACATATTAAGTTTGTAAATAAGCATATGATCATAAATAGGATATATGGATAGCGAATTTTGGAATTCATTTTGATCAGTCAATCGAGCAAAATCCTTCTCGAAATTAAATGCTGGTCTCAATTGTGTAAATGTAAAGTTTTGGCCTTGTACTCGATTGCTACAAGGCATAGAAGTGGAATGAAGAATGCAACGACCAACATTAATATCGTCAGAATCTGAATACGCGTTCTTGACGCACCAGTCTAGATTATTTTTTATTTCTTGTATAATAGAATTGCTCAAAAGAATACCAGATTCTGAAAATAATTTTCATTTAAATTACCAATTAATTTATATATATTACATTTAGATTATAAATATATATATTTTACCTAGAGAACAATATGTATCAATTTCACTTTGAGCACCTATATGAACATTTTGACTCACGCTTATTTTATTTACAAATTCCATCAGACCTCTTGCATTCACATAACTCACATCTTTAATTAGAAAATAATAATCATAGCTCTCTAAATAATTATCAATGATATATTTCATAGCATGAAAAGGTTTCAAGATGCTTCTCGTATCGGTAAATCCCACTATCCCAGGGAAAGAAACGTTTGGTTTGGTCCCTTCTGGTATGGAGATAAAATAACGAATTTTATCTACTATATGAGCGATTGTTTTGTTCAGTGCTACATCTCTACTGTGAAGATGCTCTCGACTCGTTATAATTCCCACAAACAATTTCTCTCTAATTCCAAGCTCCGTTGAATAGTATCTCGGACGCACAAATGTTTTCTTTGCTTTCTGTACCGATTGTGGTTTACTATCGGTGTTTATTCTTGGTTCGTATGGATCTATGTCTTCCAAAGTATTAGAGAAATGATCAAAAGATTCTGCAGCTTCATGTTGTCTATCAATGTCGATTGGAATCAATAATAGACTGAAACTTAGGCCCATACATATACCCATTATCAAGTAAGCATTGCTCCAACAGAGCGAATACAAAACTTTAAACAGTGGTTTCATTTTGCTGCATTTAAGAAATTTCCGCTCTTTCAAATTTTGTTTCTTTATTGCGTTTAAATTATACTTTCAATAATATTTCTTTGCAAAAGAGATAATTTGTTATCCCCAAACATTTTAATATATGTCTAAAATATAAAAATATTTATATTGCGCTGAAAAGTATAACATTGTGTAGTTTGACTGCATCTGTAAATAAATAAATAATATATTAAAAAGTATCGTGTACATATATATATATAATATATTGTCATGCATATATATATATATATTTATTACTAACATGTATGTTTGTTCAACAAAATGCCATGATAACCTTAACTTTTCGATGAGATTCGATGTTTACATTCCTTGTGCATTCTTCTAGCTTAATATCTTCGCAATTATCAAATCATAATCGTTTGCATTACATTCACCGATTTGTTTCTGTAATAGATACGACAAATTTTATTAACTATACGATAGAGAGAGAGAGAAAGAACGTACACGTTCCTTCGCGCAGCACGATCTGTCATTCATTTGACATAACACATATATACATGCACACGTGTGTATCGAGTTACACCGTGTCCTTCACGACCAATTCATACATTCATGAATTCATTCATATATATAAAATCACAAGTGCGCCTTGCAGTTATGAAATCTGTATATTTCACGTGCATAAGAAGTTGCATAGTTGCAGGTGCTTTCGTAATTTTCATCTCGACTGCCATTTCGATAATTGAATAATTGTATGAATATATTAAAAAATGCTTTATATATATATATATATATATATATATATATGTGTGTGTGTGTGTGTGTGTGTGTGTATGTGTGTATGTGTGTGTTAATACGAATATAACGTTTGTCAATTATCGACAAATTGTTCACGTTAATCCTCGCGAAGTTTACGAATTGTTACACACTTCGTATCAATGTAAGCGTTACAAGCATTGCTTTATTATGACAGTATCTTTCATTGCATGCTATTTAACGCTCCATGGAAAATACATGCAAAATAACGGCTAGGATACACACGAATCACGAGCATACGATCGCCTCTAAGAATGCCCGTGATATGACGCTATGCGAATCGTTTTTCTTGTCGTATTTTACATTGCGACTTATGTGGCAGGAATCGCGGATGATGGTGAGACCACCAATATAATGCCAGGTAATTACTTAACGTATATTAAATTCTTCCCGAATGTTTTCTTTATCAAACGTAGAGATCTTAGCAGTTATATGATAAACAATATTTGTTCTAGCATTATCGTGCGCGTATGTTTTCCCAGTTTTTCTCTCTTTAAATATTTTTAGGAAACGGCATAAAGCATATTCTCAGACAGAAAAGTGAAGCGATACAAGATAAAATAAACGAGAAATTTATCGATGATAAAATAACTCGAGAGATAAATAAACATAGGAGACAGTCGTTATTAATCAACCGAATTGATAGCTTATCGCAAAATCGCAAAATTTTAAACGGCAAGTTAACAAGGGCCAAGCGAAGTCTCCAAAAAAGAAAGAAACGTGCTAAGAATTCGGATATCGCGCATCATCCGAATGTCTTCCAGAACAATGATGTTGATGATGACATCGATAAGGAAGAGGAGGAGGAAAATTTATCGAAAACACGGGGACTTCCAATCTGGCAAATTTCGGAACCGATGGTTGCTGCAATTGATCTAAATTCTACGACAAATCCAATGATTGTTAAACAAACAGAAATGATTAATCGCTCCTCGTTTAAGAGGCCGCGATCAGAGAATTTAAAGTCTTACCGTGTCTCGAAAGAAACGTCTTCTCTTATCGCTACTGACCAACATTCAAATTCGCACGGATTATTCGATACAAATGTTCCTGATAAAAATTTAGTATTTTCCAAATTCTCAAATTCGAAATCTAATAGAAGAAGCCCCGTTTTCAAAAAACTCGACAAAGTACCACTTTTTGCATATCCTCCTGAAATATCTGTCGACATAGATTCAAACTTTAAGCCATCTCGAGGATTTGAATGGCGAGGTAATGGATATCTGAAAAATTTTTCAAATCTGCGTAATAATCAAGAAGATTTATCTGACAGTCATCTAACCGATTCTAATGAAAGATTTCTGTTAGTACCGGTTTCCAAGGATCTCTACGTTTTAAAGAGTATTCAAGATAGTCCTAGCGTAAATGGAATGATTATTCCCAAACATAAATTATTAGAAAGAAATAAGAATAAAGGAAATATATCGGCCATTCTTTCGCTTAAGGCGCATATGCATCACGACGTGAAAGATGTAGGTAGAGCGTATCTTCATCACAGAGCTTCCAATAATCACTATTTATCTGATTATAATACAAATTATTTATATACTGATCTCGAGCCTCGTGTTATCGAAGAAAACAAGACAAATATAACGCCACTTTCGTATCCGAATTTCTTGTATCCAGGTATTGCTCCTCAGACTCTCGATGTAATCGACGTTCCTGAAATACTCGACCCACAAATTCCTCTTCGCGTTCCAGATTATAAACATATATCTTTTGTAGATATTGATTCGAATACTAAAATCGTTCCTTACGATTCAACCACAGCATCAACAGCTCCCTTTTTCGATATGTCAAAGTATGATGTATCTTCGTATCCTAAAGAAAACACAAATGATCGAAAATCAAATGTTTTACCCACGAAATTGAATGAATTAAATTCGCGATTAGATAGTGAAAATGATGAAAACTCTCTAGAATATAGCGATACTAGTATCCAATCGACAGATTTCCCAAGTACATTTGACAGTTTGGATGTTATTAATACAGATAAAAGTAGAATAAACTTCATAGATGATATTTCGACGCCATACAGATCTGCTTTCGACGCATCAAATCAAGATAATTTCTTCTCCAGTCAATTTCTTCTCAATAATATTGAGAATATTTTAAATAATCAAGATACAAATGAAGATTACATAGGATCTGAAATCATAACATTAAGCGAATATAATGATAAGAAATCAACTTTTAACGATTTCAATTATGACAATAAATTTATCGATGAAACATTATTTAGTAATTACACTACTATTAAATTGGATTCGTTTCTTAATATTGAAAATCACACAACATCCATTTCGTTACCTTCTGATACTGATGAATGGTCGTTGAAGAAGAAGCAGTCTAATGTAGGAAACCCACGCGCTTTATTAAATGCAATTGAACCGTTATCCTCAGAGCTGAAAAAATTGCTAACCGCTGTGAAATTGGTGAACCAAAGCATTAGCAATGTACAAAACAGACTATGCGATAAAAAAAATATTGTCAGATCAGCGAGAATCGAGCGAGAAAGTAAAGAAAGAAAAGCCACAAATATTGCAAAGTCAATTTATAGCAAGGATGATTTTGATCCCTTTATGAAAAATTTTAATAATCAATCTTTAGACAAGAAGAAGATTAAAATCAAAGACAAAAATATTGTAGATCGGATAAGTAATGATATAGAATTTAAGAGAAAAACCATTAATGATTATTTTCTAAACAAATTAACAACACCGTTGCAGAAACGTGAAAGCTCGATTAGCAATAATCGAAAAATACTCAATAATCGAAACTTCCTGAAAAAGAGAAAATTGAGTGAGAGCAAGTTTTTCAAATTGGATAATATTGAGAAGCATAGATTGCCTTTGAAATTTAATAGAAATTTAAAATCTTTGATAAGAAACTATAAAGTGCAAGCAAAACCAATCCGACAGCTCGTTGAATCGCGATTGAAAAGAGTGATACGTAAAACGACACCCGTTATAATATCATCACATGGTTTGCTCAAAAACAATATATTGAGCAAAAACAATTTTATAAATAGACTGACACAAAAGTCTCCAAAAAATAAATCAACTTCTTTGTCAAGACATAATACATTGTCGATATTTTCTGATATTATTGCAGATAAGGATAATCGAATGAATTTCTTATCAAATAATAAACGAGATTTGGCGCGATACAATATAACGAACAAATTATCCAGTGATACAGAAAATAAATATTCTTCCGTTGATCCGCAATCTTACAGGGAAGTAACGGCTTATCTCGACATACTTCGATTGTTGAACATGACGAAGAAACCTTTTATAGAGTCGCTGATTTCAACTACAGAATCTTCTGCAACTACAGCATCAATCTTGCCTATTGAGTATCCTATTGAGAGATCAACGACTATCGCTTGGAGAACAACAATCGCGTGGGGGAAAGAATCTCCAGAAGTGACCGAGTCAGTTTTATACGAGTATTTAACAGGTACCGATTACGAATATTATGAACAAAACTATACAGGAATTTACGAAGATTACGGGTATGAAGATCGAGGAAATGTTACATCTTGGTACGATTATGTGGAAGAAACCACGGCCGAAAAGATGGAAATTATTGCAACTACTATCAAACATTCAATACCGACATTTGTCGAAATAATGGAAGATTTCGAAATTACGACTCCTACGAAGAAGAAAATAGATTATGAAGTTGTGGAAACTATATCACTGACAGGATTGTCAGTTACGTTAAGTGCTTTTACGGTAACAATGCCTACTACACAACTTTATACGACGGAACTGTCAATTTTTCCGATCGATACGGAGGTATTTACTACTGAAATCATTGAAGAGACAGTCGCAATGCCTATTGAAATAACTGAAACTTCCATTATAATCCCAACGGTAATATTGACAACCGAATCTGTCATGCTGTTAACACCATTTTTAGAAGGCATGACGGATATTACTTTGAAAATCACAATTCCTACAGTTACTTCGACAACTTCAATCGAGGAAGCACCCATAATTACTGAAAAAGAAATTGTAGAAAGTACAGTGACAATTTTGGCGACGGAAATAACACAAAGTTTTCTTACTGAAACAAGTACATCTTTGTTTATCATTTCGACCGTATCATTATTTACAGCTGTAGAAACTGCAGAGTTGACAATTCAAATTACAACTCCCATCGTGCCAATTTTAACACCATTGACAGTTATGGAAAAGCTTCGAACTACAACATCAATAGAAAAACCTGCTTCTGTAACCGAAAGAATGATTACAGGTACAAGTTCAACTATAATATCGACCGAATCTACAGTTATTTTAGGTAAAAATACAACTTTGCAAGCTGTAACGAGCAAAATTACATACGTTACCAAGATACAAACGAGAATAGAAGACGTGATTTCATTTACGACGCAAGCTCTAACGTTTGCAACTCACATTCCGACAAGTACTTCGGAAATAACCGAAGAAACTAGTTTAGTCACCGAAAAAATTAAAACGACGTCTATAGAAAATACTACAGAAATTACGCACGTAACCACTTTACCAACCACACGATTCGCTCCAACTGTGCAAGTAACTGAAAGTACAACTGAAACATTAATTACCACTAGTAAAATTATAATTACCACGACCACAAGCTCGCCTACGACTTTGGAAAGAACGGAAACGATTTTAAGTACGACAGAGAAAATAACTACTTTAACACCGGAAGAAGAAGAAAGTCCGGTGACACAGATTGAAAAAACTATAACAGCGGAAGAAACGACAACTACAGAGACCCCGACAACTATTGGAACTGTAATGACTACTGAAATGATTAGCGAAACTTCAATGTCCAGCACAACTCCAACAATCGAAGTTTCATCTACAACGAGCACTCTTCTAACAACTATAGAAACTACAGTTACAAAATTTCTAACGCCTTCTGAAATTTTAACAATTACCGGTTCTTTGCCTATTGAAAATCGAACAATCACTAAACCTCCAACGACTATCGGAATCTCAACATTAATTCCAACAACCACCGAAATTCCAACGACTATTGAAACTTTAACAATCACCGAAACAATTGAGAGCACTTCAACGTCTTCGGTAATACCTGTTTCAGTAACTACAATTAAGACAGTCTTAACTACGTTATTGATAACGACAAAACGACCTACTGTTAAAACCACAATTCCAATTACATCATTGAAATTAATGACGACAACAACGATTGCGAATATAACATTGAGAGAAACGCCAAATACTACGATTTCTAGCACCTTTCTAACCACGATAGTACCTACAACAGCTTCTGTTAAAACCACAGTTCCAATTACATCAGTGAAATTAACGACGACAACGCTATTATCCTTGGTTACGAATACAACGTTAAGCGAAACGCCGTGCACGATTTCCACTACCTTTTTGACAGAAGAGATCGAGACTTCAACTACAACTTTTTCGATGACATCGGCTACAATATCTACGACTAAAATATTGCCTACACTATCTACATTAATAACTACTTCGTCGTTCTTGAACACAAGTGTCGCAATAAATAGGACATTTTTCACCACAATTTTTACCACGTTTAAAACAGCAATAATCGAGACCACAACTCTTTCGATGACTCCTGTTACTACAACATCTCCGTTTGAAACTACAACATTAATTCCATCAACTGTGAAGACAAATACAACGCTGAGCGAAATAACTTTTAGCACATTGTCGACAGAAATGATCGAAAGTACAGCTTTTACAACTGTATCGTTAACTGAAATAGTTTCCACAACGAGCTTAATTGAATTAATAACGGAAGAACGTACAACTTGGATCACTACGGAAAGAACCACTATCATGAAAGCGACAACTCTAATGACGTATCTGCCATTATCGACCACGATGTTTTTTATCGAAACCACCACAGAAACAACCTTATTCGTAATAGAAACGGTTACTCCTACAAGCAGTGAAGAAATTTCAACGATCAAAGAAGTCACCGCTGTTAGTTTTACTACAATAATTGAAGAATCTTCCTTGATTGAAGAGATTACTGATGTTATTTCTACAACTGTAGAAATATCAATACCTACCAAAATCACTTTGATGGAAAAAAGTACAATATCTGCAATAGAAACAAGTATCGCGAATACTAGCTTGGCACCGATAGTCATGACGACTGTTTCGCTTTTATCAGAAGCTACCACAGAGACTACAAGTTTGACAACAACTGGCACATTCTTATCAATTACTGAAGAACTAGAGCAGACAACACTTTTAAAAACTGAAATGACTTTTACTCCACCGTCCGAATTTACTCCATCAATATTAATCACCTCGGAAACGCCTGCTACTACATCGGAAGCTATGTCTGTATTGCCAAAGACTGTATCGGAGGGAAGAGAATTGACGACGACATTAACAAGTCCATTGATAACGTACACTTTAGAGACTTTTACAGCATTGTCTATCGAAAGAACAACTGTTTCAACTGTAGCAGCGACTAAAGAAATGCCAGAAGCCGAAACAGAATATTATGTAGCAAAGGAACCGTTCTACGAAGAAGAATATGAAGAATATGAGGAATATGAAATACCAACTGATAAATGGTATTATTATGAAGAGTACGAAACTACGACGAAGAGTAAGACGACTATGGCATCGAGCACAATAAAATATACAAAATTGTTCAAAGAGACGAGTCCGTTTTTTCTTGAAGGCACAACATCTTCGTACGAAACGAAAACTTTAGAATTTACAATGTATTCGACAACTTCTATGATTCTATCGTTTTATACCTCGAAAATACCTTATATTGAAGAATTTACTTCTGCTCTAGAAACATCTACAATGACTGTTATTGAGAATAGAACGACGATTGAAGTAGAAACCGAATTTATAACATCCATTACGAGTAAAGAGGAAGAATCGACGACAATCGCATTAACTTTCGGCTCTACCGAAGAATACACTCTTCTTCCCTCGACAGCCTTTGAAATTATCACGAAACCGCTTGAATATCTGACGATTCCTGCCAAATATACGGAATCTACATCAAAATTTTTGACGGAGATATGGTACGCGCCAAAATTCACGAAACCCGAAGAAATTTCGGAGATTGAATTAGAGAAGACTTCAACCTCCGAACGAATTTTTACGGAGACTGAATTTATCGAGGAGAAGTTAATTTCCTTTTTTGTGTCATCAACATTGACGACATTGTCGGAGAGAGAAGCTATTGGAGTAACAACCGCGAGCATCGCGTTCTCAGAGATGGAAACCGCTATCGAAATCGCTTACGAAGTAACCACTTTGGCGACGACGACTGTGTTAATTACCAAAGAAGAGATTGCTTCGTATACCACAATGTTTATTACCCCAGAAATTGAAACCGAACTTATTACAATGAGGAAAACTACGATTGGACGAGAAGAAGAAAAGAGACAGTTACAGCAACTACTCGATGATCTCGAACAGCGTGAGAGAGAAGTGATGGAGAGAGAGGAAAGGCTAAAGGAGAAAGAACGAAAATGGGAAGAGAAGAAACATGAGGAAATGATGCAGCGTGAAAAGGAAAAAGCAAAGAATATTACAATAATAACTGATACAACTGCGAGCTATGAAACAAGCACAGTTCCTGTTGAGATTGTCAGTACAGAAAATTTAACTGTTGCTTCTACTGCAAAGATTAAAGTCACGTCTCTTGTCTTCGATACGTCAAGCTTGGCTGAAATTGCTACAACTTCAACGGAAACAGAGGAAGGTATATTTGC
This sequence comes from Camponotus floridanus, assembly GCF_003227725.1. Classification (NCBI taxonomy): domain Eukaryota; kingdom Metazoa; phylum Arthropoda; class Insecta; order Hymenoptera; family Formicidae; genus Camponotus; species Camponotus floridanus. Next base: position 254,589 of record NW_020229260.1, on the reverse strand, counting down.
GACATACTTTACAGAAAAGACGAAGGAGGTAACTACACAAGAAATATTTTCAACATATATTGTTGAAGTAACAGAAACGGCTATACTTTATACTACGGAGGAAAGTACCTCTGTAACTTACGTTACAAAAGAAATAGAAGAAATATATGTTACAAATTATATAATTCCGACGTCATACATCACTGCATCTATTGTAGACATATACAACATCAGTTTAGTTTCCATCGAAACCACCACTCCTTACACTATCGAAGAAATATATACGACGAGTTATGGAACTATTTACCTGAGTGAACCTTTATTTACCACGTCTACAATGGTGTTCACCAGCCCGATTACTTTGGTTACTGACGAATTCATTACTTTATCTACTGCTACGTTTAGAATCAGTTCATATGAAATTGGCACAACTTCAATACCGATCCCAACTCCTACAAAAGAAAGATATATTACGAGTTGCGTAACCCTTTGTAGTGAATTTCCATTCATTTCGCCTACAATGACGTTAACTGGTCGAATTACAACAGCTATTGGTATCACTATTTTACCTATACCAGTTACAACTCCTATTTCGTATACGCAAGAAATAATAGACGTTTACAGTGAGTTGTTCACTTCATCAGCATCAGAGTTTATTAACACAACTACAGCTTTAGCTATTAGCACAATCATGGAGATAGAATATGATGAAGAGATAGAAAGCCTGAAAGAAAAATTGCGCGAGAAAGAACGCGAATTGAAGGAGAGAGAAAAAATATTGCTGGAAAAAGAGGAAAGATTAAAGAAAAATATAATAGAATTCGAATTGTACATGAAAGAAATCGAGAAAGAAGTAATGCATACATTGACTACGTCGAGTTTATCAACACCTGTGCCACCGACTGAAAAGACTACTGTAAAGACCCAAGTAACAACGATTAAAAAGATAATTGAGAGGAAAGAAAATCAAACTACTACAAAGATGGCAACTTCTCAACATGAGACTACAAGAGTAACAGATATTGAAGAAAAAGAGCGAACAAGACATGTTCCCGGAAAGACAACAACACAGGTAGAAGAGATTGTGACGAAAAAAATATGTCTCAATGTCTTGGAAAATACGACAATTCCTTTTGTTATTAAGAAGATGTGTCTGCCATATTTACCTGAAAGAAAGAGAAAGCAAAAGTCAGTCGGTCGTTTAAACAGAAAGCTTTTTTCATTTTCAAATACGAAGGAAAATAAAGAATTAAAATTTCCAAATTTTCGATATAGAGGAACAAGAAGAGTGATAGAAACGACACGCAAAATTGACAATTTGCAATTATCGTATCATGAATGGCTGAGTAACGAAACCACGAAACCAATGCGACATTTTAAAGGCTTCACTAGGATCTATGAAAGAAAGGGAAAATCTTTTTTAAAAAAGATTTCTACCGGTATCAATGTGCAAGAAAATTCTATCCATAATTTTCGAAGTAAAATTCCTCTATACGAACAACATTATTATCCCTATGAAAGTCTCTTTCAGTCAACGGGAACGTTTGTGTTAAATAATAAGAAATATAAAAAAAGAAACGCCTTCTTCGATCATTATTTAATTCTTGCAAGGAGAAATAATTTTTCGAATAATGACAAATGTATTGAGAAAAGAAATGTTTTGTCGACAGAGAAAAACATTCGGTCTTGGGCGAGAGAAAATAGAGCTAATATTTCGAGCCAAAAAGTTACGAGTACAATAACAGAGGAAAAGAATTTAGATGAAAAAGAAAATGAGTCTTACACGGTGAATGTATTACATCTCAGTTATAATAAAGACAAAGAAACATACGAAGTAATATCTGCTAATCCAAGTGAAAATGAGTTAACAGTAATTATGTCTGAATCAAATGACGACAATACTGTTAATAAATTTGGAGATGAAAAAATTACAACACCGTACCACGAACTTGAAGAAAAGAATGATCTACAAGAAGAAAATGATCGACAGGAGGAAGAAGATGATTCTTTCGAGGATATATTAGAAAGTATAACAAAAAGGATCTTATTCTTTCAAATATCTTTCATTCGTATAGATTTATTTATTTTTATTTGTTATAATATATTTGCATATAGTTTATTATGAAATTATAACTTATATTATCTTCATATTCAGATATTATTATATTATTATATTAAAAACATTTTTTTTCCTTTTTAACAATTTTAATAATTGTATTGTAGATTACATGAATTATGAAGAACATACAACATCAATACCGATACGTGACGATAAATTTTTAGATAGAGATGATGATGAAAGCAAGATGAAAAATAAAACAATATTATTGGATCAAATGTGGCCTACGGAAAAAAGTACGACATATCATCTGGGTGGCACTAGATTTTGGGAACTCGACGTTACAGAACCGTCAGGTGTATTGAGTATTCCAACTGATACAAGCAAAGCTATCGATGTATCCGTTTCTAGAACAACGTGTCTCTATGTTGTCTTAAAAAATGAAATAAATATCGACGGAAAAACAAAACGTAATATACATTACCACAAAGGAGACGTTTATAATAAAGAAATCAAGAAATATGATGATTCTATCGAGAAGCGAAAAATCGGTCTTAAAAATATAACAAGAGAGAATACGCAAAATTTGCGCGGATTGAATCGCTATAAACAGAATTTTGGAGGAAAAAGAAAACTCGATGGTTTCTCGCGGGTCAGCAAAGAGGATCCAATAATAGCGAAAACTCGAAAGTTGTGTAGCGTCAATGGGAATGAATCAAAACATCGGATAATTAAAGATATCAAAGATAAAACTAAAAAGAAACAATCTGCAAAATCGCAAAAATCACAAAATATTAATTCACACTCTCCGAAAAGTTGCACAGATAGCTGTATCATGAATAAAAAAAATTCGGGCAAAGCAATTATTAGCATGACCGCGAATCATCATTCTCAAGCGAAAAGTAACAACAATAAAAAAGAGAATGAGAAAATAATGAATAATACTAATAACGATATCACTTCTGATAAAAAAAATCGATCAATATGCGGGTCCCGCGAGGGAAAAAACCATAATTATTTAAATTGTATTTGCGATATCGTGGACGTCATTAAAAACATAAAATCTATATTAAACAGAGTAAGCTTTTCACTGGACGAAATTAAGGCGCTCAATTGCAGCATATATAAAGAGACCCAGGACAAGATAGTGATTTCGATAGATTCCGACGCGGAAGAAACTAGAGAATTTTCACAGCCTCATTACAACACCGAATCATTAAAAGGTCAGAAATATATCAAACTGGAAGAACTGGAAGATGACTTTAAGAGCGATTTGGATCTCGGCAATGGTATTTTTTTTGCAATTGTCAAATATCAAAATTCCTGATAATATTACGAAAGAATTTAATTTTCTCTTTCAGATCACGATATTGTTTCATTGCCCGGTGTTAATCTCAATTTACCTTGTAATCAAGACAGCGACGGTATCACTTGGCTATCGACTATTAGCAGACCGAGTTATATGTGGAAGAGAACCGATGGCATCGCAATTTTCGGTATAGCATGACACATCTGCTTCGAAATCATTTGCACATTGACTTTGAAAGAAATGTATTGACATTATATATTTTGAAATATGTAACAGTATCTATAAAATCTTAATTCTTTACAGGTTTTGTGGCTGAAAACGGTGATTTAGAATTGCGAAATGTAAATGCAAAAGATACGGGAAATTACACATGCGTCACGACGTACGTGGGTCCCGAGACTGAAGAGCCTATAGAAACTACCTACGAAGTTCGTTTGCAAGGTAGATTATTAGTTATTAATTATGGACGAAATTTATTTTATCGAATTAAATTTTCTTCCTAAATTTACATTAACTTTATCAAATTAAAAAAATAATTTTCTACAGTTGTGACGCTACCGAGATACATTGTACACGGCGAGAGTCGTTACTATACGCGATCCTGCGACGAAAGGGATTTAGATATATTAGTAACGTATCTTCCGGTAAAACTAAATGATATTATATGCGAAGCAGATATTTGCAATGCTTATATCTTGACACCATCTTGCTCTCGAAATCAAGTACGTATATACGTATTATGTAAGATAAGAATATTATATTTATTCAATATGAATCTCTCAAGTCTAAATTGTGCTATTGCTCTCTTACAGATTACAATAAATATTTTATTATTGCCTTCGCATATCGTCAAACTGATGACGATCGATCCCAAACGCTGCAATGTCATTTGCCTTAAAGGCATTCAGGACAAACTCTCGCTGATACTGAGTAAAAATTTACAAATCTTCCTTGGAAAAACTAGTTAGTCGATATCTTGCGTCCTTTTACTTTGTCGCAACATATCCTCTATTTTCTTTTATAACGTGAAAATTAATTTGATGTATCATTCAAAATTTTAATTGAAACTCTCTAATGTATTTGTAAACGATTTTTTAATACAAACATAAATCAAGTTTTCCGTTTCTTTAAAAAATATCTTATTTGAACATCTTCCAATAAAAAAGATAAAATAATTGATAGATATTTTTATCGTTTTATAGAAAAGAGGAATGTTGCGACTTTAAAATTGACAATAGCATTTCTATAGAGTTCTTTAACTATAGTTATTTTCAGATTACCTCACTATGAGCAGAGATTGGTTCCGATCGATGAAAAGTCCATATTCGCAAGATGGAAAAGAGGAAGGACAAATGCATTTGCCGAAAGAACCAGCAATATCGGCCTGTTTTCCAGCTGTCCGGCCGGATACGGTCTTCATGGCACGCATTGCAGTATGTTATATCCGCATGATATCCAACTATAAAAAGAAAATGCTTATATAAATAAATAAATAAATAAATAAATAAATAAATAAATAAATAAAAACGTACTTGTAGTTCCTTGTCATATGGATACTTATAGTGAGGATGGAATATCGTACTGTAAAAAATGTCCGCCTGGTACGTATCAGCCTAATCATGGTGCCAGAGTTTGTCGCACGTGCACTGATCCATTGACGAAAGGCTGTCACAATATGGTACACACATCCAACTGATTGCAATTTGCCAAATATAAATTAATATATCTTGCAATGCCACTACTTTAGAATATTAATGTAAAGTGCATTGTATATACATATGTATAAATAAGTAACTCTTCTACAGCTCTGGAGTTCTTTTTCCGCTATAATGATAACTTTGGCAAGTCTCAGCGTGATGCTATCAATATTCTTGCTATTCCTATGGATAATCTGCTGTGCTAAGAAAAAATTCTGTATAAAGAAGATAGCTAGTATTATACCTAAGGCAGACACATTTGAACAAGAGGTAAAATTGTAAGATTTAAAAAAAGAAATTGCGACAGAATAATAGTGAGCGATTTTTTATTAACTTACAGGATCCCATAGAGGAGCAATCGTTAATTAAAGATGTAAGTGAAAATCAAGATCAGCAATGGGATAATGAATACAAAGCTAAGAAAAAAAAGAAAAAGTTTTATCTGAATAAAAAACGTCGAAAACAAAACGAAAGAGGAAAATATGAAAAGATGCGGGTTTGTAAAATTGCAGAATATATAGAGATAAATTTGTGATTGATAAAAATACCTTTATTTATTATATAGCAAAACCGATGATTATTATTGCTTAAGATTAATTTTTGCTTTTGATCACTGCAGATATATGAAGATGAATGGGGATCGCATCGTATAAAGAATACTCCGATCGTTTGTCCAGATTCTTATCGATCTCATGAAGATTACAACAACTGTAAGCATCTTTCAATATATAAAATATTAATGTATAAAAATGTAATCTTTTGATCTCTCTACTTCATATAAATGTTATATATTTTTATATATATATGATAAATTTATTCAGATTATTCGAAGCAATCGTATCGTAAAGGACCCCGGCTGCCAGAATGTGATTTCGATACATGATAAAAGACGCGATATGTATCAGAAAACATACGCTACAAATAGCGCGGAATTATGTAATTTAAGAGATAAGTTTGTATAAATATTTTAGACTTTTTTTTAATTACATCTAAAAAGAAGTATACAATATCCGTCCGGTATGCACAGATTTACTTCTCTCTCTCTTAAGGATTAATTATACCTATCAAATAACGCATTATTTATGTCTATTGTATTGAACATATGTTATAAATAAATATTATAGCATACAAATATAAAATATTTCAATATGTTAACTACTGTTAATTCAACTTTGATATTTATACATACTCCTTTTTTTTTGTTCTTGTCATTTATTTATTTATAAATCATTTTTATTACCAAGACTCATTAACTTCTTTTTAGGAAAAGTATAATTATCTTTATAATTATCAATAGATTTGCTAATATAAAAAAAGATGAAATTGGAGACATAGATCTATGGTCTAAGATTTTTAGTCATGAGATTTATTCAATGAATAAATCTCAAAGTACTAGTTTAAAGTAAAATGATTTATAATAAAGAAATTTTTTATTTAGAAATTATATCAATTATATATGCTTCAACAATGATGCAAATAAATTTGTATAATGCAGCACACAATACAAATGTAATTAAATACTTAAGTCTAATGATTTGTATCTGTAATGTAATAGAAATTGAATTACTATCATTATTAATATTGCTGTTGTTAAAATTAAGTTTATAATAAAAATAATGCAATTTTTAAAATAAGCTTGAATTTAACAAACGTCATATATATGTTAAAGAATTATTTTTATTATAAACACATACATTTTCTATTGTAATAATGTTTATATAGCCAAATAATGCTCATAGCATTGGTACTACACTAATGCGACACAGCCAGATAACCTGAAAACAGTATTATTATTACATATACATATATTAATCTCATGTGTTCATCAAAGATTTTAATGATATTCCTCAATGAAATTTAATGTAATACATCAAAGAAAGTATCGAGCTAGAAGCGACATTCTTGATACGTACCAGAAATTCATTTCAACAACTGATGACGGATTACCAAGAAGGGAATGGAGAATCCACTGCCGCAGAAGAGCATAAAATAGAGCAACAACTTATGCCTGTTCTGTGTGCTAAATGGCATGTTCTGTACAAAAAGATAAAATAATTATAACATATTTACGCAGCAAACATAAAATATATATAATATATATACTTCAAATTACATTTCAACGTTATGTAATTGAACAAACTGTCACTTACATGACCAGGAATACCGTCGTAAGGATCATGATGACCGCCCCTGCGAATTGCGCTCGTCGTAAATCTCCTTACCGCTTGGCGAGTAAACATGCTCATCGGATTGATCATTTTCGATAAAATAATGCGACAGCGAACGTCCCTCCGTGAATCTCGTGAAAGATGGCGTCTCGTCGTCTGCTTCGGCCAGGGTAGCCAACCTAAGAAACAGCCTCGTTTGACAGTTGCAATACGCAACGCGCGATGCAAATTTTGTCCAATCAAATGACGCTTTGTGATAGAGTCTAAATAAAAATATTGTAATATTTTTTTTGTTGGCTCCTCTGATAGTTGAATTATACAAATAAATGTAACGTGGCGGTCAAATCGCGCGTTGCGTTAAATCCGTAGCAATCCGTAGCAAACAGTTTTGTTAAATGTGAAAATCATTCATGCGATAGTGAAACAGTTATTATATACTTGTGTAACAGTGATGTAAAAGTGATACATTCGAGAGAAAGGAAAAGACAAGATTTTGTGCTTTGTACGAAAATTTAGCGAGAGGAGAGAAACAGGTATCGTACTTTCTGTGAAAACTTAACATATAAAATTACACACACATATATATACTTAATAAATTAATATATATATATATATATATATATATATATATATATATATCTCTGTTAGATATTTTTTTTGTTTTTTACATGTGCATATATTTACTTGTATATATAAAAAATATATTTATATTTATATATTATATATTATATATTTATATATTATATTATATATATATTATATAAAAAAATTATTAATTATAAAACACACATCGAAACACATTGAAATGAGATAGTTAATTATTGGGAAGATACAATTTATCGCTAAGCAGCAATAATAAATTACTGAATATGAATAAATTTATTTTTGTACATGAAATATAAAATGTAACTATGAGATATTTTATGATTTAATATTTAATAACATTTTAAATTTTCTATTTCCTAATCAAGAAATTATTCTAAAGTTTAATATATTTCAATTTTTTATATAAATCTGCAACAAGTAATTTTTTTTTCACAGGACATGGTTTTAATTAACGTATGCTTCATTTTTTATTACATTTTATTGCATATTATTATTTCATTATTACATTGTTATATTATTTCTGTAGTTTTATTAATCGATATGATGTTTTACAAATATTTTATGGTAAATCGTGCGACAAGGAATAATCTTTTATTAGTTTTTTAATACAACAATTAAATAACCGTAAATTTTTATACATGTACTCGCATAGTATTTTCTTTATTAATTTATTAATATACACACAATACTAATATACAATACTAAATATGCTTTACATACAAATAATGTATAATATAAATTGAAAGATGGCGTCTCTTCATCTATTTCGGTCAGGGTAGTCAACTTAAGGAACAGCCTTGTTTGACAGTTGCAATACACAACGCACGACGCAATTTTTGTCCAATCAAATGACGCTTTGTGATAGAGTCTAAATAAAAATATTGTAGTAATATTTTTTGTTGGCTATTCTGATAGTTGCTATGAATTACAAATAAATGTAATGGCGCGATCAAATCGCGCGTTAAATCAGTTACGCCAAATCCGTATCAATCCAAATAGTTTTGTTAAATTTAAAAGTCATTCATGCAGCAGTAAAATAGTTATTGTACATTATTTGTGTAATAGTGATGTAAAAGTGATACGTTCGAGTGAAAGGAAAAGACAGGATTTTGTGCTTTGCATGAAAATTTAGCGACAGCAAAGAAACAGGTATCGTACTTTCTGTGAAAACTTAACATATATAATTACACACACATATATATACTTAATAAATTAATATATCTGTTAGATATTTTTTATTTTTAATTTGTTTTGCGAAAATATTTTTATACCATCTCATTTTATACCATTTCATGAATTAATATGAAATTTTACTTTATATGTTTATATATATATATATATATATATATATATATATATATAAATTATTAATTAAGCTATTAAATAAGCTAAAATTATTAGTTATTAATTAACATTGAAATAAGATAATTAATTATCGGCAAGATAAAATTTATCGCTAAGCAACAATAATAGATTACTGAATATGAATAAATTTATTTTTGTACATGAAATATAAAATGTAAGATATTTTATGATTTAATATTTAATAACATTTTTAAATTTTCTATTTCTTAATCAAGAAACTATTCTAAAATTTAATATATTTCTATTTTTTATATAAATCTGCAACAAGTAATTTTTTTCACAAGAAATGATTTCAATTAACGTATATTTGTCTCAGGTTTTATTACATTTTATTGCACATTATTATTTCATTATTACATTATTATATAATTTTAGCATTTATTAATTGATATGAACGTTTTAAAAACATTTTATAATAAATCGTGCGAAAAGGAATAAACTTTTATTAATTTTTTAATATAATAATTAAATAATTGCAATTTTTATACATATACTCGCATAGTATTTTCTTTATTAATTTATTAATATATACACATACAATACAACACTAAATATGGTTTACATATAAAAAAGCTATATCGGATAAATTTTTCACACTTTTTTTAAAAATATAAACGTATGTTATATAATTTGATACGCTTCATTATGTTCAATAACACGAGCGTTGTGGAAATATCTAAATAAACAACAGCTAATTATCGCATGATAAAGTTTGATTTAATTAATTAATTCAGTTGATCCCGCAGCTACATCGTATACAATATCCAGAGTAATTTATCGAACAACGATGTCATGTTGTCGTGAAACAAATTCAATGTACGTGTATTTTGTTTCTCGCTTTTGTGAAATTACAATGACTTTAATTAGCGACCGTTGCGAATTGTCTTTGGTAACCATTGTGAATCCAATACAAGCTTAAATGGTAACGCATATATAACGGCCGAATATATAATGTGTACGATGAATTTAACGCACTCACACACCTGAAACTTTGCTCACCTTTATTTTCTCAAAGTAAGAGAGCATAGAAACCAGGTAAAAAAAGCAAATTTCAGGCGTAAGAGTACTGTTAAGAAATAGTCCTATGATTGTAGCTGCTCCTCTATTTTCCTCACAAGAGGAGGGAAAATGGGGGCGCGAGAGGGGGATTCAAGGAGGAGGCCGCGATGTAACGTCACAAACACACCTGAAACTTTGCTCATCCAACATTAAGATTACGGGCCGAGCAAAGAATCAGGCCCACCTGTAACGCTCAATGTTTTTTTCTTTCTTGCGTTTTCTTCTTTCCATCGATGTAATGCACAGCAACAATGAATCCTAAAATGAATAAAAAGAGAGCAAAAGTTTTTGTTAATTGTCAGAGTAAATCAATTAATATACAAAAAGAGAAAAGAAGTTTTTTCCGTTTCAAAGCTTCTGCTTCCTAAAAGCATTCAACTTAAATTTTATGTATACGATTCAATAAATCGGTAGAATATTTAAACATTAGTTTAGAAATGTAAATTAATCTGTTTGCTAAGATTTCATAGAAAAAAGTTTGTTTTTCTCAAAAGTGTATTATTATTATTGAGCATCCCATATTTTTCTGGCGTGAGAAGTATGAGTTATTAAACCTGCAACAGAAAAAAACACAAATTTCAGACATGTATAATATTATCATGAGAAAAAATAATTTATAAAATTGATGACGTACATTTAAAAAAATTTTATGAAAATGAAACACAATAATTAAAAGAATAATTAAATACATATGTTTAAATATATGTATACGCTTTTACTTTGTAACATATCTATGCGTTAAAGCATAAAATTATTTAATGTTAGCTATTACACGGCCGTTTTTTAATTTCCAGTAATTATCTACCGCGACAGTCGTTTAAATATTTTTCAGTGTCCTACAACATAAAATACATGTTAAGTCCAATTAAAATTCGTTTTAACGCGCGAATTACTGCATTTTTCTCTGCCCAGAGAACTACAATTCATATAAAAAAATGTCCCGTCTCTCCCTTCTTGTTTTCCCCCTCTCCTCCTTTCTAAAAAAGATTGTAACGATAAAAAAAAAATACTGATTTATATTTTAAAACATTACTGGACGTGAAACAGTTATTATGTACCTCCGCTTTAAATTGCCGCGATGTTTATTCACTGCGACGCTTAATTCAACGCTCATTTGAACATTTTGTCGACTATACGATACATACCGAGCCCAATTAAAATTCGTGTCACTTCAAGCGTCGCTCTGTAAAACGCGATTTATGCGATTCCTCTCGTCGTTCCCTTTTATCTCCAACTTTTCCGTATGCGCTGCAGCAGGGCGAATTATGACCGGAGAAGAGGGGTGGGAGGGGGAGCGCGGACGTTGTTCCTCATGTTCGTGAAAGCGCCCTTTCTTCGTGGCACACGGCGCGCGATCGTGCGATGAATCGCACGATAGCGAGAACTCTGGAGGAGGAGAAAGAGAAAGAGGAGAAAGAGGAGAAAGAGGATCAGAACGGAGGAGAGAACGGAAGCGAAGCAGCGGGCTAGGTCGTCCAAGGAGGAGGATAGAGTGCGCTTTCATTTGGCGTGCACGCACGTGGACGTACAACACACGTAGGAGAGAAGAGAGAGAAGTGATCATCGTGGTACTCTCGTGGAATGCGAGCGTCAGCAGGAGAGATAGGAGATTACGTCAGACTCCGGCTCCATTTAAATGCCCGGCATTGCTGAAATTGGTCCGAGGTGACCCCTGACTTTGGGAACCGTCTCGTTTCTTTGTCCGGGCCGCTCCTCCTCCTCCTCCTCCCTTCTTTACTCTTTCATGAGAGATAGGGCGCGCGAGTATATCCGTTGGTACAAAGGGACGGTCACGAATTCGGTGACGAGAAGAAAGTCTCGAAAAAAAAGCCCAGATATAAAGAGACGTCATCGCGTTATCGTCCGGTTAATCTGGAGTCTTGCTTCAAACCAGACACGCACGGGGTCGACTGACACTTCTACCCTCTCTCCACCTCGTTCTCCAGTCTCTGAAAAAGGGAATGGTAAAAACGTTCTAGTTAATAGGAATTATTTTTGCGCGAGAGAAATCTTCTCGATTCCTGACAATTTTCGTTTTTCGTAATAATAGCACCGTCGTCGTTAAATTCGTGACGTGTTGACTCGCACACGACCGGCACCACTTCTCACGGCAACTTTCGGGAAGGCATTAATCATGCAACTCGGGAACTACTTGTGTATGATTCGGTTGGGCAAACAACACCGGCTTTTGAGGTCGAATACGCTAATGTCGGCGCACCAACACGACGTACACAACGCCGAGGGATTAATATTCTTTTGTCGTGCGCGCGAGTCGCTCTCGGAATCGTTTGTTATTCCGGCTGCCTCACAAAATCCTCGCCACGGCGATGATATTCGTGTTCCTGTCTACCCTACCTGTACACCATGCACCACACAGTCGACCGTTATCTTCCGTTTAGATATGCAGTCTGGAATAGGTAAACGGACAAATATCTCGCGTTAGAAAAGAAGCGGATGGAGCGTCGTTTTAATTCCCGACTATTTTCACAGAAAAAGAGGCAGAATCGAATCCAATCTGTGTTTGCCTAGACAATACGGTCCCAGATTTTCGTTTTTTTTCGAACAAATTTTGAGTGAATTTTTCTCTTCCCCCGATAATTTAATTTCTGATTGTTATCGCACGATGTAAAATTATTAAATTAAATATCTTCAACCATGTTTATTTAGATTGCGTTAATTAAATATGTTTATTCTTTATTTCTGATAGGAAAGACACGCTTTTCAACAGCACACACACACATATATATATACATAATATTTTCAAGTATAACACGTATTTTAAAAGTATCAACTTCCTCTTCCATAAAAATGTTTTACGCGGATTTCATTTTCCTTCTTTTCAATTAGTTTTTCAAGTAAATTTCTCTCTCAGAGCAGCAATTTAATTTGCGAATGACGTCGTAACATAGGATTATTAAATTTAATATCTTCGACATCATTTATTTGGATTTCATTAAAAACATTTATTTTTCAACTAATTCTCGACAAAAAGAAACTGCGTTTTTCAATGATACATATATATTCAAGAATATTAGACGTATTTTAAAAATATCGAACTTTGTTTTTTAAAATATTCTGGATATGTAATAGTGCAAGTCCCAAAAGAGTAGCTCTCACTGTCTATCAAGAAATATAAATCTGATAAAAGCCTCTGTGCATGTGTGCACGTGTGTATGCGTTGCTCAAAAGACACTTGCCGGAAATTCTTTGAAAAACGCGGAGTCTCCTTTAAGAGTCTTTTTCACCCTTCCTGCATGATGGAATCTCGAATTTCCTAGCGTGACTCGGTTCGTTCTCGATTCTTCGCTCTTTTCAACCAAAATTGATCGATCTATCCTTCGCAAGGATAAGGTTAGCGGACGTCTGATTTCTGACCTTCCTTTTTCAGAATGACGATGATAATCAGCGAACGATTCTTTCGAGAAATATAGAAAGACTATTTTTGAATCCAGTAAATTATCCAGATACAAAGACAATTTTGAAATAATTACATTTAAAAATTTATATAATTTTATAGATTTTTAAAAATTTATATAATTTTATAAAGACTATTTTTGAATGCAATATATTACTCAGAAATAAAGACAATTTTGAAATAATTACATTTAAAAATTTATATAATTTTAGAGATTTTTTTGTTATTTAAAAAATTGACGAAAATAACTTTTGAATTAATTAAATCGATAGATGGACTGATCATCTCTCCGACTGACCTCGCTAATCTCCATTATTATTTTGCAATTCTCGATTCTCAGATACGCGAATAGATTTGCATAGGTAGGTGTGAGATATACAAGGCCAACAGGCGAAACGGTCGAAAAAACGCTTATGAGCGAGTTTGATGGAACATTTATCCCGGCTCTACGAACCGTCGCTACGTGGGTGATCGATCAACCGTCGTTTTCGACGGTAGCAGCGATATTTCGCGAAATATTTTCGAGGCACCATTTTCCGGTTCGCTGCGTTACATTTTACACGCGCGTGTGTGAGCGAATTTATATCATATATTCGGCAAAACAATTATTCCCGTGTGAACGAGATTATTTCTCTGTCGATTTAATTTTCGATGGGCCTCATCAATATCTCTAAAGATTGCCTTTTTGGATTCGCGTCTGTTATTTATATACATTTGCATATTATTACTATTATTGTGATATCAATGTTTTAAATTATAAATCACCCTCTTTTCTCACCATAAGTCCGCAAATATCTCTTTGTTTTTAATTTTAAAAAAATCTTCTCAAGAAACTAGAGAAAAAATTTTTCTCAAGAAAACTATTATTAAATTTATACAAAAATTAATCTTAAAATGAAAAATTTCTTTCTTAGAGTTCAACTTTAAATTCATGAAATACGTTCCGCAAGTATCACAACGATAGTTTTAGGACATCCTGTATACGAACGTTTAATGTGCATCGGAAATAGCTGTCCGTGGGTTATATAACGGTATAATGATGCACGTTTCGCTAACAAAACCAGGGAGTTAAGCTACTCACGTCTGGTTTGTTCATGAAAAGGAGGAACATGAAAAGAGGAAAGACTGAAACTGAGACTTGGCGCAAAAAGAGTCGGCGTTTGACAGGAAGTTGACCCACGTCCGGTTCTAATGTATTTCCGGCCAGTTATACGGCTATCAAATCGCACAAGTCTGCGGTTCCGACGTTTTATTTCTTTCGTACCCTTTTTCGTTCCATTATAATCGCCATCCTCGGGTCTTTCTGGGTCCGAATTAACAACATATCAAGACATAATTGAAAGCTCTATCATTAACATATTAACGTTTCCTTGCTTGCGATCGCGCAGCATTTTCATGGGTGAGAGATCTTTGTAGAATAAATCATATAAAAAGGAAATGGCTATGTTAAATATTTTGTTGAAATTAATCTAAAGTTTTTTCGTTATTAATAACTTGTTTTAATCAAGTATACTTGAAGAAAAAAATTTCTCTTGAGATTAAAAATTTTATTCGAGAAATTTGTGAACCCGTGATTTATATTTCTAAAAGGTAGGGGAATTATATTAGTACTCGAAAAGTAGATGAGAGCTAAAGTTAAGTTCATAAACCCAATTGATCGTTGTACAACTTCCTGTAAAGGCCAACGGAAATTAAGTAACAAATCGCGTATCATGTTGAGATGCGCAGAATAAAATGAAAATAAACTTACGATGAGATCTCTCTGTCTAACGACTTTTTTTTCCTAAACGCGTTAAAATCACGCTATAACCATTTGCAATCGCGGCAACTCGTAGAACAAAGAGAAGCAGGATTGCAGCGGTTAAAGTCGACTCCGCTCGCGAAAACAGGTCCGTTAACGAATCGATTGAAATGGAAATCGATTGAACAAGCACTCGGCCCTTGTTACTCCCCATTTCCTGTCTCTCTGTCTTCCTCTTCTTTCCCCCCACCTAATGTAATTCTTTCATAATACGGATAGTTTCGCGAAACAGAAATCGCGCTTTCGAAATCTGCTAAATAGACGAGACAGAGAGAGAGAGAAAGAGAGAGGGGGGGGGCGGAGGATGAGGGATAATTGTATTGTAATTGCATCCTTCGAGCTACGTGCGTCGACGGAGAGAAAGAGAGGAGCGAAGCCGAGTCACGGTTGACCCGATTTTTTTCTCCACTCTCGCAAGAGTACACGCCAGTGTTCCGAACTGAAACTAATAACCCGCGATGAGAGGGGAAGAGGATAGCGGCAACCGGGAAGAAAAAGGCAGAGAAGAAAGACGGAGGGCAATGGATCTGAAGTGGCGTTCGTTGTGGAGTAAGAAGAGAAGATCGGAGCTGTGCGAGAGTAGAAACTGCGGATAAAAGCGATGCGGAAGGATAAATTATTCACAGGGTGTCCCGCGTAATTGTAATCGTCGATTATATGTCGATTGTATCGCGGTTCTTTATGAGTCGGGTTATCCCCTTTGATGTTTTCATTATCGCCAAAATCCTTTATCCTCTCACGTCGTTATAGATATAAATGGCCATTATTGAAAAATTCTTCAATTTTATTTTAAACTCAATATTTTCGCGATCAAAAAATAAAGAGAAACCGATTTCTCAATTATAAATGAATGAAAGATTTTTTCCCGAAAATGATATTTTATTAAAATTAAGATTGCTCGTTCCGCGAAACCTTGTGCAATATATAATATTTAATGACTAATTTTTACTAAAAAGGTTCTTGGAAAAAAAGAAATGATATTTATACAATATGTTATTTAATTAATTACTATATCATTGTAGACTTCTGAATTACTCCATTTTATTTAATTACTCCATTTTACTTTGTTAAAATGGGAACTTTTATCTACAAAAAATTGTAAAAAAAATTCGTAACAATTTTTAACTCCCTGTTTTTTTTCTATCACCCCGAAAATTCCTATAAAGAAAGGGATGGGGATTAGGGGAATCCGTCATCGACGAAGGTGCTTCACGCGAAGTAACGACGCGCTTCGTACATGTACACCGTGAAACGGCCCTTTGTAAACCTGAACGAGACAAGCGTCGATCGATAAGCGCGTTATATGCATTAGGAGACGTGGTGAAAGAAAGTGTCTTGTTCGACTAGGAAAACGACGAAGAAGCGACGAATCTGCGCGAGCGCGTTCTCCATTTTCGCCGGAAGTACGGAACACGCTATTATGTCACGCCTCACGTTTTGTCACGCGATATTACGAGTGACGAAAGAGAGAAAATAATCTACCTCGCTTTTTCTCTTTATCCGCACATTTTACCCTTTTATACGGATACCTTCGAGGGAGAGAGAGGAGGGAGCGAAAAATCCGTAGACAATTATTTCTCGCGTAATATCCGATGAATAAAATCTATCGATGAGCGAAAAGCGTGGGCAGAAGTGGAAGGATATCTGATTCGATAGTAATCTTATTAACGGTATTATTTATTGACGTGGCGCGTTGGATAACTCGCGTAGGGGCTCGCGTGACGTAACACAGGTACTACGTCTCTATTTCTCGATTCGAGCCGTCTCTTGCGGAACGATCGATCGATCGAGGGCGAAGAGAACGCGCGTCGCGCGGAAACGGAAACGACGGCATCCGACGACGTTAAAGTCCAACGACGCCGTTTCAGCGTCGCGAAATAGATCACCCGGCTTATCCGGCTTTATAGCCGACGGCGAGTACGGCCGAGAGAGCCGTGGAAGCTTTTTCGCGCGCACGTACCGCGAGTTATTTCAACATAATCGCTCTGCGAACTGCCAGGCGACGAGAGAAAGAGAGAGAGAGAGAGAGAGGGAGGGAAGAACTAAAAATTCGCTTCGGGAAAATATGATTTGCTTGATTCACATGCAATTCCCTTCGCAGAAATACGGACGATGGGGTGCCTCGAGCACATTTTTTAGCGAAAATTTTGCGAAACATATTCGTCCGTTATTCTGATTGGTCCTCTTCGAAAGATCTCTACTCGTCATCATTAACGCGACACGATACTCCGCGTTTAATGTATGTTAATTAATGAAGAACATACGTGGGTTGCGTTGACAATCAACGAGGCGACATAAGCATACGTGGGATGCTTGCACATATTCCTAGGTGCATATAGATCTTTGATATTCTCTTAAGGAAAAGTACTCTCTGCGCTGTTGACAACTTCGAAGAGATACCGCGTCCTCAGAATTTGAGATGTGTAACATTCTGCATACACGTTGCTCACGTAGCTCGCGTACTAGACGACCACGAGAGAGACAGAGATAGACAGACAGACAGAGCGAGAGAGAGAGAGAGAGAGAGAGAGGGGGAGAGAGAGAGAGAGAGAGAGAGAGAGAGAGAGAGAGAGAGAAAGAGAGAGAGAGAGAAGTGGATGTAGATCTCACCGTTGTGTACGCTCGATGTAATCGTGTTCCTTTGATGCGAGACGATGCGCATCGCAGGAAACTCGTCTCGGTATACATCACAGACGAAAACGCGCAATCGCGGCCTGAATGTCGCGCTGCGGAATGTGCCTTCGTGTAAACAGGACGATGATGTGCTGGCATCAAACAACACTCGGATATCTCTCTAAACACTGTGCCACCTTGTTACATTACGTCACTCGGGAGTTTCTTGCTTCCTATCGCGAGCAAATTTCGCATACGCAGCGCGGAGCGAGCAATCGTGCTACAAAATTAGACACACTGTGCCTTATTGAATCGTTCAACGCGCGAAATGCGCAGAGACGAGATCGCTCTCTCTCTCCTCCTCTCTATTTCTCCAATATAAAATAGTTAAAAATAACGTAGCACGAAGAGAGAGAGACAGAGAGAAAGAGAAAAAGACTTTCAATCGAATCATGAAAAATAATGGAGAAACAATATATACATTTTTTTCGCATGTAAAGCTTGATGAATGGAAACAATTTGGAAAATTTTCAGTTTTTTTTTTTTTTTTAACAATGTCTGTTACACATCGTGCAATATACTCTGCAAGAAAGAGAGAGAAAGAAAGTTTAATTGATGATACATCGATTTAATGAAATAATCTGGAAAACAAAAATTAATAAAGAAATAACTAAATATAATTCAAGTTAATAATTTTAATTTGATAAAAAAAAAAAAAAAATGAAAGATATAAATATGCCCGCTCAATTTTTTTTTTTTTTTTTTTTTAATAGCAAATGTTCTTCCGCTCTTCTCAATTATATTACCGCGTGCAATAAATTACGTCATCGATAAATTCTCGCGATACAGTTTGCATCGCTCGTATCGTCGTCGACCCTGATAAGTCTCGCTCGTTGCGGACGCGCGAAATATTTTTATCGCCTCGAAAGCTATTTCGCGCCGCATCCGGCGGCGCATTTTCCGGCACCGCTCTTCCCCAGGCTCGTTAGTTTTTCCCCGTGTTGCGCGTCGCGTCGCCATTCGTCAGCTTCCGCTCGGTGTATATTTTCAAACGCGCGGTCTCGTACATTTTCCCTGATTTCGTAACGCGTCGACGTATAACGGCGTGACGCAATCCTGTACGAGGAGAGCCCGCATCCCAGAACAAGCGTGCTCGCATGTGAGAGATGTGCTCCTCCCCCTCTCCTCTCTCTCTCTCTCCCTGTCGTGCGTGTAAAAAAAAGCCACACGTACGAACGCATACACACGCGTGCAACGTAGACTCGGAGCTCTATTGCGCGTAGCGCACTCGCAATAACGCCGTGACCATATGCCTCGAACACGTGTGGTTGTATAAATAAGCTTTATGACGTCATCCCGAAGCCGCATGATTCTGTCGCTGCGTTCCCTCCCCCTCGTCTGTTCTCCTCCCTCTGGCTCTCTTTGAGACGCACAACGCTAAATTGCGTCGTTTGCTCCGGATTCTTCAGGCCTGAAGATTGTACGGGAATGTAACAAGAGGTGCGAGATTAAAATGTGGGTTGAAGAATAGAACTTGGGAAAGTGTAGGTAATAAACACGCGGATAATGTGAACCAGACTTTGAAATGCGCTGATGTTTAATTGATGTACTTTGTGGCACTGCTACGGTTATGACATAGATTTGTGGAGTTTATTAAATATTTATAGTCGAATGTCAGACCCGCGAGTGCAAAAATACTAGACGTCAGTATAAAAAATGAGAGAGAAATTAACGAGAAACTCGATGTAAAGATTGGTCAACAAATTATCATCAAAATTGCGCAGAGTTTAATTCCTTCAATTTTTTTCCCGTGCAATTATTCAGATTTTATCTAAACATTTATTTACATATCATAGCCGGATTGTTGAAAACGTTTTCATGTTGGAGATTTGACGAGACAAATAACGTCACGCGTGACCGCTAATTGTGTGATTCATTGAGAAGCAAGCATATACACCGAGATAAGATTAGCAATAGAGGGAATGGTTTATTTGTTCCGCGATATACTGTAGAATCTGCTCTCTCGTACTGGCGTGCTCGTTCTATTGGAGCGGCGCAATAAATAATCGGTCAGAATAGAGTCTTACGTAACGAGAAAACAGATGGTCCGATGGAGATCGCGAAGAAAACGTCGCCCTAGAAAATCGCGTCCGCGAAATTAAAATTGCCCCATTACCAGGCGACGTTACATGATGGCGGCAATATAAATCCATACGTAAATAACTGTAACTGCTAATGCAAACAAGCTTTACGGCCGTTTCGCGCAATCCGCCCGAGCAATTCCGACGATTAATACTTGGCATCGAACTCGCGATCGCGACGTTTCGCCTTCGGAATTTCCATCAAGGCTCGCGGATTCGCGGAATTGCCGTAAGGCACTTTAACTGACGGCGACAGTTGAAATGGATTTCAGAATTTCCCATTTCCCGTATATTTCCCCAAAATTGCCTATAAAGAACGCGAATCCTTAGGGAATATATACACTCTCGCAAACGCGCACGTTTATCCTTTACTGCCGCTTATATTTTGCAATAGAATTGCTAATGAAATTATTACGAATAAAATCTCAATTTTTGAATAATATTTTACAAGCCGCTATTTTTTGAATAATATTCGTGATACCGCTGGCATTACATTAATAACATTCACTTAAGGAAAGCTACGTAATCTTCTGTGAGATATAGGTGTATCATTTTAATTATAGCAGTGATTTAGCGTACGAAATTACGATCCATTAAAAGAAGGTCGAGATCACTTCGCGAAGTCATACGACGCGTAATGAGACGTATTTAAAATTATTCCGAATGGATTCGGTCAAAAAAGAAACTGTTTCGCGTAATTATCCGCGCAATTTATTCGCGATGGCACCTCGCGTCGCTTAACATAAGAATGTTGAACGCGAGCTTACCGTCCCTTTTCTTTCAACGGGAAAAACGAGTGGCTATGAAAAGTTTAAGGGAACGGGGATGACGATACACATAGCGATGACGAGGGAGAGGAGAAAAAGGAGGAAGACAACTTTCGCTTAAATCCGCGATAAGTATGCGCGAAATGTATGAAAGAAATTTGGTGCATGTGTGGAGCAACGAAAACATTTGCAAAAACACGCGAGAGCACGCTTTAAGTATCATTGTTGCAGTCCTAGAATTCTTGACGTGCCCTCTATAAATTCACCGTATCTGAATTATGTTATAAAACCGTTTCCTTTTGATTAATATTAATCTTGGAAGAATTTTTCCGTCTGTAGATTAATACAAAATTGTAGGTAAATTTGATTTTCAGATATTTTTCAATTCAAAGCGAAATTAAATTCGCGTTTCTTGAAATTAAGTTCTTTTATTATTTATCGATATATCGGTAATATTTTATAAATCTTTATGATTATATCAATCCACGAAATATATTCAATAGCGAAAAACGTGAAATGTGTGCATTTCAACTTTTCCTTACTTTTCATCTTTTTTTGAAGTATTTTAAATTATATATGTATATTCTTCTTTATATATTTTTTTTTACGATTTGTACAACTAATTGTGTTGATTCTGTCAAAATGATAGGAACGCGCAAGGGAATTGGAAGCAAAACGCTGATGATGTTTAGAACGTTAGAGGTGATGAAGACTGTGTAAATGACTGAGAAAGACGGTGGCGACTGCGTATCTCTTTCTTGAGAGAGAAGGAAAGAGAGAGAGAAAGAGACTCATTGCGACACAATAAGAAAGGCAGTTGGGAATCGACGAAAGGGGCGACGATAGTTAAAGAACAGGCGGGATGCGGGGATGTACCGTACAAAATGCGACATTACCGGGGACAAGCGATCATTAAGGCCACCCCCGTGGCTAAACAAAAGGATCATTGAGAGACTTAAGCGAGGCTGCAGGCAGTTTGGAAACTAGTCGCTCGAATTGTACATCGCCACTTTCGCAAATTCTGTCTCTTTCTCTTTCTCTTTCTCTCTCTCTCTCTCCCTCTCCCTCTCCCTCTCTCTTTCTCGTTGGCTTTTCTCTTTCATCGTTGTACGCCTCTGCGCTTCTCCGTGTCGGTGCACTTTGACCTCTGGACAACGGGAACATCTCCCACGGGTGCCGTGCGAGTTTCCATTTTGATTTCGTGGTTCAATTGATCCCTGGTTTGAACCTTAACAGCACGAATTTTCGCTCAAAGGTACAAAATTGTCTTCTATTAATATCTTTTATCCAAAAAACAAAGTAATAAACTTTTATACCACTATTATATATGTAACATTTCTCAAGAATATATTTTATTAAATTATTTTCTTCGACTTGAATATTTTTCATCACTTAATCAAGAATTGTAGAATAAGAGAAACTATGTTAATTAACTTAAGAAGAGATATTGAAATTAAGAACTTTCTTGTTTACTTCAACTTAACCTTTTCGGAGAAAAGCTGCGTAATTATGCATAATTTGAAACTGCAAATATTTCAATCTTTTGTAAAAAAATAAACAGCTCGTAATACAATCCCGTTATTTCGCATAATACATTATGCGCATCGTAGCGTAAATCTTCATACATTATCTCCGCTGTGCTCCGCTATTAGATTCAATTGCATCGCATGTATACTGATTGACCTAATATTATCGATTCTCATACATCGAAGAGATGGATACCCATAACTCGCGCTGCTTTTCACGGAGCTCGACATCAAGATATCTCTTCACCGGGATAAAGTGGAGAAAAAGGAAAGGATAATCTCATTTCTTACCGACAACGCGACAGCCAAACGTCGTTAACGTATATATCGTCATTGAAATCGGATTACACGTGCACTGCCGTTCACGCGTGGGTGCAAAAAGCACAGTAGAAAAGGGAAAGGGAATAGGAAGTCCACCGCCGGACGTAATTCCTCTTCCTTCTCTTTTTCTGAATTTTTTTACACAGACCTGATCGTGCGATTCGAGGTTTCAATCCCGAGGAATTCATTTTCTCGCCAGTCGGTCGGTACAAGAGTGAATTTACGAGGATTATGTGTTTCTAGACCGATTCTAAGCCGCGTGAAAATGCGGTCCGTTCGCTATTTCTTTTTTTTTTTTTTTGCGAGCCCCGGCTTAATGCTAATCCCGAAATCAGAATTTTATTACGGACAGGTTTATGTTTACGCTTTTATTATCCGCGTGACGCAACCAAGGACCTGATGTGACTAAATCGAAATGGTCTGAAATATTGTTATCGTTGCAGAAAATTTGATGCTGAAAGATAATTCAATTTTCTACCTTGTACATCCAAGAGAACATAAAATGAGTTTTAATTAATAAATATAATAGAAACTTGGTCTTTTCTTTCTCGCATAATTCACATCGTTAATTTCAATGAGAGATCAGCAAGTTGCAAGCTAACGAATCCCATGCGAATCACGTGAAAAATTATTTTTGCATTATTTGCGCATTCGTCCGCGCGGTTAGATGTCTCATGGCGACCGTAACCGAATTTACATAGGGTGCACCGCGACGCATCGGAGCCGTTATCGACTAAATAAACTGGAAAATGGTTCCTGGCTCGTGGAAAATGAACCCTGCCGCCAAAATTGCCACCCGATGGAGCCGGGTTTAATTAAATATATCGAGTTAATTAAGTATCTGCATTTTCATCAATATTAATATCATTTACATAAATCAAGTAATAATGGGTAATGTGGGATGTCGCGCACGCGCCCAGTATTTTATCACAGTAGGAACGATTACTCAAGTCGCGCAGCAATTAATTATCTTTATGGGGATCGACACGCGAATGTATTACACACATTAGATATTCTGTAAATTACACAGAGACGTACGTTATTTACAATTGCATTTTATTCAAACACAAATGTAGAAAGTAAATTAAAAGATAATATCTATATCGAGACTGTAGATTTTCATGGATTCAGCATTCAAATATAATTATTGATAATATATAATTATTTTATCTTTTATCTTACCTTGATTTTTTTATTTTGATTGTGTCATCATCCTTGTTATATGCAATCCTTTTTTATTTCATTATCTGAAACAGAAAAAATATTTTCTTAATTGAAATGTGTGAGTCAAATTAAAATTGAGTTAACATGGAATGAAATTTTTTTTCAAATATCGCAGCATCTCGAAAAATTAATAATCTTATAGACAAGAATTTTAGTTAATCATTAAAAATTATTATTTTGCATAAATCTTAAAATGTAAGTTTTATAAAAAGATGTTTCAGATAAAAGTCGCACTTTGTTTTACAAAGATAACTTTAAAATCTTGAAAAAGGCCTCAACTCGAAACAGAAGCGTGCAGATTGTCTCCTTCGAAATTTAGCAATCTTTTATCTCTGATATTTTCATAGCAATATTTTTCTATAAATCATTTTTAAAATTTATTACGGATCATAATTTTTTCCGACACATTTTATTACAAGATACATACGTAAGAAGATCATTAAGGGAACGATATCACTTCCTTAATAAACGTTATAAATCACTAGAGAACGACAATCATCAATTATCATTAAAAAGTGCTACGGTGTCACGACTGTTCCTCTGATTAACCCTATTAAATATTAGATCCCCCATAGAGTCCCAAGATCTGTGTCAAATCTCTCATCTGTTGGAGCGACGCGTATAGACATAGAGTCGCATTCCAACGAATCATCGTCCTAATCATCATCGTGCCGCCGTCATTACCGTACGCTGCATTCGGAAAAGAATATCTCGCCTCCCACGCGCGTATCATCGTACACGTATACGCGTGCATAGGTACATTTGTGCGCCTGGTGTTGTGTCCGGCTCGACGGAGGGAATCGACAATTTGACGGATCGATAACCGTTCAACATGCTGGCCGACTCGATCGGTCTCTCTCTCTCTCCCTCCCTTCCTCCCCCCCCTCTCTCTGCATGTACATTCCCGCGGGATTGCTCGAAGGCGTGAAGGCATAGCCATTATTTATGAAAGCCGTAAATCACGATCGATCGATCTGTCAGATCGATCGCGTTTACCCGGTCGCTTGTTCGCACGCGCTCCAACGTCGGTCCCATCGTTCGAGGAAACACTTTGACGAGAGATGCCCACGTATATGATGCAACTATCATGGCTATATCGCTGTGACACTAGTGGAATTATACCGGGCAAACACAATATCGCGCGTGCGATGTATCCCGCATACATCTATTGTATACATACATACGTTGCGTATACTTGCGTCTCCGCGACGACGTCGAGACATTATTCTTCGTCGACTATTTACCGCATTCGTCGCTATTTACCGCGCCTTATTACTCTTTATCCAGAGAAATAGAAATATTAAAGAGGCGCGCGAAAAGTGGCGTTATAATTTAATATTATAATATAATGTTAAAATTATATTATAATTTAATATTATGTAATATTAAAATTATATTATAATTTAATATTATAGAATGATGACATTTATAGGAAAATGGTTTTAAAAAATGTATACATCAAATGACACCTTACTTATTTAGAGAAAGACACTTTTTTACATTCGTCACTTAATTTACCATAATTAAGTCTCTTGTCTCGCCTGCATTTCGCTCATTATTCATAGTTCATCAAGCTGAAGCTTTCTTGCACAAGACAGCTCAAATTCCATCGCGTAGAAAGCGCTGCGATGAGCAAGACAGAATTTCTGATTAATAGATGTCAGCAATTTATGATGATTATGCCCCCTCCCCCCCAATGACACCGCAGAGATACAGTTAATTGCTTAACAGGTGTCGTTTACTGCTTATCACGCCTTCGAAACGCTCTCGTCGAATCAATAAAGCAGTAATTAATTGTAATATGCGTCTTTCTTCCAGATTAACGGCAAAGTCATTGTATAAAGACACACTCGATAAATTAGAACGACTGAAATTCCGTCACGTAAAGAGTTTTAGAATAACGAATCTTTTCGTGTCAATTGTCGCGTGAAGCTGTGAAAAGAAGCTTTTTCCCACTGTAACTTGTAAGGACGATGATCATTATAATACTTAAAGCTCTCGTGTGAATAATGGTAGACTGGTATATAGTCACGTTTTTCTTACTTTGACGCGAATCGAGATAATGCTGAGAGTTTCACATCGCTGGGGATTTCATACATTCATACGCAGATATTAACGGCATTTTATGCGCTTAATTGGCAAAAAAGAACTTTTCTTTTTCACATTTTTCGTTTTTCTGGCGCACACATTTCAAGTTGTAATATTTTATAATAATTATTTTATATATTACATTTGTTTAATCAAATAGACTTTTTTTACAAAATTTTTATTCCAAGATATAAAGAACATAATTCAAGATGTATCTAAAGCTGTGTGTATTAGTGAGAAAATGGGAAAAGTAATGTCGTTGGATTCAATTTTAATCGAACGATTACAAAGTGATTGAAGTAACATTATTTTCGAATTAGTCGTATTTCGTATCAAATTCTGCAAGGGGAGTGTCAAACTCGAATAGATAAACAAATTTAAAAAGCGCTTACTGACAAATTACATGATGACACGTCAGTTTAAAGGAATTTTACCCGGGATTTGACCTAGATTCGCGTCGGCAGCTACAGACTATGGAAATTGTGGTCTAACAAGCTTGTTAGCTTCACCGGAAGGAATGCACCGCCAGTCGATTCGTTGCACATAGCAAATTGCGAATAACAATGGTTAATTTAACAAATGCAGACTACAATTTAAATTTATACGTTATTAATGAGATAAATAATACAATTTTGATAGAGTCAAAGAACAATCTTTAATAGTGCCGTATTATTATCACAGTAGAGAATATAAATATAGAATATTTACATGTAAAATAGGAGTAATCACAGAAATAAATCGTAAATATACAAAAATTAATAAATTATTCTGTGGAAATAACATGATTTTTTATCATTATGCAAGTAAATATTTTCTTTAAATATTCTCCCTTGCTTACCATTTTCGTTCTGTCGAAAAACCTGCTATTCACGATAGCGTGTGAAATACAACAAATAAATAATCGCTAAAATATTTATAAATGATGTGATATTTTATTATTAGATATTTATATATTAAAATGTAAAAAACAAAAGGAAATATTAAATTGTATGGTATTGCGTGTATGGTATTTGATTGAAAGCTCACTTACTTTTGACCTTAATGATTCTTTTAAGAAGAACCGTATTTCTCGTTCAAGAGAATTTGACTCTTCCGGTGCGCATATTACAACGGTCCCATTATTTAATGCCGCCCGCACCTGCCTGCAACAGGTGATGGGGGCCCGCGATCTCTCGGGCCTCTCGGGTACCGGGGCACGTGCCCTTGATGGAGAAACGTGTCGCTCCGAATAGCCGCGTATCGCGAAATACAATCGACTTGCCATAAAAAAAACAGTGAAATCGTTCCTGCCGATGCGTGCTTCTCTCTTTATAGCATATTCGGATCGTCGATTCGGATCGAGGGATTCTACGGGTAAAAGACCTTTAAACTGACATCGTGTCGTACATCACTTGTATCCGGGTGAAACGGGAACTTGCATAATACACGTATCGTCTCACGTGATCGCGTCGTTTATAGGCGAATAAATTGTTGCGTGGTTATTTAACTATCTCGAGATTTTTTAATGCACAATATATTTTAATGTATATATTTTCTTTTTATCTTGTGTACATTTTAGTATATTTATTTTAATATGTAATATTTATAATATTTATAATTATTTTAATATATAATATTTAGAATAAAATGCGAATGAAAAATCAATTATTCGAAATATATTAACATAAATAAAATTAATATCTGTGCGATGGCATTGAATTGATTCATGTTGATATAAATCATATAAATGCATATCATCGCGAACGTTTTAAAATTTCAATAAAATTAGGCTTAGAAATAGTCATATCGTTCATTTGAGACAATGTACACGAAACCAGTCAGTATTTTTCCTCTTTCAATACCGCCTAGAATTACACGACACAATCGTTGTGTCCTTGTATGAAACACCCACGTTGCATTATATTACAAAACTCTTGCCTTCATACCATATTGCGTCGTGCTATTATTTCATTTTCGATCATCGATTGTGAGGAATTTTTTAATTTTACGAAAATTTTATTAAATGAAGAGAACATTGAAATTTTGTCGGATCTACGTATGTATCTGCAGAAGCTTGAATATATCTATTTCTACGAATTTAATTTAGAATTAATATATTTATAAAATAATATTAACAATTATAAAATAAATATATATTTTCAATAATTTTCTTATACAGATTATCACATTATTAAATAACAGCTTAAATGCATAAATAAATAGTTAATAAATAACATCGATTAAACTCGGCATATTGCGTTTGAAAAATATCGGAATATACAGAGGAATGTATTCCGTAATTGATGATACAATCCGAAAGATAATGATTCTATATGAAAAAATACATCCAAAATGTAGAATACATTTTTTTTGTATAAGGATTTGTTTTCGATAAAATTAATTTGTCGAAAACAAATCCTTATACCTTCAAAAATTGGAAAATTGATAGCATATCATGCTTTTTAAAATTTTAATAATCTGCATCAATTTTGTATCATACATTGTTATCAAATTTATTTTGACAATGATTATTAAAATATGTGTAAAAATACAATATTTTTTCTATTAAAAATAAAATTTAAATACTTTATACAAATTTTCTTCTTTTCCTCTTCTATATTAAGTAAATTATTTTTAATTGTTTTATTAAGTGGAATGTTGTATATTTTTATATCTATCTATTAACAATCCAGATGAATTTGATAACACATGACAAAGTTAGAATATAAAAATCTCAAAAATTAAATATACATTAATTTTTAAAATTTTAAAGTCAATTTTCTCGGAAAAAAACATCTGATATGAAATTTAATTCTACATTTTTTATTATTTTTTTCATGTAAAATCATTATCTTTCCAATTGTATCTGTCACTAGTTACGTGACTAATGTATAGCTTGTACATGTACGTACACAATCGCAATAACATCGTCAAATATTTGCCGAATGATATATCGTGCGTCGTCAAATAATAAGCAACGGCTCTTAACGAACTCGGCTTGTACAAACGAGTTATTTTATGCGAGCTTGAGGACTATGAATGACAGTCTCCAAATCGCATAACATGACGAGAAATGCAAAATAGAACTCGGCATTTTACTATTGCGTTCTCCGCGAGAGCTGAACAAAGGAAGAGAGAGAGAAAGGCAAATAAAGTAATGAGACAATCAAATTAACAGTACAAATCTCACGCTTCACCGCCTACCAAATCACACCTTGTCTCTCTCTCTCTCTCTCTCTGTCTCTCTCTGTAAAATATGTATGTGTGCTGCCAGCAACTGAATATATCAACGATCTATCCAGGTTAGGTATAAATACATTCGCATGAATCACGCGTTACGCAAACTCGCAGCTTCGGAAAGGGTGTGTCCGGAAAGTATTGTTTGCCGCTCCGTATCTCGGTATCGTCGCCGCGGTTTTCCACGTCCGTAGTTTTCCGCAGAAAAGTATTGCCTTGCGGTACCGTAGCCAGGTTTATCCTTCGATATCCCGGTAAGCTTCGCGTTACCATCAGCAACGCCTATCTGTCGTCCATTTATGTTTCAAAGATGCAATTTTACGATTGTGTACCACGTCGGATCGGAAAATAAATTGCGGAAAAAATTAACGAGTTTTAAATAGAAAACAATTCCGAAAGAAAGCGTTCTTTTTTCAGGGGTTTTTTGTGGCATATTTGTGAACATGCAGCTTCCAAATATGATTTAAAAATTATTAATTAATTAATTTATCCTAAAGCAAAAAAAAAATTTGAACATCGTAAAACGCGGCAATATAAAGTGCAAAGATAACGAGATTGCGAGATAACAAGGTATCATAATAATTTTTAATAGAATAAAAAGGTGTGCATTTTTTTTTGATAAAATGGATCATTATTGTTCTGCATTCAAATACGTGTACCATGTCGTTTGCTCAATCGTAAAATGTTATGTGATTGTTAATAGTTTTGTAAACTAATGAAAAAAAAATTTTACTTCTCGACTTTCATTCCACGAAGGAAAATGACACGCTTACATACTTTGTATGCAGTTCTCGTTTCGGGAAGTCAGTTATATAAACTCAATTTAGTCCATAAATCGTAGTCACAGAAAGGATATAAGCCAATTTTAGTTCAAGGGACAGATTCTAATTCTACTTTTAGTTGCACCTTCAATCTTGTTTCAAGTGTTAATTCCAGTTCCACTTCTAAGGAAAGACGAATTCTAATTCGAGAAGTTACAACAAGCGTGAGTTTTTCGCGGTCCTACAGGCTGTGCTGCTTGTTAGCCAACAGTGAATTCTACTACAAATTCTTGTCAGCAGTTTGTGAACTTCAACAACTTCTTTGCAGTGTCTACTGCAGGGGTTAGATTCGTATTTCATCGAAATGGGCCTTCTATTTTCGCGAATTCCGTTTCCACGTGTTTTCGTAATTTCATTTGTTTAAATATTTTTTTAATAAATTATGTATGACAGTTTTATAAAATTATTTAAATTTTTAACTTAATATAAAATTTTATTTCTTGTGGGTATATTAAATTAATACACAACGGTTTTTCTGTAAAATTAGCTTACATATGTATATAAATAAAGAACGAGTTAAATTTTTAGTATGCTTTGCTTCAGAAATAAATTAAGTAACGGTGCTTTAATCTTTAATGCACCGCGGAATCTAGATTCAAAGCATCGTATTACGTTTACCTATTAAACGATGTTCCTCGTAAATAGGAGTGCACAAAGGATTAAGATGTTCAGAGCTTCGCTATGGAAGACCGGATAAACGCTTAATAATAAAACTTATTAAGTAATTTTAATCTTGAGCCGTACACAAAGTTTTAATTGCACGAAGGTACGAAAATATAATTACGTTAATTGAAATGAGAGTATATTTTGCGAATTCATATTTATTACAAATGAAACTTTCCAGAGAGAGAGAGAGAAAGAGAAAGGGAAAATTTAATTTTTAATTCCTGTTATATTAAAGTTTGGAAAAATAAAAGCACCACGTGCGCGTGATAAAGGAAGAATAGAGAATACGTTACGAATACATCGAGTTTATTTTTCTGTCCGGTCGTCACCCTAATTTTCGTCCTCCTGCCATTTTTCTGATACAGTGAGACCCTTAGACAAGTGTGAAGAGAAATTCCAGGAAGTGCGAAAATGAATTCCAAAAAAGAGGAACAGTTAAAAGATTTCGAAAGACGATGCAGCTTCCAAAGCAGAATCTACAGAAAAAAAAGAAAAATCTTTGGAAAATATTGGCAATAAAATAAGTAACGTCATGACGATTCAACGTAAAAACGCAAGACGTCGAAATAAAAAGGAAGAACAAAAGGAAAATAAACTTCCTGACATCTCTCCTACATCCGATGAAAATTTAAAAGAGGAAAAAAAACAAGAACAAGAAGTAGAGGAAAAAACCAAGATATAAAAACCAAATGGTCGGTATTTGTCTGCAACATTTGTCCTTACGATACGCAGATTTAATTTTAAACGACACGAACACCACATAAAAGCGGTAAAACCAAATAATGAAAACGAATAATTGTTAGAAATCAATATTCACAGACTAAAAAAATATGTGAGGCGCAAGTGGCTGGATCGGGAATCGAGTCTTTCGCTTTTCGAGCAACTGCTCTAGACCACTGAGCTATCCAGACCTCACACCTAATGCTTATTAACACAGTGATATGCGACTCCAGAGCGATGTTAGTATATTTTTGCGGGAAAAAATTATGACAAGCTCTTTAAAAGTTTGTTAAAATGCATTCAAATTGAAATCTGTTTATCACATTCCATTCTTATTTGCATTTATTTATTTGAAGACAGCTTACACTCTACTTCTTAAAGCGGTCCAATGCTGAAGTTATTGATTTCGTACGTCACAGGACACAGCGAGGACGATCATTTCCGAGCACGTAAGCGCGTATCCCATCTTCCCTTCTTTTTCCTGCCTCTTTACTCAACTCTCAAGATACAAAAGTAGACTCCGAACACAACCGCGGTAAAAGGATAGGCAATGACGCGCAATTGCGAGACGAAAGAAAGCACGGTGTTATCGTCAAGGGTGTCGAGTAAGAGAATATCGGCCGATAGGGTTACATCCAGGATCGGATCTGCCACGAACCCGATAAAACGCCCGCTTCTCCGGTTGCCAGCTCTTAAGAAAATCCCGTCTCACCCGCAGAATGCAAATCGGGGATGCTAGGGACAAAATAAAAAATAGCAAAACTGTGCTCCTTTTTTTAAAATTCACTCGGCAAAAAATTTCGGCCGTAAATTTCGATGAGTTTTTAATAAAATTAAGATATTTAAATTCAAGATATCTATTCCATTTGGAATTAATATTTTATTCGCAAGATCCTGACAGAGAGAGAAGGGCTTTCAGGGACACATAAATCTCAGTACGCTAAATGTGCGATATCCTCGTGCCATATGAACGCATTTCTGCACACGCACACGCGCGTGAATCACGCATACATCGCGTTACGCAATGCGTAATCGCGAGCGAGACGAGATACGTGTGTAACGACATTTACAGCGATACGCATCGTGCGTGCGCGTGCCTTGTCCGTGTGTGTTGGATGCCATTTATTTTCTCATGCGATACGCATTCGTCGCCACATGCGGCAGCAAATCTCTGCGTGCGAGTATCGTTACGTTTTTCCCTTCTTTGGTGCGTTACACCCGCCGTGAATCCCCGACGAAAGGGGATCCGGACTCGTCAAGGACACGCTTATACGACGAGTGCTTAAATACATACGCGGCATACGCGACGCGAATGAGAGAAGGGTTTTAATGAATTCCTATTCTCCAAACTTCGTTGAAAGAGGAGCAAAGGGAAAAAAATAGAGAATGGGGGAGCCGGAGATGAATGGAACCGTTTCTGAGCGATGAATGGAACGACGATTATACCGATACTGTCGGTGCGTTAATGTCCGCGACCCCGAGAAACGTTAATCCCTTCAATCGGATCGCATAATCGCGCGATTGTTGATTCACTTAAAGCAGCGGAACTTGGCTTCTCGGGAAGCGACTGTGATTCTATCAATCGAATAAAAATGTTACTTCTTGGAAATTATTTTATTGTTAGATATGGTCCAAATATTTCACGATTGTATTATAAAATAATATTATAAATTAATAATAAATTAATTTATAAATTAATATTATAATATTATAATATTGTAATATTATAATATTATACAATAAATTAATATTATAATATTATTATTAATATTATAAATTAGTAATGTTACACTGAGGAAAAAATTATCTTGAAATAAAAAAATTTTAGTTAACTCAAGAAAGCTATTTATTCGGTGAGTACTAATCACGTATTTACTTGTATTCAAAACGTCTGTTTGCTTAAGTTAAGTATTTATTTATATGTTTAAAAATATATATATGCTTAAAAAAATATAATTTTTAATTATTTTTATTTTAATTTTACAACATATTGATTAAAATGCATTTTTTATTCCCAAAAATTTTAAATTTTTTAATTTAAAAAAATAATATATTTAATTTAATAAATTATAGTATATATTTTACGAAAATAATATTTAAATATAAAAAAATATATAAATGAAAATAATGTACTTAATATAACATGCATATTTAATTAAATGCTTTTGCTTAAATGAAATAAACAATTCCTTGCATTTAAAGCAAAAGTTTCAAGAAAACAAATTTATTTGATTTAAAAAAATTTCTCCCTCAGTGTATAAAAATAGCTGTAAATTTTCTCAAATGTGTCAAGGTTGATCTGAAAAGTAACTTTTTTCCCCCGTTGATTTCGCGGATCGTTTATCATTCACGGAAGAGATTATCCATTCGTAAAACAACGTTTCAAATAACGATTCCGCGTCGCATTCGTACGATCGATTCGCCGTCGTCGTCCAGGAAGCGCGCTAAAACGCACCACCGCGGACGAGAGGACGACAATGGGCGACTCTGTAAACCGGACGAATCGTAACGAGAGCGATCGGGCGAAAGAACATAATGTGCGCTCTGTGTTACCGTGACGAGAGCGATTCCTTCTCGTTACGCTCATGGACCCCCGTGAATCACTCGACGCGCGAGAAACGGCGAATTAGCGGCGCCGATAGACAAGAGCGTTAGTCACGAGGATCGTTAGTCACTCGACGGCCGCTTGCCTCTTGCTCTGTCTCACCTCTCCTTCTCCTCTTCCTTATCCCCTTCGCTTAGAAACATCGACGCTTTCATTTCTCTCGGAGAGACGCAGGATGCTGGTCTAGGAGGCTGGACGAATATTGATTCAATTGAAGAATCGTCAATTAAAATATTACGAAAATACTCTTAATCTGTCGGAGAATATTTAGTGTGGATAAACGTCGAATTATTTAAAGTTGCTTGAAGCTTTTTCTCGAAACCTGGATACTATTTTTTAATGTAAATCAGTGTAAAGATATTAAAATTGCGAGAGGATGTTGGGGACTAATACATATTAATTGGTATTAATTATCGAGACATAATAATTAGTATTAATTATTGAGAATAATTAAGAACAGAGGTACTAAGATCACTTGTGAATAATAAAATCTCTCTCTCTTTCTCAATTAGACGTTGGAGCTACTTGAATTTACATGCACGAAGAGCATATTTTATTATTGAAGTATTGTGAGGTTCACTTGAAGTAAAAACTCATATCTATAAGATTTTTTAAGATTAAACTCAATTATCAAGAAATATTTAATAAAATATATCACTATTAACTAATATTTTTTTCGGGTATGCTATAATTATAAAAATATTCGATAATGAGAATATATGATAATGTGTGAGATGTTTTCCGATACAATTTATAGAACATTCAGCCACTCGCCTGACTTTTTGCGGATGAAAGCTTTAATAAAATAATGTCAGTCGAATCGATGTGTATTTTGAGTAAAATGTCAAGGTTTCGCATTATCGACTGCAATAAACCTGTGCTTTATACTGGAATCGGTATTCTAACGTCTATTTTACTATGGCTACACATGCAAATACATATTAATCCTGTATTGTGCGGGATAATGATGAATTTATTAGTTTTGCCGCCTGAAAAATTTATGAGAGAATTAATTATTAAATTAATAATTAGTATAAATGATTATTAATTATAAAACAGCCATAGATTGTAGGACAGTTGCAATTTGCTATCGAGAATAATATATATTGTTATTATAATTAATATTAATATGTAATTTAATTGCAGAAAGAAACGCGTCGATTTTCACATCTTTATCTCTCTCTATGGAATATAATTTCCTGCGACCTCGTATCATTCTCGGCGTTTCATGCGTAGGTAGATCTCCATCTCGAATTTGTCCGCCGAGAACTAGGCGCGACCTCCTTTATGAATCATCGTTAAGCGAGTCGAAAGGGATACGGCTCTCCGCGGGAGGAAACGAAGCAAAGACGTGAACAGATAGTAGCTTTATTCATCGTTCCCGCGAGTGGAGCCGTGTCGTGAGAATAGGCATTACGTAAGGCGTCATTGCAGCGAAACTCGGCTGTCATAGCGCAACGTGTCTACTAAATCGTATCAATTAACATGATAATTTCACGCCTCGGTGGTTGCATAACCGTTCCAATAACAAATATGTACAACAATATATAAATCAAAATCGCGCTCTCTCCATTTTTTTACTTGCGTTCTTGCGTTTTTTTACTTGGTCCCTCCGCGATTCTCTTCAAGGCGTCCGCAGGTTCTCCGCATTTCGCACGTATGACAGATTCTCCTCTTCTCTCCCCCTCCCTTCTCGCTCTCTCTCCTTCTCTCTTATCGATCAAGGTTGAAATATTTCTTTGACAAAAATGTCAAAGTACGAGTAGCGTCGAAAATCATACGATTTCCATTTACCTTGAACTTTGTAGTCTAATGTACATGACCTATTAAGAATTAAGTCGCAATTTCCACTACTTCGCGAAGCAAAAAAAAAACTCCCGGCCATTAAGAACGTCGTGTAACGAATACGGGCCTGGCACGGTGGGGGAGGTGCGAGCAGGTGAAACAATTTTAGAACAATGCTTGTTCCGCATCGGTGCGTGCGCGACGAACAAAAGAGACTGACACAGAGACGGAGACGGGGGTGGGATGATAGGGGAGGGGGAGAGAGGGAGGAGGAGGCGGAGAGAGAGAGAGAAAGAGAGGGCGAGGGAGAGGGAGAGAAAAGAGGTACGGACACAAACGGCCGGCGGTGTCTAGGGGAAGGGAAAACGAGAGGCGAGTAAACAGGATGATTGAGAATCGTCAGAGGAACCGAGACATTTCAGTCGAGAGTTCCTTCTTCGGCGACTCTTCTTCCTCCCCGGTTCCCCCTCCCCCCCTCTTTCCCTCCTCCCTCTCACGTTTTGTTTTCCTCGGTGTTTTCCCTTCCTTTCGGCCCGCGCGGCCTGTTTGTGTGTACATATCGTTAACACTCTCTCCCCCCTCGCCCACTCCCCTCCGGATCCTCCGACCAATCTGCTTCAACTGCGCACCTTGTAGCACCGTACACTCCTCTTCCTGTCACTCTCTCTTTCTTTCCTCCTCTTCGTTAGTTTCCCGAGTTCCTTTTTGTCCCCTGCTCGTCCCTCGCCCCCCCCCCTCGCCCCACCCGCCCCTTCTCTTCCGCGTGTCTTCGTCCCCCACGTTTCATGCATAACGTAAGCTTATCCGTTGCCTTTGTGCCAACCACATAAGAATGGAATATCTCACACCGACTACGAACTCGACGAATCTAAGTGTGGACTGTGGGTGACCTTTCTCTCTCTCTCTCTCTCTTTTTCCTCTCTCTTATCGCTGTTTAACGGAGTTAACGAGACAGACAATCCGAGCTGTCTTGGAAACGTCTATTCTTAAACAATGTAAGCATTATCGCATTATTACGACGAAACGGGTGCAGTCTCGTCACTTGGCAATTCATGATATACGCTGTTTTTATAACGAGTGCATACACGTTGTGGGTGCGGTTCCAGCTTATAGCGTGTGTCGCTTTAGTAATTGGAGTACGAATGTTACACTCCTTTCGCGAGTGCTATTAGAGACGGCTATATCAAATGGCAATTTCCGCGAAAAGGATATCGATCTTTCTGTCGTTAAGTAAAGCAGGGCGTGCATTGTTTTCCGAGATACTTTCCGAGCTATCGTCGACGATAAATTTGTTGAGAGAAATTTATTTAGCGCACATAATGTAATTCGCTCCAAGTTACGTTCGAAGGGAATTAGAATCGTTCATCATTCATCAGGTGATTCTCTCTGAGAATGAATTATAATTCGCCGAGTTAAATTACAACGAAGATCGGCATCTCGTAGACCACCGGCCGTCAGCCGACAAGATGGAGGAGGAAGAGACCGAAAGGGTTAATGGCCCGAGAATGTCGTTTGACGTTTCGCGAATAAGGGACAATTGTCTCCGTCTCGCTGTCTGACGTTGCACTACAGATACTATGTACTTTTATTGCCGCTCTTGGTCCTCTCTTTACGCAACAAAAAAAAAAAAAAAAAAAATCTTTGTTACGCGAGAGCGAGACTCTATCAAGGGCCGCGCCGTTACAGCATTTTTATGGGCCATGTCCTCTTTTGCACCCCGCCTGCGAGACCAAGATGAGTAGGTAGATGCGAATTCATTCCACCGGGCTCGTTTAGATAGGGCTCCTCCCCCGATTCAGATACATCGAAATTGTGCGAACCGGCGAACATAACCGCGGCAGTAAAACCTTCATCGTGCGCTTCCTTTCCCGCACCTTCTTTTGCTCCTTATACCTTCTTCTTCTTCTTCTTCTCTCTCTCTCTCTCTCTCTCTCTCTCTCTCTCTCTCTCTCTCGAGTCTTCTCGAGTATTCACTCGATCGTTAGCAAGCGCTTTTACTCTACCCGCTTTCTACTCCCTCACGATATCCTTCGCTCCACTTTGCTTCCTTGTCCCTCTAGTATCTCGGAGAGAATCGCCCCTCTCCGGGATACGGATTTATACTTTTTCTTTTTCGCGGCTTCGAATATCCTCGAGGAATGCTCGCCCCTCATACGCGAGATGCTCGGGATCGTCTGTCACATCCGGAATAACTTGTGCGAGCTTTTCTTGTCTATATTTCTACCGTAATGCTTTGTAATCGTAGTTTCTTAGTCAAGAGGATACAAAAAGAAATCAATTTTTTTTCAAGCAGTAAATATATCTACCGTTAAGCTTTGTAATTTTCGATAAATTAACGCGATCGAATATAAAGGACTATCTTGAGTTAAGATTTAGAGAAGATTTAAAAAATTTTAACAATTAATTTTTAATATAGGATACAAGGATCTTTAAATATCTCGTATTATTTAAACGCTCGCTTTCTCTGGGTTTACGTCTCAGCTGTGCCCGTAAAGTTCCAGCGAGATTCCGAGAGAATCCGTTTTACTATCGATATCTCCTTCTAAAGCGCGGTGGTATGCCTTAATGGGAGCTATACGTGTTATAATATGTATATCCCCACGGACCAGTAAAACGCATATTTGTCCTACGGTACATAACTCTCATAATACTTGTCTCGACAGTCTAATCATACTATATACAGTGTCTCGTAACTGCTGGTGTAGTCGGGAAGATAATGATATTACATGAAAAAAATTAATAAAAAAATGTAAAATAAAATTGTTTCGCAGGAGGCTTTATCTTTGTTGAGAAAATTACATTTAAAAATTGGAAAATGCTTTTTTAAGTTTAATGACTCTAACAATTTTTGTTATATCGAATTTATCTCACAATGATTATTAAAAAATATATAAAAGGATAATATAAAATATATAAAAAAGTACAATATTTTCTCTTGAAATGTAAATTGGAAAAAAAAATTTATCTGAACACATTTTATAATTATTCTTCAATTCAATTATTTTAAAAATTGTTTTAATAAAACTAAATAAAACATTTTCATATTTGTATATCAATAGTTATTGTCAAAATAAATTCTCCAAGATACATGATACAAAATCGTTTATTTAAACTTTAAAAAGAATGAACAATTAATTTTTTTAATTCTAAAGTTTTTCCTCTTCAAAAACAAAGCTTTATTTTACATTTGTTTATGTAAAATCGCGTGTTATTTTCTCGGATATATAATAGGATACAGTTACAAGGTACCATGCGCATGTATTCCATATCTGTATTTTATATAGAAATGAATTTTAATAAGTCAATTTCGATAAAGCGATAAACATGAAGAATTTAATATTAATTTTTATATTATCAATAAATATCAGACCTATTTAAAATGTTGCTGATAAAAACAGATATTAGTAGGAGAGCTCGCTGCTTGTTTAATATTTTTCATTATAATGAAAAAGATTCTAACGAACGAGAATTTTTGTGTTGCGCAAAACAACAAGAAAAAATACTTTTGAATCAACTATTTCTCCAAAAGTATTCCATTTGGATTAATATTAATAGTGCTGTTCAAATAAGACTTATATTGTCTATGTTTTTTTTTTTTCAACTTTAATAATATATTAATTTTTTAAGATGGCATAGGACAAGTTTTATATTTTATTTTTACATAAATCAACGAAAAAATCGAACACAATATACCCATATTAATTCCGAAAAAAAGAAAAATATTATTTCCATATATTATTTTTCTTATAAATATTTTTATGTAATTAATTTTCAATATTGCCTTTAAAGAAAACACTGTGCAATATTTACATAAATATTAAAATAGCGTGTTTGTTTAATATGAAAAAAAAAATTAACATTTTTTTATTGTACGAAGATTGTATTTTTTTATTGCATGTATATTTTCTTGCGCTTCTTGGTATATATCTCGACTCAAATGCACAAAGATCAGAAAGTCAGATCAACTCTGTACGGGGCGGATGTGGTGGAGTCTCGGATTTCAACTCCTGGACGCGCGCACTGCGGTCTTGCTTTCGTAACGTGTGGGCGAGGATTGTCATAAAGGCCGCAATATGAAGCAGCAAGAGATTTAGCAATGTTACCCACAGACTTACAACAGTTTCTCTTCTATGTTGCATGTAACGCTCCTTATTTGTTCTACAATCTAAATAATAAAAAAATTTCAGTCGAATACAACATCCTACATTTTCCTATAAAAATGCTCAACGATACCCTCGGCATATAAATGATTAACGATCTCTAAAGTATACCTACATTACAGATCTATAAAATATTACGAGGATTTGCGCACCGATTTGTTATCCCGAACAACACCTCTCCATCGACAGCGATAAGCGTGAAAACGACTCAGATCATCGGAGTCTGATAGTTCAGGCTCGAGAAACGATTGAACTATCAATCACATTCTTTCGTCATGCTTCCCCCTTATTAGCCACGCTCTTGGTTTTGCTCAAGACCCGGTCTTGCACGAACATCGAGATCGCTCCTCGGAGATCCTTCGTCATAAAACTCTTTATTGTTCCCCGCGGTTCCTCCCATCGAAAGGCTGGAGAAGGAGGGATTGTTCGTCTTCTTGCGCGCAAGAGCCGTAAACATTATTATACCCGAGTTAATTGACATTGCATAGGTCGCCCTCGCTTCTCAAGGGGGTCACCACGCTGATGACACTGTAAACCGTAGCACTTTAAAGGTAATTAGCGCTTTTCCTCGAGGTACTCTTCCACGTTCTGATCTTTGCGATTGCCAGAGCAGGTTCAAACGTTTCAAGGACTTGGCGTATAGTATTGAAGGTTTCTTCAAATAGATAAGATGTATTTAATGTTACAATCTTAGCTCTGTCAATTCAGTTTAAGAGTTCTCTTGTGTAAATTTTAGAAATAAAATATATTTAACAATTAAAATTTTGTATATATCTTAAAGAGTTTAAATTTAAATTATATATAATAATTACAATTAAAAAAAAAGTATTTCCTAAGATAACAATATTGACAATTTTAATAATATTTTTCCAAATTTTATCACGTCACTTGAGGCAATCGAAATATTGAAATTTATATTTTTCAAAAAATATTGCTAAATCAAACGTGCAATATAAATGAATGTAGTATCGATAATTTGGATTGATATTTAACAGGCACGTTGATTGCTTTGTTCCACTTGGAACTAATGATTTACGGAAGTCATAAACGTTAACAGAGAGTCACGCTGTATTTACCGATGATCGCATGATTTCGCAATGCGAAATTGTACGTGTCCATATATGTCTTTTTTTTGTATTTAATAGGACAGGCATAGGAGCTAGTGGCACGTGATAAGCGTAACATACGAGGATAACTCCTCCGTGCAATTATGTAGAACGAATGATTCACGCGCAATTAAGTTCAACCGAGTCAATCAGTCATCCGTTTCGACTTGATCTCCGTCGCGTCGTAGATAGTGAGTCGATGATGCGTCCGAAACAGAAATTTGTCCGCTATCGGGAATTACAGGGGAAGATATCGCTTCTCGCAGATGAAGTACAGGTTGAACCGAAGGGACAGATGAGTCAAGGAAGAGACAGAAAGAGAGAGATAAAGATGGAGAGAGACGGAGAGAGCTGCATTTCTCGCCAATTCAGCGAGTTACAAGGCTGACGTCATCGGCTCGACATAATTCGATTCAATTCGCTTAATTTTGCGAAAATTGCCAATCTTCTCCGTTGAGCGTTACCGTCTAGCTCCTTCGTATTTGCTCGTCGTCTCTTGTGAATCTCCTCGCTTTCCTCTTTCGCTCGTTCCCTCTTCCTCTTTCAAGGTTTTATCGATCACGGTGTACACTGGTCTTTTCCCTTATTTGTATGAATACATTATACGAGATTCGTCTTGTTGGCCTCATAGCTTAAGCAACATTTCGATGCGTTTCATGTAATCACATCCGCTATTACAATATAAATTTTTTACGGAATTTTTGTAATCGATAAATAATATTCAGAGGTAGATGAGCGGTCCGATTTCAGTAATTGTGACAATTATATTTGGAATTATTGTTTTCAAATTAAATGAATAAAAACAGAAATTCTCTTAATATCTTCATTTACAACATATGTAGTAATTGAATTATTAAATTACCTATTATCAATATCTAATGACGCATAAAATATCGCATTTATTTAATTTGATCGGTAATACTCATCGATATACATAATTATATACACATTTTATCGTATAATCCGTCTGTATTATTTCAATTTAATGTATATGAAATTGCATAAATCAAAGTAGCGAGTAATGTAAATTTACTCCCATCAATCGCGTGCTAACAAATGTCGCTAATAAATAAAGCGGCAAAGAAAAGCCAATAGTTCACTAGCACTTTGTGCGCGATACATCACAATTATTTGAGCTGCAAGTCGATAATGCACACAGCCTGACATTTCCCGATGTAAATATTTTTCCCTTCGACAACACGCGTTATAAATTTTTAACGTTCTGTCGCTTATACTAAATCGGTTTCACGACTGTAATTCTTGTGCGAAATATTATGAATTTTTAAAATAAAAATGTACACACATAGCTGTAATTTATAATTCTATTTTTTTACATATCTGTTTTGATTTGTTGTTTCTCGATATTTTCGAAAGCCGAAAATAAAAGAAATCCGAGATTTAATCTCCCGTAATTCCGTGTTTGGCTGATCTTGAATGAATCTGATTGGAAAACAATAACGCGTTACACGATAAAAATCACATTCATGAATGGAACGGAAAAATTTTAATAGCTCAAATGTTCTTTCCCTTGATGGAACGATTTTTTTTCATCTCTTACGGTGAATCCTTCGTGCATATTACGTTCTGGAATTCGATTCGATTCGATTCGATTAATTTCGCGTGACTCCGTCATTCGCGATAATCTCGCGTGTGCAAGTCGGAAAGGTTAAACGTTCTAATAAAAGTCGGTGAAAATTAGGCGAACGATCGGCGAATTGAAAATCGGATCGGATATCCGGGGCCAGTCATTGTCGTGTATACATATGTGACAATTCATGAGATAGAACCGTAATAAGAGTCTCTCTCCATCGACTCTCGGATAGATCGAGGAAACGCAAACGATAGCGAAGGCGAGAAAAAAAGAAAGAGAGATTCAATTTAGATGGGACAATGTATGTGTGTGTGTGTGTGTGTGTGTGTGTGTGTGTGTGTGTGTGTGTGTGTGTGTGTGTGTATGTGTAGTTTCTCTTCCTCTTTTTCGCAAATATCTTTTGTCGGTCTCTCGATAACGATGAAAAGAGGCGCGGGCGCGCGCCTCATCGCACCGTGTTTTTCCTCTTATTCAATCTTCCAGTCGAATTGATAGGGTTCTCACGAATAATGACAAAGCGTGCTAGAGCCTGACTACCTAGCATAATGCCTTCTCCAGCCCGATTGAGTCGCGCACGCGCGCACGTCTATGCACATTGGATAAATCCGAGCTTACACGGATCGTAGTTTGCATATAGAAACACATCTATGAATCTCTAATACATTGCTTGTATTTTGATTTTAATTTATAAATTTTACTTTGATTTTAATTTATAAATTTCCACAAAGAAATTTTAGAATTATATACCTATTAACAACAATGCGAATATGGAAATATCTAAATTTAATTAAAATGACGTACCATCACGAGAGATACATTCAAATTGCAAATCAAAACATTATCAATGCCTAAAATTATAAAAGTAATTTAATAGTTGTAAATAGTAATTTTTAACATCCCTTAAAATAAAATTAAAATACACTATATTAGATAAATTAATAACAATGCACATTGAATAAATCCGAGCTTACACGAATCGTAATTTGCATATAGAAACACATCTATGAATCTCTAATACGTTCGCTTGTATTAATACTTTGATTTTAATTTATAAATTTCCACAAAGAAATTTTAGAATTATATACCTATTAACAACAATGCGAATATGGAAATATCTAAATTTAATTAAAATGACGTATCATCACGAGAGATACATTCAAATTGCAAATCAAAACATTATCAATGCCTAAAATTATAAAAGTAATTTAATAGTTGTAAATAGTAATTTTTAACATCCCTTAAAATGAAATTAAAGTACACTATATTAGATAAATTATTTTCTCTTTTCTCCTCAAATTGGAGAAAAAGGGAGGAGAGAGAAAATTTAATTAATCATCAAAATTAGCGTCGAACAATAGCGTTGAACATTCAAGTACAATAAAAGTAATTAAGGTTACGGAAAATTTAGAGTCTTTATGTGATGCGTCGACGAACAATACATCCGCGGCTAATCGTTCGATTTTTGCATTCATTTGCGATGCAATAACTATTTGCGGTAGCAGATGCGAATTATTCGCTGAAACGATAGCTCGAGTAATTATACGAATAACATGAAAACGAGGCGACTAATAAAATACG
This sequence comes from Camponotus floridanus, assembly GCF_003227725.1. NCBI lineage: Eukaryota > Metazoa > Arthropoda > Insecta > Hymenoptera > Formicidae > Camponotus > Camponotus floridanus. The sequence continues at coordinate 210,203 of NW_020229260.1, read as the reverse complement.
ACACATTATTACCTTTCCGTTAAATTATCGATGCTACATTAGTCAAAGGTTCTTTTTGCTTATACGCGCTTGTTGTTTTCATAATGACTTGGTCGGTTCACACTTAAATATTCGTGTACCATTATTTGCACGCGATATCGTTATTTACGCAATCGCGCGTAAAAAGATGGTGCAATTTTCCATTCCAAAATTGATTTCTTATCAGAAATTCTACATCATAAAATATACGCCAAACGACTTTTGATTACTTTGCTATAATAATTTAAATATCTTACGTGTATATTTGAGTTCTATACTTAACTTGAACGCTCTTTGCAGGTTCGATTTTATAAGAATATCGAGAATACTTGTACAAATTTGCATAACAGAAAAGAGTAAACACCAAGTACACGTAAAACCACAATTTTGTGGTTTACAACTGACGATTATGATATACATGAATTATCATCGAATTTTAATAATGGCGCACTTTGGGCGATCTTTAATTAATTTTAATCTTTAAATAGACATTACGATATTATTTTTTATATTAAAATTTAAGATATTAATAAAACACTTAAAACACGTCGGTTATCGAAGAGAGTCTATTATCGAAGTAAGAATATAAGTCTAGTTTACCAAGTTATTGTATGATGTGAAAAATCCGCGCGTTGGGATTATGCTCGACGGCTCAACTATGTCATATTCACAATGTATGTTTACGTACGCTCTATACATACGGTGACTCAGACTTGCGTCATCAAGTCACTAGCACAAGCTGCAGAACAGGCGTTCGTAATAAAACGTACATGCACAGTTTGAGATTATCACCTTCATCAAACTGTAAGTAATAAAGTCCGACGCTGTTATCAAGCACAACTCTTTAAAAAATATATATATATATAGATATACATTGTAGCATTCTTAGCATTTTTACGATATTCGATTCTCTCTGCATATTTGTAAAAATATTCCGAGCAAATTAATTTTTTTATATAATTAATTTATAGCAGATTAATTTTTTTATATAATTAATTTATAGCAAATTAATTTTTTTATATAATTCATTTACAGCAGACTAATTTTTTTATATAATTAATTTACAGCAGATTAATTTTTTTATATAATTAATTTACAGCAGATTAATTTTTTTATATAATTAATTTATACTATCAATTTCTACCATTAATTAATTAGATAAAATTTACTTTTTAAAAAAAAACGCAGATATATAAAATAAAGCTAACGTCCGCTTTTTCATTCGGAGCACACTGTCGCGAAGGACATTCGTCCCAGCTCGCGAGTCGCGAGAGAGGCAGCTGCGCAATAATCGCTGTTCCTTCCTCGAAACTGTAAAAAGAAATCGATTTGCTCGCGAATGGTGGCGCGCGTCGATACAATTTCCCGTGGGGTGCTGTCGTTTCTCGTTTCTGCAGCCCTGCAGCAACGGCCGGCTGGTCGTAACTCGTGGACCGACCGCGCCGGAGGAAGTTGAATGGGAAGGGGAGCGGATTCGAATTCCTGCCACATTTCGCGTACGCAGCTGATAGCGCGGCCGCGCTACGCGAAATAACCCTCAGCAATAGCATCGACAGATCGATCTTGGGGGCCTCTCCCCCCCTCGCCCCGCGACCATCTTTCCTCCCTCCCCCTCCCCCTTTCGAGATATCTCGAGGAATTATTATTTTACGAACGGTTGCGCGCGCGTACTCCGTAAAATAATCCCAATAGCGAAAGATCGATTTTCCCGGCGAGTATTCTTACCTCGCTCGAAAGATAGAATCTCTCTCTCGAGAGATTTATATTTTTCTTTTACTTCCTCCCTCCTCAACACAATCGGCGAATTTCCGTGTGACGATGTATGGCGATAATCGCGTTACTCCCGCGCGAAGAAGGTTCGCGCTCAACAATTTGCATGGAAAGGTGGCGCGGTTATTTACTTTATTACCGCGGTTGTGAAATTTAATTGTAAATTTGCTAGAATTTTATGCAGAAAGGGCTCCGGTGCGCGTGGCGGGGAAAAGTTTTTAATCTTGCAGCCTGAGTTTAACGGAGATATTTATGCACGTTGTACACCGCGGAAAGTTACGCCGGCATAAACAACGCTGATAAAGGTAGTACGCAGCTTTTACACTGGATTTTAATCTTCAGCATGCATCGTGCTTAGAATGTAATTTCCCGCAAATAACGTTTTTTCACTCAATAATTCATGCAGCCGTGATACTCTTTTCGTGATACAACAACGACGGGAGTTCATGCGCGGTGCACAACCCGGTAGTATAATTAAGATTTAACCAGAAAGGGTAACAAAAATTTTTAGAATAACAAATATATATATATATATATATATATATATATATATATATATATATAATCTTTTCATCTATTGTGCGCATATCGGTGCATTATAATTTTCATATTGCGCGTTAATTAATAATTAACGATGTAACACGCGTATTCCTCATGAGGAATGTGCCACGGTATACATACTTAGGTTAATTAGGCTCCCCTGTCTGACATTTGCGCAGTTGTATAGTTTTTGGTGTCGTGTATCTCTTCTTTTCCCAGATGTAACGTCGCGCGCGAGCGCAAACGTTAATTTGCATTAATTCCAAGTTGCCAGTTTGCCACGCTGCTTTCAACGCGCCTTAAATCCCCTTTTCTTTCTTTTTCCGGAAGCAAATTCAATTTAATTCGCAAACCGCATTGCCTTCCATCTTCATGCAAATCTTTCCCAAAATGCCCTTTCGCGTTCCCAGCATCCGAATCACCGTTGCATAGCGCAACATGCGCCTTTTGCATTCGCCCGAATTCAAATTTCCGAACGTCGAAATATATACAGGAAGCGGTAGATGGTGATATTTCGCATATACGTATTCCGATTGGATCGAACTGACAACTGTTCTATATAAATATAGCTATTGGAGCACACGTTTCATTTATAATAATTAAATTGTACAGGCCGAGAACACCGCGTTTATACGAGCCGTTTGCTTTAATTTCGTTAAACAGTGTTATTCCTCCCCTAATGCAAGTTTATCCGCCATCGGAATATACAAATACAGCTGAATTTATCGCGGCAAATTAAAAGTTAGAGACGATCTAGGGAGATAACGGTAACCATGGTGCTCGCCTACTTACCTTTTCGGGTCGAGCTGCTGATCGATAGACGCTTCCTCCTCGGCTGAAAACACTGCGACGCTTCCGACGTGGACGAATCTTGGTTCTCGAATTTCTTTCGTCACTCGGGATGGGTTCATTGTTTTGCCGGCGACACGTCGAGAAACCGCGAAAAACCGCGAATACCGAATGCACGCAATGTTTTCGACGTATTCGAGATAGATAAATGTAGGAAAAGCCGCCACTGTGCGCGCACGCTTTTGCAAATGATTACGTTTGTAATGGTAGGAATTGACGTTACACTTCCGGTTAATACCGGATGACGCGGAATGAAAGGACGAAATGCTTGCTGCGCAATAATTGCGGTCGCGAATCGAAATGAATGCAGAATTGTAGAGACCGCGAAAGAGTTTGAAGTTTTAAAGAGAAACTTGCGAGATTTATATGGCGAATATGAGCCCCCCTCGTTCATGAATTTTAAATGTCAGAGAACTCCAGACATGCGAAACAAAAGCACGATTGTGGTTTTAATACGAGATAGTAATAGCTATGTATACAGCAATGTTGAATAAATATTGCCATTGTTATAGTTATCGTGGCTATTGTCTGTAAATTTCCGCAAGCTTTCTTCTATAACTGTAAAATAAGCAGGCACTTTCCGACTTCAAAGGGCATTTGCGTCTAAAAGTAATTCAGTAAATTTGTTTCTCTATCGGGTCGTCGCGAGTTTCAATAACTGTGTCTCCTCAAGTGCTTTCCTTACTTGATAATAAAGACCTCAAAGAGAATCATAGCCGTTTGTCGTACGGCAATAATAAATCCAGAACGAGAACAATCCATACTCCGTTATTCTATAGTTTCGTCAAAATCGCGAATGTCATACATTTGTACATGTAAAAAAAATTTCCTTCCCACTCTACTTCCTGCATTTCTCGAGATACGACGTCATCGAGGCGTTATTGAAAAAGTTGTGTCATCAAAAGGAAACCGTGGAAAAAGGAATATTCAAGAAAGCTGAGTTAAAAATAGCGCAAATGTTGGAGATGAAAGCGAAGCTCCTTTGAAGGATTATAAATAAATATCGTTGGTTCGTTTGAACTCGATAGCGGTTTTAACACTCGAATTTATAATCACACTCGCGTGCACCGATTAATTTTATTTCAACTTGAGCTCCGATATCTCCAGCTTATACTACTCGACGTGAAATGTCGCGAAGATGTTTTCGTCGATTGTACGCACTGGTTATGTAATCCCCTCCCGGCGAGTTTCGCATATAATTACGGGCACATCGCGACATCGACGCGGAATACGCGTTAATTCCGCGGGTTATTGCGAATTTACGAGGCCGCGCGCGCCGAGAGATTTCGGTTTGCAAAGTTTTGCGATGCAACAAGTCGGCGGCGGCGTTACATCGCTTTACTTTGCTGCCGAGAGTAGCCCAGGAAAGGGGAGAATTTTTTGAAAGCGCGAATGCCGAAGGGACGGTGATTCGATAATGCGAGAGATAAATGAGAATGGAAGGTCGCGGATAATTTTACGAGCCGCGGGTTACGAAACATTGCGTCACGATGATTCATTCTCGGGAACGGCCACGGTTTTCCACCCGCCGTTGGGAAATCTTGCTTAATTTCCGCAACACAGAGCTCGATTGTTTAAGCGAGTCGCAAGCGTTAGGCTCCTAATCACTATTCATTAGCTCTCTTCAAGCGGTTCTTCCCCAGTTTCATGTTTCATTACGTTAATTACGAATCGTGATTTGGCATGCGAAGCGAGACTCTCGAGCGATACACACAGAAGCATATATTAACATGTCGTTAAATAATTCAGTTGTACAATGAATTCGACGATCGAAACGCGACGATTCAATTCGTCGCCATTCGTCGGTGTTTAATTAATTAAGCTGTTATTTTGCACGTTTCAATCCTTACAAAGATTTCGTGATTCAAGATAGATATTAATCTACGACATAAAAGCGAGTTCAGTTTAAGCGAGAATCGCTTCATCAATGAATATACTCGTTATATACCGGATATATTTGTTCACACCGATATCTGGGAGAAACATCATCCCGGGAGTAGAGGGGCGAGGACAGGAGGGGATGAGAGTCAAGCCGATATATCGATCCGCGCAGAACCCTCTCTTTTTCAAACACCTTTTTTAGCGGGAACAAAGCATTTCCAAACTTCGATTCCAAAGTCACCGGTCGAGCCATTCTCTCTTGCGAAACCAATTTCCCAGGCAACCTCTCTTTCTCGCGATGACGCTTTGACGCTTTACATGTACGAATACAAAGGGAAAAAAAATAAAAAGCGGAAGCAACAAGGGGACGCGAAATAACGCGTTGACATCTAGATTGATTACATTAATTGGCAGAATGATTAATTACAGCCTCCCGAAAAAAAAAAAAAAAAAATTTGAAAAAGATCGAGCGCGTTCGCAGGATGTGTGGATAGATTTTCTGTGACGTGTAGATAGGTAGGTCTATACTCGCCGGTTCGATTGACAATTATTGTTGGCTTCGTCAGAAATCAAATTTGAGGACGTGTCACTCTGATGCGCGGACGGGAATTTCCCGCTTTTTCGTACGCGATCTATCGTCCGCGGCAAATCTTATTGATCAACGACGCGACGAGTGTCTCGTTAACCGCACCTAGTATTAGTATGTATGTATATTTGGCATTTCGAGCGACACACTGTTAACACCGAGCTGCATTACGCTTGACCGATCACTTCGACGGGCCCAAATATTTCCACATTTTCACTTCATACGTTGGAATAAAGCGATATTTCGATATAAATATTTTTTCGTTCGAGAAGAATAATAGTAATAGATGCATTCAAAATTTAATTAAACATATTATCGATCACTAATCATGTATGAATTTTTTTATTAATATTTAAATTTTTTAAAAATTTATTAAAAATTTATACGAGAGAGAGAGAAAGAGAGAAATAAAAGGTGTTCTTTATAATTGACGAAAAATATGTGTATAAGATGTTATGAGCCATAGTTAAATATTAGTAAATATAGTTACTTGGCATTTGTGCGTTTTTTCAAATTTAAATTTGATGAATGATAATATATCAATTTACGGACGTCTCGTCGTGTTGCGCGCAATTTCTCTTCTCGCTTGCCGTCACAAAAAAATCTCACATCACTCCGCGTTACGTTACACGTCAAAAGTGCGGACACCCATCGTCGACCGCGAATGGACTCGCTGAAACTTCTCAACGGTCTTATAACTCTTCCCGCGAGCGCATGATGCCCTCCGCAACCTTTAATATAATCCAGCTCCGGGTTCGAGAACACCGAGTTCAGAACTGAACTTTGACTCGCTCAGTTTAAGCTCAATCATGTATTCACTCTCAAATGTGATGAGAATAATACTTCGATTGACGATAACATAACAATCTCAAATCTCTAAACTTGTCGAAATAAAATATATATACCATAGATTTTCTCGGACGTATGCACGCAATCTTTCAAATAATTCATGAGCCGAGATTTTCTCAGGGGCAAAAATTTCCGAACGTATTCCAATGTCAGCGATGAATTAAATGATGTCAAAATGTCGCTGCTTTAAATAATTTATCTAATTTGCTGCATTTTGGTGTCGTCGTTATTTATTACTGTCATGACAGTTTTCAACAGATACCGATAAATTGGTAAAAGACCAGGCAAGAGTTTAATTTCACTATAAACGAGACACATTCGTAAGTACGCCTATCATGCCTATCAAGATCTCTTATAGTATAAAACTTATTGAGATCTTCAGAATTATGCACTCAATTTGTGGATAGCGTCATTGATTGCAGCATGTCTGAAGCGTTTAGAGTTTCGAAAATTGACTTCGAATTCAAGAGGTGAATCCGATTCTTGCAGTTGATTAAATTAAGACTCAAAAATAGAACTAAAGAAATTTACATCGTGTATCAAAAATATCATAATTGCCACAAAATCATTATGTCACCTAGCTTCTTTTTTATGTCAAACGTTCGTGATCTTAACTTGGCGCAAAAAATAATCGCGGCTGGCTGCCAGTGAACGAAGCGGAACTTGCGAGATAGCCTGGTCATATGACTGAACGCGAAAGAATCCTATTCTCGAAAGAAGCGAGCTAGGAACAGTGACGCTAGATGACAAACGATGAGAACCGCGAACATGACGACGGAACCCGCGACAGAGGAAGGAACGCGTGACGGAAGTGACGCGTCGCGCTACCGGAAAATCCCGGACAAAAGATCCCGGTGCCCTTGGTATCCATCCGGGAGCAACGACGACGACGACGACGAACGGCGACAATGATCAGAGGGGCATCGTCTGCTGTCTATCCATCTGTCTGTTGTCAGATCTTCCACGATGTCGACGTCCGACACCTCCGCGTTCCCCTCTCCCCAGGTCGAACCAGGTCGAAGCCGCGGCGGACCGGCTCACTTTCGCGTCGCACTCGCGTCGAATCCAACAAGTTAAAGCGCTCCTGACGTCAGACCGTGTGTCCCGACCTGTGGGTCATCGCAACCCCCGGACCGTTTCTGGGTTCTTCTCTCTCTCTTCTGCTTTATTTTTTTTAATAAGAAACGAAGCGTAGAGACGTGACGGAAACACAACGACGTATCAATACGCGTAGCGATTTACGTATGTACGTAAGTCGTCCTAAGGTCGTCCTCAGGACTCAGGAAGAGAGAGACCTCCCGAGTGGGATGGCAGTTTAAATGCAACTATGCTTTCTCGGGTTTGGGTTGAGCGCGCAGGGTCCGAGTCGGCTGTGCTCGGTGGTGTTCGGTCGTTGTCGGATCTCGTCGATATGCCCATAGACACAGTGTATATGTCTATGGATATGCCGTGCCATGCTACGCTATGCTATGCCTGTGCCTGGTTGCTTCTTTCTCTCTCCCCCTCTCTATCTTTCTCTCTCCCTCTGTCTCCTCTCTCCATCTCGTTCCCTTCACCTCATCTCGTCGTCCTCGTATACCGCCTCCTTGTTCCTCCATCTTGCTCATCTCTTCTCGTGACTTCTTTGTCCCCTCTTTTCCTCCTTCCCACGTAATCTCCCCCTCTCGGTCTCTCGTTCTCCGCGGCTCTCTTTCTCCTTCCTATTTTCCCTCTCGCTTCCGACAATGGCTCTCGGGCCGGTAACAATGCCGATGTGTTGGTCGGAGTACGCTAGTAGTAGTGACGCTCGTGGTGGGAGAGTGCGGGGGTGGTAGTAGGTGGCGGACCGGTGAGACGAGAGGGCAAGGAATGACGGTAGTAGAATGTAGTGGATGGCGGCGCGGGGACGGGGGGGCCGCCGGGGGGAACATGGCGGAAAAGAGGGGTAGGAGAGAGGACAGAGCTTGCGACAGAGACGGTCATATGGCGCCCGAGTCAGAACGGGAATGTCTTATGTCATTCTCCTCTCGGCGATAGTCTAACGGGTGTCGTGTGGCGCACGCTGGCGCGTCAAGTTGTTACAACGAGGGATACAATTGAAAAAAATTTTTTCTCGAGTTTTTTTCAACGCGCAAAAACTCTCCTTGCCCGACCGAGATCGCGAGAGATAAGGTACTAAATGTAATTACAACATCTCGCGGGGAGCGCGAAAGGAAGGCGAGATAAAGTGGCCGATATGTATACGCTAATGAAAAGAATTACATTTCGTTCTGTTTGAAATTAAGTAAACTTATGATTCGAGTAATATATTGAAGTTAATAATCATCTTTCCCATTTATTGTGACTATAATTCAGCAAAATTTTTCAAAATTTTCTCTCTTTTTCAACTTTGTCTCCTGTGTAAAATTTCCCAGATTCTTTTTCTCAAATGTCTGACAACACCGATTTTGTTTCGTCGTATCACTACGATGGGTTCGAGAAAATTCTTTTCTCTCGATTGTCGATCGTCTTTATAATACTGTTTCTTCCGACAAAGAGTCTGATGCCTATTCATTCGTCGGAGATTTGAAAACCGATGTTATTAAAATTCAACATCCGCCGAGGCAAGACTACGATAACTATCGATTATTCAGTTGTTTGTAGGAAACGGAGGATGTTTATAGAAAAAAAAAATGGAATTAAAAGTCAACGGGAGGAAGAAAAGGAGAAGAGAGTACAATTCCCTGGGAATTTTCAACAGCATCGCATCATTGCTATAGTTTACATTAAGGGCATTTTGTGAAACATGCGTTATTAATACCGGTCTTTTACTACTGGGCCTTTTTGAATTTGACGAGTTACGTCAGAGATATATCCTCCTATCAACTAAATGTTAACTACATTAGATCTCTGACAGATATTCTTTCCCTCGCTCTTCTCGCGTGAAAATATTGCGACTAAAAATTCTATGCAATTTAGAGAAGCTCCAAGTTACTATTTTCTCGTTCCAGCGAGTTAAATTATCTTCGTTGCAGTATAAAATTTCGCTTTCCTGGCGTGAAAATATCAAATAGTATTTTGCATACTCAACATTATGTAAATTTAAGAAAGAGGAGGGGATAGGGGGGTAAGAAAAATTAAATATTTAAACCACTACTAAGACGTAAGTCCTTTTCCTTAAAATATTAGGGATAAATCAAGATACATATGATCTCCACGATATCTTTCAGGGAGATATAAAAATTAATAACATACGCGATTCTCCGCCCATAAAATTTGCATTTACATCACTAATGCACGATAAAATTCGAAACATAAACGTATAATGGATGCAATCATAAAACTAGACGTTTAATTTTACCGAGCACGAATATATATATATATATATATATATATATATATATATATATTTCATATAATTCCATCGGCTGTTCCACGCTTATAGAGACATATTAATCGCCCATCGAGAATGACCGTTTCTTTGGAACGGTCCGGTAGCCGACGCTTTTCTTGCTCGCCTGAGAATCCTTGCCATGAACCTTGAATTCCCAGTACGATCGTGGAGGTTTACGACTGTTCGATAACCGTGCAATCCCTTCGCGGTTTATCGCGCCTTCATTTACGGATCTTATCGTTGCGATACGAGTCAAAGAGAGATCGGGAATCATCGTTATCCCTCGCGAATCGTCTCGCGAATGGAAACATTCCCGCGGGAATGTGGGAACAGGTATACGTATTGCTCGTTATATCGCCGTTTGCAGGACAACGCAATTTAATCGGCAAACACGCGTGATGCATATGCTTCCTCGATTACGAAACAGGGATGTTGTTATCACGACATTCCCCGTCTCTCTTACTCCTTCTTGCCATTGTCGTCGTTAAAATTGAACCGCTGTTCAAGTCTGGCTGTTAGGTGCAATTGACCGGCAAAATGCGACGCGCATGGATTAGCATGGATACGACGCGTTTTATTTTATCTCCGGAAATTCGGGCGATTCCATTCGGCCATGATATATTTCCAAGCGCTACATTATTCATGGCCCATATAATGAGACACTCGGATATACAGGTAATAAAATGCGGGCATATAGCGCGAACGTATTAATCTCGGTCATCTGAAATCATCGTGCTATAATTGAACGTGCATGTCGGCGACTTTTTTTTTCCAAGGAAAACATATCTGAAAAATTTTTCGAGAGAATATCGCGCGCTCAACATATTATTATGCAAATTAATTTATAATGCGAAAAGAGAGAGAATAATACGTGATATATCAGTCTCTTGTATTCATATAGATGTTTGATTTACATAAACCACATCTCACTTGCATCTCCGAGATGAAGGTAATGTAGTTTTGAAATAATAAAATAATAAAATATGATTTAAATACCTTCGTAGTAATTATATAATAGTATAATGAATAAAATTATAAAGTGTCATAAAATCTATATGGAATAAATCTCTGACTCGTACGGATATCTCTATTTTATTATTCTTTATAACTATATTAAACAATTTTTTCGCTTAATAATTCCAACTAATATTTCTAATATGTATAATTCTAAAATAATCGCTTTTGTTTATATAATCCAAGTGTACATGCGTAAACACACGCGCGTTCACTGAATTAAAAAAAATACTTTAATGAAATTTTCAAATTTATATGCATCGTAGGCGAAAATTGAATGCCATTTCAAATTTACTCGTGTGAATGTTTCGGATATAAGTGCACCAAACTCTCTTTATTATTCGATAAGATGAGCTGTAAGAGTGGTTATACCTTTTTTCACCGTGATTACTCTAATGCATCCTAATGCGCGAAAGAACGGAAGAGAAAAGATAGATAGAGAGAAAAAGAAAGAAAGCGGTAAAAGTTTCAGCCGTAAGAGGAGAGAAAAGTTATCGCATCTCCGACGGGTTTTCGAAGTCGTTTGCCCGATTGCGCTAATCGAGCTAGCCATTTCTGGGCCGCCGCGCTGACGCAGAGAGATGCGTCATCTTCGGGATCTTCCCCTCGGCAATCCATTCGCCTAAATTACCATGCTGAAATTTAATTGGCGCCGGGAGCGTGCGCGCGAGCTCCCGGGAAACGAATTAAGAAATTTTATTCGATTTGTCGTCGTTTTCGACGACGAAGTCATTCAATCGCCGCTTCCGGCCAGGGAATCTTTCTCTAACGAGAGTCAGGTATAACCCCGTTTCCAGGAGGAGAATTCTCAATACATCTCGTTATGCTTGAAATCCGAGGACCTTCGGAAAGATTTTCCCCGAGGATAATGCTAAGGGATATCGATTTAATTTCGGGCAAAAACTCTGCTCTTCGACTTTCGAGCGGAGATGGAACATGGATCTTTTTGACGCTCCTTCGTAAACTACGGCCCTGATCGAGCGTGGTTGCCGACGAAAACTTGATAACCTAGATTTTGACGGTCTCCGGGCAAGAGAGTTAATGCACGCGGAGACTCATTACGTAACTTTCGCGATCGATCGCGCGGCGGAGCGCCCACACGGCTCTTCCGGTATGTATGCATGCATGCATGCATGCATGCACGTGGGCGTGCGCGTATGTACGCACATATACGTGACGCGACGACGAATTGGATCGTGTTATCGTGCCGCTTGCTACCGGTGGCGTTGTAGGGACGATAAAAGCGTGCGTGCCCGGAGTGAAAACATGCAAAGACGCGCTTTATAAAGTTCCGGCTCGGCACCCGAGCCACCCCTCCCCCCCTACCCCGTTCGCTCCCCAATCTCCTCGAAATGAGACATTCAAGTACTCCGCGAGAGCATCGTTCTCAACCGCCACCCTATACACACGCTTCCCCGTCCTCGCCCCCCGTCCCCGCCCCCCGCTTCACCACCTCCCTGTCGACGACGGTTTAAACCGCGGCAGAAACCTCCCCCGCGAGCGTTTCGCCCGGAATCTGGATATATAAACGCGTGTTCTTCTCTTTCATATACGACGAACCCTCTCTCTCTCTCTCTCCTTCTCTTTCGCAAACGCCTCCCCAGGCGGTAGACACGGCCGATTGACATCGAGGATTAGCTCGGGATTAAACGGAGGTCGTTGCCGCGGAAGATCTCCGACTGAAGGCTACCGTTCGAGAATGTGTACAAAAGAAAAGTACGGTAATCTACCGTTTTGTTTTTGTGCTCCCTCTCTAGTCAAATATCTACCTTCTAGTTGAAAATTTAGAATAAACAATTAGTATAACATTTCGTTCCCTATTAACTTGTACCTTTAATATATAATTAAATCTTTTTGTAATTTTTTTAATAATATTATTTAAAAGTTTTTTTTTTAATATAGTAAAATCTTTTTTTAAAATTGGACAAAAAGTTTAATCTAGAAATTAATTTCCAAGACGACAGATTTATTGAAAATTATAGAACTGGGGAAAAATATATGAAGAAGTACTACTGAAAATGAATTATTGAAATGTGTACATTGATTTTAAAATAAAATTATATTTTTCTCATTTATATCTTTATAGAAAGATTATTTATAAAACAAATCTTCCTATCTTTTAAAAATAACATTTTTAATGCAAAGCGCTTTTATATGAGATGTTTATAAAGAAATACAGACCAAATTAGATTATTTATTCATATTCTTTAACGTTTCAAAGTAAGCCGTTAAATGTAGACATCAACATGTGCATGTATCAATTTAGAAAATATTTTTACTTTTTTAAATTACACTGTAAAAGAAATAACAAGTACAAAGAAATGTTTTAAAAACAATTTTAGAGACTTGCACGCATAATAACATAATATTATCATGTATTCACTGTTTTAATTACGTTTTAAAGTTGATATTACATTTGTTATATGACAAATTTTTTAAGTGTATTGATTAGCTATAAAATAAAAAATATCTAGAGGCTCAAGAAATTTTTATCCTGTAGTCAATCAATATGCTTAAAAAATTTATCGCACGACAAATGTAATATCGATTTATCATCAAAGAACGTAATACGAAAAAATATACGATATTTGATTTCATGAAAACGATCTAGCATATAAACAATTAATCAATGCACAAGCTGTGACTTTTAATAAATAAATTAATTACCGAAGCTTGTACCAGCTTTAAATATTAAAGTACAATATGTAATAAATTATTTTGGTAAATAAAAGTATGTCGGTTTAGAAATGTCTATATATATTTTGTTTAGATAAAAATCTATCAAAATACATATCTTTCCCTACTACTGGATATTAATATAATATTTTGCGCTTTTTGGCTGCTTCAATCAAGATTATCGAAGACTCAGACAAACGAGAATTTGCAAAAATATTACATATAAAAACGAAGAAGGTGTTATATATAACATAAAAAGACTTGAGAAATATGTCACTTTTCCATAAAAATAGGATGATTGACGTAAAAGGATGATTGACGTAAAGCAACGCGATTGTTAGACTGCTTCGCTATCACTGCTTCATCTGTTTCGACAAGTTTACACGTCGTTTCGCCTAAATCGCAACAAACGACTGCTCTCTATCTATCTGGCACATCTTTCGCAGCGTTGGCCGCACCGATGCGAGGAACCATGCGAGTGTACGTGTACACGTACTTCCTCCTCCGCGTGCAGAACCCTAATTGAAGGTTTGCTTCCACGCGGATATCGCGGCCATTTACAATTTAAATGGCGTCTCCTTTATTCATCGACCGTCAGGCCTCGTGATTCTCGAGCAGTTATCCAATTCCTTGAGAGAAAGAGAGAGAGAGAGAGAGAGAGAGAGAAAGAAAGACAGAGAGAGAGGCAAAGATGAAGAAAGAGAGAAAGCGAGACGTTCTCGATCGACCGAGCGAGGCCGAGGAAAACGCAAGCGCGTAATAAAAACCGAGCGCATTTTAGGACGGGAGGTGAACTCTAGTACCGGAAATTGTCGAGTGCCTCGGGGTTGTTCGGTTTTTCGGTTCGAAACTCCGGCTCACCGAATCAAGTACGTCCCGGTTTAGATACTCGATAATCTGGACGAACTTTCGAGCACGTGCAACTGCGCACGATGCGTTCTTTTAATCCCTTAACGCGCGTATTTTTTTAGAGAAAGCGGTAGAGAGGAGTATAAAATTGTTAAAAAATTATCCTTTTACTCCATTTCATATATCGCAGGCGACAGTTGGGTTCTACCATTTTCCTACGACTCGAAATAACCGAAACTAGCCGATAGCCCAACAATTTTTAGCATCGAGGAAACTGTGCAATCTCTCGAGGATACTCAAACTCGAATATGCGCCCTCGAAAAGAAAACTTGGATCTGAATTCTCATACTTTTTGCCGGTTATACACATTTCTAAAAACGTAAAATAACAAAATACGATAGATATAAAAAAAAACCTGAAGATACGTTGAACTGATAGAGGGTAGAAGGGAAGAAACGTCGAGATGGGGACACGTGGAGGACAAAGAAGCGCAAAAGACGGGGGATGAAGAAAGGAGGAGCAAGTGCTCTTGGACGGGTGGTTGGAAGGATGGATATTCTTTATGAAAGGATTTGAGGGACGAGCGCAAGGAGGGTTCCTCGGTTGTCCTTAAACCATGAAAAAGCTTCAAGTCCAAAAGTTTAAAGCTCGAGTTTACGAAAATGAAGATCCGACCAAGTGGCCTTGTCGCGAGGAATTTCCACGACTTTTGTCTCACGTATTTTAAGTCTCACAATAACTCAACATTACTAGTATTTGTAACAGTCATTTACGTATCGCAAAATTTAATATCTAAATAAGGCTTTAATCTTTTATTGTACACATTTTTTATTCCACTATTTCTCACATCTATGTTATATCGAGAAATGGAGGAAGATTATTGAATATATAAATTAATATGAATATATTCAATAATATTAATTTATATATTTTTAAATATATATTTATTGAATATAATTATTGAATATATATAAATAATATATAAATTAATAGTAATATATAAATATACAACAATCTCTTTGATGATATTATAATCGACGATATCCGATTTTAACCCTTCATTCCTTATTTGACATCCCCAAATATAAGCACGAGTTTTACCAGGGGAAATACAAAAATCATCGACTCGGAAATTACTCGTAAATTGACCTGATAAATTCAGATTTGTAACGACAGAACGGATGGACGGAAGTTAAGTTCTCAGCAACTTTTTGCCCCCGCCGCTTCAGGATCTTTACGATGTCCTATGGACGAATCCTCGCCACCTCCTCGTGACTCCGAAAATTGGATTTACTCGAGGATCGATAAACCGTCTCATAAATCTGTCCATTATCGTCTCCGTAAAGTTCTCCATGCGAGAACCGCGGGATTTATCCTGCACGCAGACTGCGCACCTCTTTCTGCGCGCGCTATATACTGTGTTCCAAAATTTTAATTTAAATTTTAATCAATCTTGGCAATCAACTGTAAGAAATTCAAAAATTTTCGTCAATTACGTTTTTCGCATAAATAATGCAACTCTTTAATTAATTTCAAGAACACTTAAAAATTTTTCTAGCTTAAATATATAGAGTTGTAAAAATGTACGAAATATTGAAAATATTTTGAAAATTTTTACGATAAATAAACGATTACTTTTCGACATTCATTCAAGGAAAGAAAATATGATTCTAAAAAACTTTGTCATTAACATTAAGAAGAATGATTTTGGAACACCCTATAGCACTTTCTTGCTCGTCAGGGAGAAGGCATCGTACACCGAGAGATTGCTCGAGAAAAGGCTGGATGGGAGGATCGAGAACTCGAGACGGAATTAGCGTGGCGTCTCGAGATGCTGGGAAGATTCTCGACACCGTCTATATGCTTCCTTCACTCGAACGTCGACGGCATGAAAAGTCATCTTCAGCTTTAACCCTTTGGGTCTTCTGCATTTGGCGCGATATAAAGGGTATTATCGACATTTCACATGGAAGTATCAAATTTGGTGATCCCTTTACAAGTGAGATGTTATCAATTCGCTCTGTAATTTTTCGTTCTAAATTTAATAACGTATTTTACAGGAAACGTGCAATTTTCCTAAGAATCTAAATTTATTTTAAAATGTTTTACATAGTACTTGTTGCACATAATTATTATATCGTTTGTTTCTCTTAATTATTTGTATTATTTTTAAAATTGTCTTTATATAATTTTTCGCATATGATTCCATTATGTGTCGACGTAATAAATATTATCAAAGATAAATGCACGTTTATATGGCGTTTAATTAGAGGATTTCTATTACAGTTTTTGCATTGCCATATGTTAAATGAACACTTGGTAGGGAAAATTCAAAGTTAAAAGCGCAAAAGTTTGGAAGTTGCGACCAGTAAAACGATATTCTGCAGTCGCGATGTTAAATGAAATTACAAGTTAATTACACTTACAAATCGTGACTTAAAAGGTGATTAAATTGAAATAGTACAAAGATAGTGAGAGGCATATATGTGTAATTACGCGATGTAGTCTAGATAAAAATATCTTTTCGATTGTTCGCCCGGCTTTTTAATTTAAACAATGCCGTTATTACAGAGTTTATCGATCGCGAGCGTTTCAATTAGAAGTCGAATTGGCATTATCGTGGCATTTAAATTCGTTGACAGTCACAATCAATGTTCATATTTTTTTCATATTTAATAAAATATTACTTAACTGTGTTGTGTATTGTGCAATATTACAAATTATGCCACTAAATACATTTCAATCTTGATGAAAGTCGATGAAATTTCGTAAAAGCAACATAACATCGCCGATAATGCACAATAATCCCAGATTCGTTGTATTTGCAAATAAAATCAGTTTTATACAAAGGTCTCGCTTTTCGTCACTTTATCTGCTTGAAGAAAGAAAGGCAAATATTTGCTGTTAAACGATAATACGAAGAATAGAATCTCTGCCAGCGGGGCATTAAGAGATTCGGTAAAAAAAAAAAAAAGAAAAAAATCCCACCAGGAAGTCGTTGAAGTGATGACGACGCGCGAACGTCTTCATAACGGAAGCGAAGGTTGAGGGAACGGTTGACGCGGGAGGGGAGAGAGATGTACAAGGAAAATCTCGGCGGAAATCCTCCTCGTCTGAGCCGAGAGACCAGCTCCAGAATCCAGAATTCTCAATTTCGCGGCGGAGTGTGTTGAAAGAAGCATGAGTCGGTCGAACGTTAATTTGGCGTCTGCGCCCTCGCATGAGCCCTTTTTCAACCCCCTTCATCGTCGTCCCTTTTTCCCCATCTTCGTCCTTCTTGTGTCTTTCTTTCTCCCTCGTCCCAAACCCCCTTTCCTCTTTCTTCCACACTTTCGTCTTTCTCCGTTACAGTCGCGACGTGGACCGAGTGCATTAAAATAAATTAATTTTCATGAGATTTTCCCGTAGCGAATGGCCGTTACGGAGCTTAAAATAATAATTCAACGAGCCGCGTGGACTGAATTTGCATTTTGACGGCGCGGCACGCTTCTACGCGATGCCGGTGAGAGCTAACTTGCTCGACGAAGGGATGAAACCAGTGGCGGATAACCCGACTACGATCTAGGCCCTTACAATATAAAGGAGCATCGCACAGTACGTAATACAATTTGACTGAAGCGTGAATAATATTATAGAAAGATAGACTCTTTAATTTGCCGATCTTTAGCCCAAATATCGTGGCAGTCACACTTTTATCATAAATTATAAAAAATAGATAAAATTTTAAAAGTATATAAAAAAGATGAAATTTACTTGAAGATTTAAATACTATAATATGCGATAAGATAACATTATTTTTATTGTTAGGAAAAAAGAAGGTTATCATAGAAGCTACACTTTTTTCATCCTTTCGACGAAATTTTGATTTGTCTCTTCTTGTTTCTTTAAAATGAATATATTTTAAGATCTCTGAAAGCTTTCATCTGCCATTGTATAGGTGCGAGACATGGAAGGAGAGAAAGAGAGGACGGGAATAAGGCAGAAAGATCGTGATTCGAGAAATTGGGAAGGAAAGAAGAGACAGAGGAACATGCAACGAGATTCTGGCAAACGCATTTGTTTTCGCTACGTGGTTACATTGTGACGTGGCGATGGGAGTGATAGGCATTCCGGGGATGTCACAGTGTAACAATGTGTATGTATATAGCCGCGTAGGTGTGTAATAGTGGGGGATACAGGTAATACATAGTGCAATGCTATGTCGGATCCTTTTTGCTGCAAGTAAAGATATATGGCGAAGATGGATTTCGCGCAGGTACAAGTCGGAGAAATGCAGCTTTGTTGATGTAAACATTTATCAAAATAGTTGCTAAGTGTAAACGGAACTAGGCGAAATAATAATTATTGTTAGAATACTTGTTAGATTTTACGTTCTTCTTTTATGGAAAAAATATATAAATCGTTTTGCAATGGACATTTTCTCTTCTCTTAAGAAAAAATAACATTGAGAAAAACTATGACGCTAAAAGTGGGAAATCTTATAATTTTTTCGCGTAGGAGATATCTCGAAATAAATTAAACTACTCATTAAAATATATCGAAAATTCCCCTGTAGCAAATGTTGTAGTATAACTTATTATAATTTGTATGTGCCTTCCATCTTTAGCGAAAATGACTATTATAGCTATTTGTTATAAATTTGTTTCAAAAAAATATAACCTTTAGTAATATTTGACTATTATTAATTGATATCAAATATGTAAATCATGAACATCACATTCAAAAAAATTAATTCAAATCACAAGAAAATGATTCTCACAATTCCTCGCTTTTAATATTGTAATTCAATATAATTGCAGTCACAAAATAAAAGTTTGAAAATTTAATATTAAAGTGAAATATTAAAACGAAAATGTAGCGCAAAATGTGTTAAAACATAATTGTAACACATAACATGATCATAACTGAAAAAGTACATATTTCATATCATCAATCAAATCGTATTTATCTGCGGCATAAATACCGATAGTGAAAAATGAATGTTACTGACAGAATCAATTATCCAAGAAAGACATTTTTGCAAATAATTCTTTGGCATGCTTTATTTTGAATTTAATGCAACGTAAAACTACTCGCGCGATGGAAAATAAACTTCGCCAGAACGTATCTTCAAAAGATATGCAATTCTTTACGAAATCGTTTCGTGGCGAATAACCAGAGAATTTCAGTCAAACACATCTCCATCCTCAGAGACGACAGTTATCAGACAGGAAACAAAGGAAGCGTAACGATGAATAAAAAGAAGTCTCTCTTTATCCGTCTGACGTCTTCAATCCCTCGATACTCGGCAGAAGCAATTATGCGCAGCTGGCGCAGTTGTGGGACGTCGAATCGATCGAGCTCGATCCAGACGATCCCATACGAATGCCGAATAAAATCGACCGGGAAATAGCGACGGCCATATTCCGATATCGAATAGCGTCAATACTATCCTCTCGTTATTTTGACATTAATGCTCACTTCTCGAAAATAAACATAAACGAGGCATTTTTAATCGCACGTTTTCGAAAAATGAAATTATCGATTTCGATGTAGGAAATTTAATTTTTAAATTTTAATATGCATTGCGATCCCCTTATTAAATTAGAAATCAAGTGATTAGGATCAATGAAAGATCGATCAATGCTTCTTTCAAATTTTCAACAGGACGCGTTGCCTTCTCAATTCAGAGACATCCTCGACTATTTTTTTGTGTAAATTTACAACTATTATAGTGGGTAATATTGAGACCAACTATTAAAGGTGTATATTTACATACATTAGTAAATTTACATTTCATAAAATTATTATCTTAAATGGGAAGTAAGCAACTTGTACTAATAAATTTACATGTTAGAAGTAGATTTCTAGAAATGTTTATGTAATAATACATTTTGTATATGTATTTATACAATTTCACATATTAAATTTAATTTAAAATTACATACCTAATTAGTGTAACATTACTAAATTACGCTATTTATAACGAAAATATATAAATTCATGTACTTTTACAAAAATTAGTTATTTTACTCTTTATTGTGTAAATATTCATTTATAAGTGTAATTTTTAAATTTTATATAAATGTTACAAAAAATTGTACATTTACATAAAATTCAAAAATTACACTTTTAACCTTGTAATTTCTTATCAAATATAAACGAATATTTACACAATAAAGAGTAAAATAACTAATTTTTGTAAAAGTACTTGAATTTATATATTTCCGTTATAAATAGCGTAATTGTTACACTAATTATATGTGTAATTTTACATACTTTTTTTACAGTGTAGGCTCGACGAGGAGAATCATCATCGAGCCAGCCAATATCGTCGCTTAGAAAATTTCGCGTCAAATTCATGTCAAATCTTCGATTCATGTTCATTTTCTCCCAAGGGCTCGATTAAAATCTCTAAAGGAGAGACTAGTTGTCTTCTATGTATTTTTTGCGAAAGTTTCTTTTCGCTACCATCATCGCGGAACGCGATCCCAGAGTTTTCGTTTTCCGTCGCGATGCATGGTGCGCGAGACGAAGCGGAGAGGGTGAAAGGGGGACAGTCGGTGCTCCTCGCAGCATCCCCCTAGAGAGTCAGCGGCGCGCGACATTATAGGATAGAAGTTTCGCAATTTGTCCTCGGCGCGGCGCGGTCTCAAAACGCCAAGTGGAGCAATCAGCCTCGCTATCCTGGGAGAGTAAGACGTTCATCTTTTTTTTCCTCATGCCGGATACACGGAGCGGAGACGAGCGACAGAGAAAGGACTGAATTTATTCCGCCGCTGGCCGCGGACTGTGTCTCTCGCAACTGAACTCTGCTGGCCGGCCAGCGGTAATTCGTACTGCTCGATACTTTCGTATGCAGATCGTGGGGCAGTAAGCAGAGGTTTCTGCTCTCACGACAAAGTTTTAGAGCGAGGGAGTCGCGGCACGTTTCCCGTTCCCTGGTTCCATTTCTACACGATCGCACTACATATCACTGTTGTACAAATGGCGTTTTGCTAATGGAAATTTAACAAAAGAAACAATAAAATATAGAGAAGAAAGAAGATATCGTTGTGATGAAGAAATTATCTAATAAAGTCGAGAAATTATTTTTTTGAATATTAATTTTTTTCTCCCGCATGAAACTAAAAGTGAAATGTAAATGTACACCGTAAAAAATTTTGGTGTTTTACAATTATTATAATGGGTAATATTGAGACCAACTATATTAAAGGTGTATATTTACATACATTAGTAAATTTACATTTCGTAGATAAAATTATTATCTTAATTTATTATATATATATATATATATATATATATATATATATTTCCACATGAATTTATTATATATATATATATATATATATATATATATATATATATTTCCGTTATAAATAGCGTAATTGTTGCACTGATTATATGTGTAATTTTACATACTTTTTTTATAGTGTATCGATGCAATATATATTACGCAATATATTATATAAATTTTGCAAAGATTGGAAAACATATACATGCTATTGTCGCCTTTTATCGGATCTTCACGGTTATCCAAAGCTCTTGGAATGTTCCAATCGTTCGAAATGCAGTGAGCCTTTAAGATCTACAACAACATCCAAGTCTTTAAATCTTCCGAGATCTTGGAAACTTTTATAGTACTTTCGGAATTTTTACGGCAACTTTCCAGATATTCAAGATCGCAAGGTTGCGAGATATTTGAACAATGTTGAAGTGACTTGGAATTTCTTATCATAACTTTCAAAATGTATATATCGCGTGGAAAAAATTTGACTCGATCAAAAAATTGTCTCCTCCACCGCAAAAAAAAAAGGTGAGTCCGATATTACACAGCCGCATAAAAATGTATCACACACTTATATTAGGAAAGAAAGCGTCCATTATATTCCCCTCTCGTATTCTTTATTCTAACGGTAAAAAGGAGACGCTTGAATGCCTCTATTGTATCCTTAACTAGCGGCAAGGATGGCATAAGATATTGCGATAACGCTTCCGGTCATACCTCGGCGTCGCGAAATCGATCGAGTAGCCGGTTTCCAAGCGCGCGCCCGGGTCCAAATATTTGCGGGAGAGCCGTTCGTGCGGCAGGAACCCACATTGCACTTCCGGCGAAGCGTGTAAAGCAAGATGCCACGAAGGGAAAGCTTGTGCGGCGCGGTCAGCCAAGATTTTCGCCTGGCTTTATGGAAAAGGTTAACGTCGTGACGCACTGCCGTTGTGTGCCGTATGGATTAATCGGGGTAAGGGAAGGCAGGGGGGAGGGGGTCGTCGTTTGACTTTTGGCAATATTTAGACACCGTGGCAGTTTAATGGATCCGCGCGCGAGGAATGTGTTTGTCCGCAAATGTGTGCGGCGAGAGAGACACGATCGATTCGTGCAGTCGACGAGGCTACGTCGGCGTCGGTTCGTCTAAATTTGACTTCAAACGAGTTCGCACGAGATATTTGTTCGAGATTTAATTCTTTGGATGTGGAGAAATAATGTATCAAGGTGCAAACCGAATTAATTTTTGCGGGGAAACACGTCTATCTCTATTTTTCTTCGGGCTAGATTTCTTCCGCGAGTATAAAAAAAAATTCCAACATTTTTGAAAATGTTTAAAAATTTCGCGAAGAACGTGAAACGTGATGATGATTGTGTGTGTGTGTGTGTGTGTGTGAAATAATATTCGTGAGCCATTCTTCGCATAAGATGGCAAGGCAGGATATATACGTATAACAGATTTCTCTGACGTGGAAATTGCATTATACGATATTTCACGTGCCACATTTCAATGTCGTCCTTGCTTTCCAAATTATTCTAGTTGACGGAATTTAAACGAAGAGTGAATTATCTCAACAAGATTTTGCTAATCTTCTTGAAGTCAAGAGCGTGGGAAAATTTTATCGCGACACTGAAGGTTAACAGATATTAATTTAGCATTAAACAACGGCGTAATAAATAAAAGTAAGTAAAGATATTCGAGGTTTTTCTTAGACCCCTTTCGCGATATAATCTTTTTCTCCCATCGAAAGATGAAAGTTTTCGTTTGGATTTCTCGACAAACGCGAAGAATGATTGATCACTTTTCGATACTTCTAATGGAGCACAAAAATGTTGATATTGATCGCAACCCGATTATAGTGAGTCTTATATAGTTCCTGCTATCTTTTCTCCAGTGATATAAAATAAATTTTGTATCTTAACACTTGTTTCAAAAGCTATCATCTATTTAAATAAATTTCTAGGCAAAAAAAAAGAGTATTCTTTAAACATCACATTTTATAAATCTAAATTATTATCATATATATGTATAAATAAATAAATAAGAATTAATTTATACACCTTTAAATTTATAATACAAATAATCATTTCTAAAAAATCTCTAGAAAAATTCATGCTTAAAATAAAGATTAATAGAGAACTGGAAGTAACATAATCGTGTGTTATATATTGTGTATATTTTTTGAGTTTAACGACTTTTTAAAATGTGTCGAATTTAAAAAGCCTAACGGATTTAGCTCCCATTAGGTTTAAATCGACTCGCCTGTATATTGTGGCTTCAATCCTTCCACCTCGCTATCTTCCTCTCTTGGTCCACGAAAGTGAACGAGAGAGTACTCCGAAATGTTTATCGGAGTTATTCCGAGGACGGAACAAACGGCCCAATGTAAGCAAACTTTGCAGCGGAACGACAGCTAATGCTAACTTTGGTTGCTGCCGTTAACCTCTCGCGGATTAATCCGACGAGGCTGTCTAAGATATTAAGGGAAGAAATTTCTCTCGACAAACATGTCTCGGAGCGGAGCTTTAAAATAAGACGATCGATTTTTTCAGAGAAGCCAAGAAATGATAATATATATATCCGACACATTGATAAATTTTACAAGATTTATTAATTTCGAATATCGTAAAATAAAAATCTATGTAAATTTTAGAAATAGAGAAACGAAATTTTGCTTTCACGAGAGAGCTTTCACATTATTTAATTGCAAAATAAATTTTTTCTTATCGAATGATTTTAATTTTTTTAGTAGTAAAAAATTGCAGCTTCTTTTTTAATAATACTGATATTTATACTTTATGTTTGAAAATGTAAATAAATTTTGCAAAAGCGAATTTGAAATAATATTTAAGCGTTTTGCTTTAGAGAAAGATAGAGAGCGAAGAAATTATCTTGTGTCATAAATATCTACCTGACATGGAAATATCATAGATTTTTTATATTTTCGCGTCGCGTGAGTCTTTTAATGTATTCGATAGCGATCGTTGCGCGATGCGACAATTTATGATGTGCGATAATTTCTTTGTGATTTACAGATATAATGTTCCAAAATGAAAGAAGATTTTTTTTTATTTTGCATGTCCCTTCCGTACAATTACGTATAATACAAGGTAATTTGTTCCGGGATTATTAGATCCGGGTATACAATTTTTCATTTAAATATTTACATGTTTAATTTATGTACGCTACTTACTATTTATTATTTGATTTCTCATGGGAACAAAATTAAGCGCTAATCCTCGATTAATGAAGGAATATATATATAATGGCAGAATGTCCAATGTAATAATTAATTTAAACCGCGATCATTTATTAATCACATTATTTCCGCGAAATTATCTTTCCTATCTAATATTCTTCATGAGTTATCGATTTCATAATTACACAAAATTATTTTCCATTTTATTCAAAAATTCTAATTATCTCACTTTATCACGCGTAGCATTCATGTTGTAGATAATTTAAAATTGTTTTGATGAATTTCGCTCTCCATTCTTCGGAGCGTTGTATTGATTTGACATTTGGATTTCACTTTTAAAAGAGGAAGGGTATATTTTTGTAGAGAATAGGCAAAATATGCAGAATCGGTCGAATGTTTTCGGTTCGGGATAGCACCTACTACATTCTTATGTGGCTCACGAGCACGGATTTGTATACACTCGACTCTCCAAGTACCGAACATATGGCCCTTTATCTGGAAACTATACACTGTCCTTTGGGGTATGCGGTATGCATGGCTTAAAGAGAATACTTCGAAATAGTTTCACATGGAACCGACGTTTTACAATGTTACCGCCGTTTACGTTATTCATGCTACGTGCGTTACCGGTTTCGATATCCTGGCCAGTTATAAAACACCGTGTATTCGCTCTTCGTTGCTATTGTTATCTCTTTTTTTTGAAAATATCGGTAAAGCAACGCTAGTAAAGCTAGTTTTTCCCGAAAAACTTAAAACAATGTGAATGTTTCCTCGAAAAAAAATTTTTTTGCAATTTGAAACATTATTTTGTTAGACGTCGCATTTCTCTTTTTTACACGAAAACGTTTCTTCCCTTCATAGTATCTCGTTTTTAATTTTTCTTTTACATAAACTGAAAAAAATGTTTTTCGTTGCATATAAATGTTTTTCGTTATATTTATCACGTTTAGTATGATAATCTTTTCATAACCAGAAATTGTGCTGGTCAAATTGTGCTTTTTCAATCTTAAGCGAAACAATAGAATATCAATGTCAAACATAGCGGAAACACGTTTTGTGCATTAACAATTGTGAGTGTTGAAACTAGCGTTGCTTCCGGCGCTTACGTTGCTCATATTCTAATAGTAGATTAAGTCAACATGTACCGTGAGCGATGTGTTGTGTAATGTCCGCACAATATATATGTTAGTTCAACGAATTAAACGATACGATATATGTACATGTATATACATATACATATATATATACATATATATGTAAACAGATAAATTATATATATATATATATATATATATATATAATTTATCTGTTTATATCTATGTATACACATATATATAAACTGAATGTAGCATACGTTTTAGCCAGGGCGCATAAGCCTTATGTTTGCATCTAAATATAAACCTAGTTTGCATAATCTCATGTGGCGCGGTATACACGTGTTCGTACTTTTAATTTTGTAAATATCGTCCAGCTTAAGTCTCCGACGTTGTTGGTAAAATTCAGTCGACGCGTAATAAACACCACTCATCCGGGGAGAGATAGAAATATCTTCTCCTTCCTCGCCATCTCGCGCGCGTAAATATTTCAATTGGATTTCATTTTAATTAAGCCTACAATTGCGCGTCTCGCATACATGACGACACAAACTTATCGTAAGGTTTGTACTCCTAATAAACAGCTCATCGTTCTAAGGAGAGTAAACAGTAGTGGATGAATAAAATTTTGCGAATTTTGTTGCTCGTATTTCAATATCAGCAAATGTTTTCAAAATAGTTTTTAATGTGTGTATTAAAAGTTAAATATTTTAGTTTGTAAACATATTTTTCGCATTCAACGCGTAACATGATAAATACATAATAACTGATTTATCTTTTTGTTTGTAATTTCGAAAAGCTTTTTAAGAAGAATTTAAAATAATTTTGCACAGCGGATAATACAATGCGTATATTTCAAGATAAACAAACTTTTCGAAATTATTAAAAATATAAATTATAAAATTATAAAAAAAATAGATGAAGTAGCTCTCAGCAGAAGTTGCAAGATGAAAAATTGCTCTTTGTAAATAATATATAAGGAAACAATGAGGAATCGTGATTATATGCATTTGCTAGACACGAATTTTCTTTGTTAAAATTCTTAAAAATAAAAAAATTATAGGCCTGGGCTTTTTATTTGACTTATTTCTCTTGTTCATTTCTCTTGTTAGTATGAAATTTCGCGTTTGGCCGCCGACATCTGGTACGGCGACGGTATTTCGCTATTGAAAAACCAGAGTATCCATAAGTCTACGAGAAGTTGGCAAGCTCTACCGCGATTTCGTTCGTAATTTCGCTTCTATTATTTGCTTCTCTTCTTCCCTTGCTTTTGAATCTTTTATCTTCAAAAAACAATCGCGTTGAAATCGTGCCACGTGGAGATAGCGCTTCATTGAGATTGCCGAGCTTTTTAATACAGGCAATTTTAAGATATTTTATTTTTTTAGATTATATATATGTAATAAGAACAATTTTTCATATTAAGAGCAGCATCTCGCTAAGAGTCTGCGAATCTTTTAATCCTATTTGTGTCTTCTTTAACTTAAGCATCCGTGAAACATTTCTTTGATTTTTTTCTTTTGACTTCTTTCAACATTCACTCCTTTTTTATAAATCATATTTTACTTTTTTATAAACGCGAAAGCTTCCAATGATATCGTGCCACATTTTAAATGACATCCTACATTAATCAATCATTTTAACATCAGCGAGGATAAAATTCGTCCTTCACTAGTCGATAATGTTTCGCGTGATGTAAAATCCGCATCATTAACACTCAAGCAAGTTTCAATTAACCCATCATAAATTATCGCTGGTGGAACAAAGGATGGGGACATCAACAATGTTTTCCGACAGGTGTGCTCGTCGTATTTCTTTTGGTTAACTCGATCGAGCTATCTTTCCTGCACTGTCCTATATATAAGCAGGACTGTAATCGAGAGCGAAATATCAAAATTTTTATAGAAAGGAAGATTAATCTAAAAGTCTACACGAAATAAATTGTATACGCGCAAAGAAATTTCGACATTTTTAAATCAATTTTTTAATAAATATACAACGCGATTTATAAAATTTTTCCTTTTGTTCATTTATTCCCCTTTTTTTCTTTCAATTATTCATATCATATCGTCTCGCGCATTATTTTTTCAATACACATGAGAATTTTAATATTTAAAATACTAAGAGATATCGACAGAATTTTCAAATCATGTGATTAAATCGCCAAAATGTTTCACCGGTATATTTTTCAGTATTTGTTAAATAATAATGGACCGAAAGAGCAACGAAAGAATGGATTTGGCTTCAGGCGACAAAATGTCCAGTCACAGTACTGCATACAAGCGCATACATATATCTCCCTCGCCTTCTCCTGGCTTCAACATCTATCTTTACCAGCGGAATAATGCTCTCTCTTTCTCTCTCTCTCTTCTTCCCGAGAGAGAACGGGAGTAATCGATACAAGAACCAGGTGTTCGGCTGTTGGGAAAATCGATCACGATGCAGCGCACCGCGACGGAACTCAGAAGCCGGCCGGTAAAATTTAGCCGCGTGTCAATCGGTGCCAAATTTAGGCCCGGCTTGTGAAACGCCCGCGCGAAAGGATATCCGCCGACTAAATCCGTCTCGGATCGAAATGTTTTGATGGCGGACCGGTTCGTGTCCATTGAACGTTTCGCTTTTGATAAATCCATCTGGCCGTGACGGCCGTAAACTGCGACGGTTTCGCGAACGTGCCTGAAAATCATTGCCGCTTTACGTCGGTCTATTTCGCGCTTAACGGCCGGTACGACTGTGCGATTTATCTTCGAACATCGCGTTCCTCGGGAATTCCGTCTGCGAGATTTCGCAATATTACTCAATCCAGTATTTCTTTTCCTTTTTCTAAAAATATATCCTACGCACATTTCAACGTGCTTTAATCTTCGCGACTCTATCGATTTTTATTCTATATTTTCCAAGTAAATTTTTTAATGTACCAAATTTTTTCTCCATCCAATTGTTTGCGTGGCAATCAATAAGACATGAATAAAAGCATATAAATATTCTATAATCAAATAGAGACAAATTCAATTAATTTTTACACTGGTTATATTAACTTTACTTGTATTATTATAATAATAAGGATTCTACCGATTTTTATTCTATACTTTCCAAGTAAATTTTTTTATGTATCAAATTTTTTCTCCATCCAATTGTTTGCGTGGCAATCAATAAGACATGAATAAAAGCATATAAATATTCTATAATCAAACAGAGACAAATTCAATTAATTTTTACACTGGTTATATTAACTTTACTTGTATTTTATAATAATAAGACTTTTTTTTTTTTTATTTTTTTTTTTTATATTTTTTTTTATATTAACTTTACTTTACTTGTATTATTATAATAATAAGGACTCTATCGATTTTTATTCTATATTTTCCAAGTAAATTTTTTAATGTATCAAATTTTTTTCTCCATCCAATTGTTTGCGTAGCAATCAATAAGACATGAATAAAAGCCTATAAATATTCTATAATCAAATAGAGACAAATTCCATTAATTTTTACATCGGTTATTTACTTTACTTGTATTATTATAATAATAAGGTATTCCTTGTCTCATTCCTTTTATCATGATACTCAATTTCAATTTTTGTTCGGCCATTATTCTCCATCATCAAATCGCGATGAAACACGAAGATGATGAAAGACAGTAATTTCGATCTTATTTGCCGAGGGGAATTCTCGCGGCGCATAACATCCACTTCCGATCATTCGCGAAAGTCGTCGGATTAACTGGAAATTTCGCATAACGGCGGTATAACTATGCGGAGTCGCGGCTCAAAGATGGTCGCTAGTAATTGCAGTTCGGAGTCGTTGAATGTGCGTATCGAGTCTGCGGCTAACCGCGTGCATGGCATCGCTTTCCTCGCAGATAACGAAACTTGAATTCGCGTAGCGGTGTCCCCGTAAGCCACCGATGAGCCGTTACGTTTTACAAAGGTAAACTTTGCAACGCGATAAAAGAAGCTTCTACGAACAATTAATGTTCGAATGAGAGTAACCCGACTTCAGAACGAGAAACTTATCGTCTATCAAATAATTCGGAGTAAAAAACAAAGAGAAAATGGAGCAAACATAAATTATCTTTATAGTTTTAAAAAGATTAAAAATTATATATTATAAATTATAAACTCTCCCCTAGATTTTGTTTCTCTGTGTAATTTCCGTAATTTACTATTTTACAAACCCAACTATTAAAAATATGAAATGATTTTTCGCAAAGAAAGCTTAAGAAAATAAATATAAAATAACGATATATTCGCGAATTATTTATTAAAGAATATCAAAATAATCTACAGATTGATCAAATGGTCTGCGCACGTTTTAATACATCTCCAGATATGTGCTTGTGTATCTTTCTAACAAAGGTTTTTTTTTCAAAGGACCTTGTATACAAAAGTCTTTTCAGAGATTTATTTATTCGGTTAAATGTCAGATGACGTTTCCTCTGCACGAGCAAACTTATTCCCATGTATAACGATATAGAAACGTCTCTATATCATTCTCGGTTTCAATTACACACGCACGCGGACGCGTTCGCAGTTGCACGTGCGCGTGCATAAGCTGTCACGTCCAGAGAAACTGTTTATTCGAATCGGGTTTGAATCGTTACTCGCACGGATTTCCATATCTTGTTTACTAAATAAACCGCCCATTTCCCTACAATACCGGACATTTTATCATGCATTTATATCCAGTTTAATTGTGAGACCGACACAATTAAGAGGAAAAATTCAATTCTCAAATTATATATCGGAGAGAATGAAAGAAGAATAATGGCCTTAGTCACGTTTCAATTGAGTAAAATAGTAATAAAATTTTCTAAATATTAATTTACATCTCCAGCATCATAATTATATTCGAGAAATTTAGATGTTTCAAGCAACGAGATAAACAATGAATATTTATAATACATTCCTTATTCTCCTTAAAATCAACGTTAATAAAATCAATAGCGATGCATCACGCGAGATCGTTAAAATGATAAAAAAAGCAGATGAAGCAGATGTTAGTTTCCAGCCAAAGGAGTCTGTTTGAAAACAAGTGGAGGCGCGCAGCTACAATTCTGGACAAATATAACTTTCCAGCTGCAATAGGTTCACCGCAGATTGCGTACACGTGAGAATCAGAAAGCTATTTCCGTACGGCAGTGTATACGTAAATAGAAAAGGGCGGTGCAGCGCACAAGCGATATACAGCACACGTAAATAGTAATAATCGACGCGTGCGAGTGATAATTGTGAAAATATGTATGGAAATATTTGTGGAATTTCGCGGTAAATTATGCCGCGCACATATATACACAGTACTAATTACACCTTTGATATTTCATTTACATAAATGCGTATCGATGCATTTTATGCATTATTTCACTTTGCACGGAAAAACATGAATCTCTTTTATGAATTTTATATGCATTGCAAAACATTGACGATATTTTTCTTTGGACAATCTACTTTCGCAAATTTAATTTTCAAAATTTTCTTTATCTATTTAGAAAAACGTATATTTCATCAAAAAAGTAACACTTTTTATTATATTTATTATAATAATTTAAATAGAGACTAATATAACGAAAAATCGATTGTAATAAAATTTATTGTAATAAATATAATAAAATATGAATTATATACTCTATTCTCTTATCAAATTTTTATCAAAATTGTATAACGTTGGATGTATTGATTTTATCGGAGTAAATGCAATTTAGCGGGGGAGAGGGCGGAGAGATAGCTGAAAAAATCATGATTTAACGATACGATATATTTCAGACCACCCGCGACTGTCAGAAATATTGTCCGATAAAAAGATAAACTGCCGTTTCATGCCGTACAAATAAGCGGCCGACCAGAAAACGAGAGAACGATAGAGTGTACGTATGTCTCTCGTTCGGGGCAGGGGCCGGACAAGCACACGATACAAATACATATCCAATTAGCGGCGAAGAGCTGCGCGAGAAATAACGAGCTACAAGGAACCGAAAGTTTTTGGGGTCAGGGGAGGAAAAGGAGGGCACAATGTGCCGTGTCGAAACGTTATTGTCGCTACCCACCCCCGGGGAGCTCGCAGACGATAAGGACACACGCTGGGATATAGTGGATGATTACGTGACATTTGAGGATTGACATTAAAACGGGAGAACGGTTCGCGTTCGTCGTCGTTGCTCTCGCCGACATTTCGCTAATGCCACCGGGACCCGCCTTTAAGGGTACGACGGTTTTTACGAGAGAATCCGGCGGGTTTTAGAGTGGTCGTATTCTCACCCTCAGTCTCAGGGAGGGACGCATCTTCGTGTCCGCGGGAAGACGCTCCAATAACTGTGACTGTGACGGTATATTTTGCGCCGAATTGCGCGAGAGAAGGCAACTTGTCGGATAAACGGCGTGATTGAGCGCCGTTTCGCGAATCACAATTTCTTACTCTGAAGAACGACGAATTTGAATCTGTCCCGCACCCTTTCCATTCCCGCGAAATACCTCTCCTACGCCTTCGCGAAAAATTTCGAATTTAATTCGTTAATAGAGAAAGAGAATTATACAAACGCGAGACAAATTTACGTATGCGTATCTTTTTCTAAAATAATTTATATATAATATATAATATGTTTTCTAAAAATTTATATACGTGTATATTTTCTAGAATATTTTTTCCAAAGCAATATAGCGTTTCTGCAACGCTTGTCCCATTTTTAAAGGCCGCGTGTCTTTTATTAATAATTATTAATATATATATTAATATATAATATAATAATAATTTATATATATTATAATATTATAATATATTATATATATTAATATAATATAATAATATAATAATTATTATTAATATATATATATATATATATATATTAATATATAATATAATAATAATTTAAAAATTACGTATGCATAGAACATAGAATAAACAGATGGAATTAATTTTAATGATTATCTTTTATGTTTATGATATTGTGTTTCTTACCTTGTATGAGTTGAAACTCCGTGGCTCAGTTCTGAAACTCCTTGATAATCACTCCTTCCAATATAACTGTAATTTAATGGAAAAGTGATAATTAAAATCGATAGTTTGAAATAATTGAAATTGAAATTTAATATATCACAATTTTCATAGATTTCGAACAATTAAAAATTCACCCACACTTTTAACATCGAAATGCGAGGATATATAAGATAGAAATAATAAAACTAACTACGCTGCGTTTAATTTCGAATGACGATGACAATAGCGGATATTATCGCTCGTATAACTATCTGTTGCTACGTATCTCCGGAAGCATTTAGAGTCGTTTCTTATGCGACAAGGACGTGGTCTACTTGAATATAAAGTATTTTTAGATCCGCGTCATACCTAGCTCGTTTCTCTTTTTCTCCCTCCCTTCCGTCCCTTACTCGGCAGTTTATGAACTTAATTTATTTCTGTTATCTATATCTCTGCTATTTCCGCATACTTGGGATGGTATCCCTCGCTCGAAACACTAATGTTTAGCGCGATCCAACACGCTGCAACGGATTCACGCGAGAGAAACTTGGTAGTTTATAATAGTTACCGCAAGGATTTATTACAAAGCGAAATGTTATTAAGTTTAATTAAATTTTGAGCATTACAACCCCCAAGAGATTTGTCGCGTTCCCTGC
This sequence comes from Camponotus floridanus, assembly GCF_003227725.1. NCBI lineage: Eukaryota > Metazoa > Arthropoda > Insecta > Hymenoptera > Formicidae > Camponotus > Camponotus floridanus. The sequence continues at coordinate 176,655 of NW_020229260.1, read as the reverse complement.
AAAATGTTGCGCATTTATAATTTTTCGTCCAAGAGAATTCTTTTATTGAATGTGGATGACATTTCGTTATTTAAAAAAAAAAACAACTTCGTTAATGTATTATCCGCCATTTATCAAGTAATATGCAAATTTAATACGCAATGTGCGAAATTACATTATTTTTTTTCTTACTACAATATCCGTTGCTCCAGAAATTCCGACTTTAATTTTCAACACAAGACAGATCCTTTGAATGTGAAATCGGTCGTAACGTTCAATCCAACTCGCTTCACCGGACATCTCCGTTGCAGAGAGCTAAACACTCTCCTCATTCTTCGTCGAAGTTTATTTACGGCAAGATACCGATGATACGCGAAAAGAGCTCTCGAGACCATCGCGCGAGAAGCGGACCCGTCCTTGGTTTTACCAGCGTCTTAAGCGACGCTGGCACAAAATCGTGTAAAAATAAATTCACCGGGGTTAACAATCCGCGAGGACTGTACGCGCTCGTAGACAACGAGCACGGGCGCTATTACTCTTGTTACGAGCACCAGTTAAAACGACCAAGCACGAGCAAGAAAGAGCCGAAAGGCAAGAAAGAAGAAGAACGCGATCGTCGTCGTCGTCATCATCGAGGGAATAAAAAGCACGCGAACTCTCGCCGCGTCGACGTCGAAAATTTGTCGGATCAAGGGGACGGGAGGGGAGAGGGGAGCGAGCGAAGAGGAGGAAGTTGAGAAACTGTCGAAAATCGAGCGCGGCTTCGAGAGCGAGAATCCGCTGAACGAGAAGCCGAACGTCAACGCTATTTTAAGCTGTTTACAATACCGGCCCGGACACGCACACGTAGCCCTCGTTGCGTGCGATCGGGTACATATGCGGGTGGGCGCCGGAAGTGCGCACGTGCCCTGCTTTGCATTTACGCTGTTCCACGTTTTCGGGATAGGAGACGAGGGTTACGGTGTTACGTTATTCCGTATTCCGGCGACGTCGTCTCTTGTTGCGCGCGTTTTGCTTTAGCCCCCCCACCCCCACCCCCTCGCCGGTTTGAATAAATTATTAATGGGACGCCGAGAGCGCGACTTATCCGCCGATAAGTAGCTGTTCGAAAAGTTACTGCGTGTCGAGCGTTTTACCGTAGATATACATCCGGGAGGAGATCGTGCATTTTTCCTCCAAGTCGCGTGCCCGTGCTTTAATTTCTTCCCTCTGGTAAACGGAACGGAAAACAGAGATTTAACCGAGATACCGGCGTACGTTACGTCTCCACGCATTTTATTCTCATGTTGATATTTCCTTCGAGTTTTATGCACCCTTCCTAGCATTTTCTTCGACAACGGAAAACAGTATACTTTCTTAGTAACTCATTAATATTAATTTGGAACGTAATTTCGACTGAATGCGACGAAATTTCCCTTCAAATTCAATCTCGAGAGAAAGAGAGCCACTGAGATTTATTTGATGTATAAATTCCGGTCAAATATGTATAATTCATTTTTTTTCTTAACGGAAATGACGTTTAATAGAATATTCATCATTTTGCACGTCTCGAGAAATTCGATAGAGATATCGCAAAAATATATGACTGACAATGAGTTCGCGTTATACAATCGTGACAAAGAACCTAAGTTTAATGCAATCGCGAGCTCGGGGGCAACGAGGACAACTCGTGAAATCTAAAATCGATCGTTCCTACTCCAGGTAATCGGGGGAAAATGTCGCGGTTCTTCAGATAATAAAATCGCGAAAGGTAGACGCGCGAAAGAGCGCATCGTAAAAGCGACCGATAAAAGTATTATATGTTCCGCGGAATTATAGGTGCAACGCGCGAGATTCATGCTCATGTGCCGGGAGAGCTTTGGAATTTCTCCCATGGAGTTTAAGGGGAGAATCGCGAGATCTCGTAACCGCTTCGGGGTTATGCGATTTTTAGAACGACCGACGCGACGCGATAGAAATGCCAGCGGGGAGAGGGGACGGCGTAATAAAAGTTTCGTCTCTCAACGACACGACAATAACGAGCATTATGTGGAACATAGTAATAAAAGTAACCTATTTTTCGACTAAACCGCATTTACCTTGCAGAAAAATGTAATGTGCTTAAGCAGCAGATTTCACTGATGAATGTCGTCGCGCGTTTGGAAAAGAACCATGTCCGTAATAAAGCGACCGCGTATAAATAACGCACGAGAGATACAGGAAATAGAATATCGTGGTTACGGGAAATAGAATATTTCGCACGAATTTATTCTGTACCGGTATGTTAAATATTTCGCGCAGCGACAACGAAATAATCTTTACTGTTACGCGGTGCTCCGTCTTCTGACGGGCTATTGTTTATCTACGTACGTATCGCGTCTGTATTGTGTAGTTCGCGCGGTGACCTCCTGCGCTCGACCTCGAGTCTCGAGCGCCGTTTCGTGTATGTACGTACAATCGTGTATTACCATTCGAAGGAGCAACACAATCGCGATACGTATATCCCGAAATATATCGGGAATTGTTGCTTGTAACGCGATGATTTCGCTGCAACAATCGCAATTAGTGATTAACTGCCCGTGCGATTAATTAATTCTTGATAAATGACACTTGAGATATCGCGTCAGCTGTTTATCGAAACACATATATTTCGCGTAATATATTCGTTTGAAACAACAATCTAAGATATGATTTTATAGGGAACTAGAAATTGCGATATTTACATAATATTACATCTGTAAATATGTTTGAAGTCGAATATATTTCGTATCGCGTTCCGAATTTTTCGTGTGTGTTAAGTATATACGGAGTGTCAGGGCAATCTCTTCCCAAAAAAAGCTCTTGTAGTTTAGCGACCTCGAGAGCTTTTTAAAACACTATAATAAAGTATAATTTCATCGAGTACTTTTCCAGTTATGAGACTTGAAATAATTTCTTAATTTTTACATAAACCATAAAATATCTAATAAAATATTCATTTTTCGATTATCTTACCTTAATACTTTTATGTACAGAATAATTAGAGGAATCAATTGATGTAAAAAGAAAACATACGATTGTTTCGAAGAAAAAATATGTAATTTGCAATTAACAATTATATATTTTTTTCGAAACAATTGTGTGTTTTCTTTACACTAATTGAGTCCTCTCATTATTTTGTACATAAAAGTAAGGTAAGATAATCGAAGAATGAATATTTTACTAGATTTTATGATTTATGTAAAATTAAGAGATTAAATGTTAAATTAAGAGATTATTTCAAGCCTCATAACTAGAAAAATATTCGATGAAATAATACTTTATTATAGTGTTTTGAAAAGCTCTCGAGGTAAGCCGACAAGAGCTTTTTTTGGAGAAGAGATTGCCCTGATATCCTGTATATAATACATGCGTCATTTCCGAATTCGGAACAATACATGAATCGCCGAATCGAGTACATATGTACATCGCAATATATAGTACCCCTAATAAAGTTTGTGTCGTGCGTAATCAATGTCGGGAGTGCCGTGAAAAATGTCCTGTGGTCGTCGTATTTTGTTGATTAGTACGTACATGATCTTAATTAATCGTGTTTTCGCGAGTGCTTGTGAATGAGCAGTAATGGAGCAGCAAAGATTGAACAAGAGAGAAGAAGGAGGCCTAGAAAGGAGGCCGTCGAGCAACAACGGAGCAATTGTGAGGTAAGCAATGTATAAGTTATTTATTATTTATGAATTTAATTGCTCGTCATCCGTTTTACACGTTTTATAATGCGTATTTATTTATAACAACATATTTTTAATAATTAATAATTTTAGAGAGATACATACATATTTAAAAATATGTATATTTACTTCGGTTACGTTTAAAATTTACGCATGATTATTTATATATAAGAATTAAATTCTTATATTTATTATATATTTTGCAAAAATTTAAATATCTAAAGGATCCTTTTTTTAAGATTTATATAAAATTTTTGTATTCAGTATCTATATTTAAAGAACGAATAGAAAATTCAGTTGCATAATAATTATATTTTGACATATTAATTATTTTGCACAATGCTTTATATTTGAGTGCTTTATATTTATTTTTTATAGATGAACTTTTCATGTATTATTTATCATGTATCCGTAGGGACACATCGATATGTATTTTGTAATTTATTTATTCAAGTTGGAGCCTTTAATGGCACAAAATTAGTAGGAACATTAAAATAATTTATGATACATTCATCAATTATCCAAAACTATTCTTGTATTAATAAAAACAGGGAAGGCTTGTATAAAATCAAGAAGAACGCGATAGCGTGTTTTATACATTTATAATTTTAAAAGAAAACATTTCCAAAAAGCCACTGCATATTTCTTGGTCTTGTACAAGTTTTCCCTATTTTTATCGTTTATCATTTGGATCAATTATATGTAGATTTATTTATTTATTTAATTACTTTATATAAAAATTAAACAAATCAGTTTTAATGGCAATGCGAGTCTAACCCATTCAGACCTGAATTTTTTCTGTAATGTAAAAAATTATTGAATTAATTTTTATTGATGCTAAGGGTTTAAACCGACGAGATATATATATATATATATTTTTTTTTTCCACCGAGAGATCGCAGGGAAACTAATTCTAAAAAATAACTATTTCACATGATTTTAAAGTTTTTGTGCATAATTGTGTACATAAGGTCTGAATGGGTTAATATTTTTAATAATTTTTATATATAACAAATTAAAAAACATATATTTATTTTATATATAGTTTTTAATTTTTTAATTTTTATGATCTTTGGCTATTCTTGTATTATTTTTTAGAAAATTGATATATGAATAATCATGCGCGCGGACGAGTCAGAATTGACCGAATTCTTCAAATGAAAAAAATTGAAGTAGGTAAAACAAGAGAGCAAGGATATAAAGATTTAAGCAGCTCATTTTTTTTTGCCAATCCTGAAGATTTTGCATTCAACCTCAAAGGAATAAATTTTCCGCCGCTTCGTTTCGAGGCTCGTCTATTTTCTCTCTGCGGGCTCTTCTAACCGCTCGCCTTGCCCAATCCGCTCCACACTTGCACGTGGCACGGTATATAATTGCATCGCGCCCTTCGTACATAATCTAACCGAGGGCGGAGGCTATGTTATCACGGCGTATAACACCGTAATTTCAATCCTCGCGAATATATCATTTCGTTGTCCCCGGTTATATAGCGGGGGCGCACACGCGTTTGCCAGCGTGCGCGTGCATTCCGTCGTGTCACACGACTATGTACGGACCACGCTCGCCGGCGCTCCACGATGCCCGTATGGAATATTGAAAATCGATTAGGGTATCAGCCCCCATCGAATAAATATGTCGGCGCGCCCTATCTCTCCGTTGCTGCGCCCCTCGCTCTCGTCAACGTGTATCTTCGGCGTTGCCTTCAGCGCGCATTTGCGCCTCTTGCAAATTGCACAAACGTCGCCGAAGCCTGTGACGCGTACGTCTGTTGTCGAGATAGTTTAGAGACGATCCTCGTCGCGTGAGAGAGATTTCGGCAATTTGGTAATTCAGGTAAGCGATATTGAAAAAAATCTGGAATCTCAAAAACGTTGATGTTTATTGCGCGGTGGTTTTTATTACGTCGATGCGAATGGGTAAAATTGGCCGCAATATTGTGGAGAAAGTGATTCTGAAATACAAATACAATTTTTGTGTGCGTAGAGAGGCGCGCTTGATAATACTTGTATCGTTTCAAGAGATATTTTCGCAAATATTTTATACGTATTAATTCAGCATTTAAATGTGAAATGTTCGATTTTTCGGAACAGAATAATTTGAAAGCTAGCAGAAAGAAAAAACTTGAGAAACCGAGTCGAGCGAGTAACTGTATCAATTTTGCTTTTACAACCAACATGCGTGAACCCTGTAAATTCCGCCCCGTTTACGGCGTGTGATTTACAGGGAACGAGAGAGAAAGAGAGAGAGAGAGAGAGAGAGAGAGAGAGAGAGAGAGAGAGAGAGAGACAGAGAGAGACCCAATAGGATTCTTCGCAGCCTCCTGTAAATCTCCCTAATGAAAGTCTCCGGGGGGGAGGTTCCTACAGGATCGTATTAAACCTGGAAAGCTCTGCTTAAAGGACCTACCTCAGGCAACTCTTGTGTCAGACATCGTGTGCGAGAACATTTCGTTGTCAGCGCTCTCTGTCTCTCTCTCTCTCTGTTTCTCTATCTCTCTCTACTTCTCTCTCCTCTCTATTTCTTTCTTTCTCGGTTGACTTCTTATTAAACATTCTTAAAAGAAAGTAAAACTTCTTATTCGCAAAAGTACTATTCGTGTTGTTTTTGCAAAATTTGAACAAGTGAATTGTATATTCTGTAATTTTGCTGCGAGTGAAATTTAACGCGAACAAGGAAAATCGTAGTCAGTTTCAGAACGCTATTCTATTTTAGAATTCTTGATGCTTTAAATATAAAAATTAATTGAAATTAAAAATAAAAATCGAATAAAAAAGCAATTACAGATTTATCCATAATAATAAACCAATTGTTAAAAGTAGAATTTATAAAGGATAAAAAAAAGTATAACACAACAAATTAAGTGTTGAAAGTGCTTGCAATTTGACAGCAGGAAACAGTCATATTCGTCAATACTCAATTTAACAATTAAATTAAATTATCACTATTTTATCTATAATTTATTTTATAACGAAGTAGAACGTTAGAATCACATGGAACTAGAATAGACGCGATATATATATATATATATATAAGGATCGTATAGCAAGCTTGGATGCGAGTAGAGCAAATTAATCGATACGAGCTGCTGGATAGATATAGGCCAGAGTAAACGAACTTACTCGAGCCGAGACGAAACATTATTACGCGCCCCAATGAATTCGATCAGTTTCCGACATTGCATAAGCCGTCATCGGCAGAAGAAGCCGGCGCGGACAGAAGCTGAGCGGGGTCGGTCCGTTCGCTCCGAGGAGAAACGCGAGTTATCGATTGCGATTCGCGTCCGTGTTTTGAGCTAGCAACAAATGCAGATACGCCGTTTGATGAGAATAGATGGCTTCCATATGGACTTGCATACGCGGTTGCGATTTAGCTCGCGCATAGAACGAGCTGTCAGTAAAGAGTATCGGGGAGTCCTTTGTGCGTGCCTTTATGACGCGATAATCGTATCGTTGCGAGCAATAAATTTACTTGTCATCATCATAACTGCTCGTAAAAGAGATGCGCGTACATCTATACTATTATACTTATCAACCCCGTTCAGATTTTATTGTCTAGATTTAATTCCTCTTACGGCGAAGTTACACGTTTGCTTTGCATTTTATCAGCAATAATTGTTGAAATATTGTCGCAAGATTTGTCGCGAAAATAGTCTTGAACTTTATGGGATATATTTCTAGCATCACATATCCCCGAAGATTGATATTTCGAACAGTCTATAAAATGTTGCAGGTTTCTGAAAATTTATATTTTTGTATTTGGTTTCTCTCTGTATAACTGCATACGTATCACGGTTGCATTTAATTAGACGAATACATTTATAAATGTCGCTTCATAAAATACATTAGTGAAGTTCACTATCCGCAATAGAAGATTGATCTTTCTTTTTCATGGGAACTTAAATTGTTTCTCTCTTGTCTGCTTCCTGACAGACACGTAAGATCTCTACGGGTCTTCTTTGCTCTTGTACACAGAGAAAAATGTATACTGTATTCAATATTATTTATTTTAAGTATATCATAAGTTTGTATATTTTTTAGTAAGTGCAGTATTTTAGTCAAGAATATTAAATTAAAACAAAAATTTGGTTTGCTTACTACAAGAGTTGACGTAAAGCAAGTTTGATTTTTCTTTGATACAACTTTACAATATTCTTGAAGGGAAAATAAATTCTTCTTTTAGTGTACATGATAATGAGATTTTCCAACACTTGTGATGAGTATATTTTAAGATTATCAAGAATATATTCTTTGTTGAGGAAAACTATTACTTAAAAAAAGAAAAATAAACTGAGTAATCGCTTTTCTTGGCAGCAGAATGATATTTTTCTCTGTGTACGTATCGTGTATCTCAGTAACCCTGCAGAATCTCTTCGCAAATGGCTTACACGTCATCCTCATATTCTTAAATTTGTGCACGCGATGCGATTAAATTTCAAACTGAGACCATTCTTTCCGAGCCGTCCTTTGTTTCGCACCTTGCGCTACATTAATCAGTTTATTGTTTTTATCATTAGTCCACATATTGGCAAACATCTAACTTGCAAACACTTTCCGCATCTTACGTTTCTATTTCGGTTGATACAGGATTTATGCTCGACAAGAGTCCACCGACGCAGGGTGGTCCACTCAACTCCCGTTATCTTATGCAACCAGTTTATTTCTAGCCTCGGAAAAGGATGTTCTCTTCACGCAAGACCTAATAAAAACGTCGAGACGCTTGTCCGTGCATTAGGCGAGGCGTGTTCTTTTAGATGACGTTTAAAATGCGGAATAATCTTTTTCGCGTAAAAAAGTGCATGCCATGTAAATTATAATTAGAGTGATGATTAATTAATCCGACCTCTTAATCTGTGAAAAGAGATAAAATCACATGCACAAAAATGCGAAAAATAGCTCGCGTGCTTCGAATAAAAAGAAGTAAAAAAATATGTTGGAGAAAAAACTATCTAATTCTTTAAGAGAGAAAAAAACTGAGAAGAAATTAATATATGAAATAATATATTTCGCGTGTATACGTAAAAAATAATTTCGAATTAAAGAAAAGAATAACATTTACGCGCAAATTTTTTACATCAACTGTCACTTATATTTTTATCCTGCTGAGAGCACATCTCGTAAATCGACTCATCTCCCGGTATCAATTGAAATAAAATATTTGATCGGTCGTGAGTGACAATTAACGTAGGACGATTACGGAAACACGTATGGCGTTGGTGAGGACTAATGGAGTTTCAAAGTCATTAGCCCGATCGCGTTGTCCCGATGTGACGAAGGGAAGGGATAACCGAGGAGAGGACGAAAAGAGAGAAGGGCGGGTCCACACCCACCTTTGAAAGGTGATAGGTGACAATTTGAAGACGGAGGTGACTCGGTTAGATGGCGACGGCTCCTGGGAGACTCTTCAATTTCGCGCGAAGAAGACCGGAAGTATATCACTCAGCGGTCCCGGATATATTGACACTCCGCCCGGGCTTGAACTACGGCATGCCTTATTAAATCTCCCCGGCTAAATTATGGCGGGCGCCATTCACCGCCGTCGCGACGTACTATACCGCTTCGTTATTCTACCTGGAACTCCCCAGGTAGTCTTCTGATATCGAACTTTGGTTGATGAATAGATCATGCTCGATTTTATTATACATCTAAATATCCGAATGAATTGTTTATACTCGAATAACGAACGATTTTATTAAACTTTTTCAGATACATCTATATAGTCTTCTCCTATTTCTTGCATTATTTTTTTAACGGCATTAGATATAAATTCTAAAGTTTCTTTTTTTTTTTGAAAACATTATAACACGTTATGCGAAATTACTGTACAATATACCTGCTATTTGAATATTTTTTCAGAATTATATCGATAAAATTTTAAACGCAATTCTGCTCTGATATGCTATTTAATGAAACATATATGTACAGGCGATCAATAGTGCATTAAGTCTTCCATATTCGGAATTATAATTACTTAGCGAAAGCAGCGCCTTTATGGGAGCAGAATGGCGGAAAGCGTGTGGTAAAAGCTCTTAAACCAGTTACATTCCGTGTGATATTCCGAACAACAACCGCGTGTATACTGCGTACATTGTATCGTTAAAGGGCTAAACCGCAACACTTATGCTCCTCGCGTTAATGCTCATTTGCAGTTTTGCAGATATCGTTACATTGTTCTCTCTGAAATTAAAAACTTCCGCCGTAATTAACTCCTACTTCTTGCGTATAATATTTAATACGCACGCATGACTAGAGAGGTTTCTCTTGATTCGGGATTGATTACAAATAGATTTCTAATTAGAAATAAATTATATAAATATTATAATAATACGTATACATAATTTTGAACATGGCAGTGTGTATCTCTCGACGTTCGTTATCCCACACATTTTTATTCAGCGTGCTTGGTGATGTATTAATATCATTGCCAGCCGGTCGTGACGATAAAGATAGTCCACGTCTGCTCCATATTACGAAAGCCGGCGAGGGAAAAAAGACAATTTTCTATTATACCTTAATAAAAACGGCAGACGTAAGCTAAGTGGCACTCTCGAAAAAACGGAGCTCTCTATTAACCTATTAACCGGTAGCGGAGACGCTATTAGTCCGAATTATCTGAATGTAATTGTCGATGGAGAGAAGAAAAAATTCTCTCTTTTTTATAAATAAAACTTAATTTGATAAATAGACAGAATTGAAACAAACTATTTTTAAATAGAGAGCTCTATTAAAAACGTTTCGTACATTATTAGCTGCCTTTTTTATTTCCCTGTAACATATACGTGCCATCCCTTTCTGTAATAAATCGATTGAATTATGATAGTTGAATTTTGATATTAACAATTATCGTTTAACCGCTATCGATGATTCATTAAATAACGTTAATTCATTTATCATAATTAATATTTGACGAGTAGAGTCACTTTGATTAATATTAACTTTAGTTGCCTTTCTACATGCATGGAATAGCTCTATTTCAAGCTCTGTGTAGCATTGCAAGTGACAAGTGTTAAAGAGAGTAGTAACTAATTTGCGAATTATCAAAACAATTATTAAAACTAATTCTGCAATATAATTATTAAAATGCTTGCAAATTAAATAATTAATATTTATATTAATTATTAATATTATATTAAATTTATTGGAATATTTTATCTTATCGATCTATAATTTTTTCTCTTTTAAAAAATCGTTATTTCTTTTAAAGTTAATAAAATAAAGCAGGAATATACGTATATATAATTGGAGGAAAGAGAAATAAATCTACAGAGAGTGACAATGTAACGTGGCGCGTAACAGCTTGAAAAATGTTAAGCTTGAACCTATAATCATCATACAAGTCCATGCGATTCCGTTTATTTATAATACCCGCAGAATCGCGGCGAAAGTAAACGCCGCAATGAATTTTGAGAGCGGCGTTCTTTTTTCGAGCACGAGTAGGCATCTGTCGTGTTTAAGTTTCGACGCTGGATGCTCGATGCTGCGGGCATTACCGTTATTATTTTAGGACGATGAGAGGGAAGCCCTGAAGGTGGCCTTAAGATCACCTAATCGAAAGTTTCTCTACGGTTTCCGACACGTGCCCTGCCAATATATCGAAGGGAACGTGAGAACCACGTCGATTCGATATTCCTGAAACGTGTCGGGTTTTTGCCTCGACACCGAAAATAAAGAGCGTGACAAGTACGCGAATGAGTGTAAAAATGACATTTGCTATCTCATCGATTCGTCTTTTCCAATTTGCTTAAAAATTGCCGTCAATCGTATCAATTAAATTCTGTCAATAAATGATAACAATTTAGTAATAAAATATTATTTTAACATTTAATCATATATAATTTAGAGTTATTATTAAAAAAAGATATATATTTATATTCTCTCTCTTTCTTGATTTATATACACAAATTATACAGTTAATAATTTTGTATATTTAATTGCGTGTTCAATTTTTTCTTTTATTTTGAACTACTATATTTGATAGATTTTTTATTTTAAACTATATTTTATAGATACATAAAATTGGCGTTTGTCATAAAAATAGATTTTTACGCCTCATGAAGAAGAATTCAATTCAACCTTCACACAATATGATTTTAAAATAAGACACGCGAGAATCACCTTTAAAGGAGAGACAATACCCTTCCACGCGGTTAACTTTAAGTAGCCGATTGAAATGAATCTTAAAGTTACGCCGAGAAGCATTTATGGATAAATTCCAGTTGCCGCGCGATCAATTATGAATGAAACCCCGTAACCTTCTCTTAAGAGTCTCCCAACCGTCTCGATCTTCAGACGATCGAATCTAATTGATTATGTAAGACCGTGCGTATTCGCGCAATTATCGGCGCTAATAAACTTTGACGTAATGTTGAAACGTTTCTCGCTTCGAGACAAACTGTATAACCAGGTCGGAATGAAATTGTAGGTGGAAACGAGGATATGCTCGAAAATGCTACTCAAATGAATTGGCAAATGTGTGCGTAACAATTGCAATAATAACTCACGCGGTATGAATTACACACTGGACGGGAAATTGCATCTCGTGTCTCATGCACATATATTGCATGAATAATCAAAAACGGACAAATTTAATTAAATATAACAAACGACGATTAATTGCAATAATGGGTAAATTTCTCCTCGTCGCGGAATAGTAAAGATTTAATTCGCGTGAAACACGTCTGTGATATTATCTTCCCTTATTCGTCCGATATAATCTCTGGAGAGCCGTGTTGGAATAATTCCTCGTAATAAAGTAGTATATATCGTATAATGTATTTTATCTCGAGAGATGCACGTCGGAAAGGTCGAAGATACGCGTTTAATCATCGATAACGGCCTCATGCCCGTATTAGCGACGAGGAGGTAACGCGCAACGTAATCGTTACACACGAACCCGACATTATCCCGCGAATGGTATTACGACGATTTTCACAAGCGAACATGCATGTACGAAGGGAAGGAAAACAGACGTGACGGGGAAATTTAGCGGCGCGGACACGAGCCGGTTAAGCTCGTCGTTGCAAACGATCTTTAGCGTATCCGCAAATTAGCGAGTCCACGTGACACGCAATTCCAATCCCCGATACACCGTAATTCTGTTAGATTCCCATACACAAATCCAGATCGCTAATTACCGCGTTTCGCGCATGCATTTGCTCTCGCGCGCAGTTATTCCCCGCGCAATGTTACTCCCAATAAAACCCGATAATTTTGCAAACAGAATTCCCGCGATATCGCTATCATTAGATCGTCGAGAGATATCCAGAGCCTGTTCACCTTTTCTAATTTTAACTAAGGTATTCCAATTATTTTGACTACATTCTCCAAATATTCCGGATTACGATAGCGAAAATTGCTTTGAAATTATATATATAGAATATTTCTTAATAAAATTAAAGTACGAAAAATTTTAGAAGATGATTCTTTGTCGAAAATTAAGAAGAGGTTTTTCATATAAACATTAAAAAGTTCTAATAAAAATTGAATTGGGGTTGCCAATTTCATAATAATACGAGAGGGGGAAAAAATATTAATAAATAATCTCTTTAATAGTAGAAAATATCCACCTAATTTTATTTATTTAATTTGTTCCAAATTTAAGAGAAAAATAAAAACCTAATTTTTTTTACCTCTACTTTTGAAGGAATGTAACTCCCCAGGAAGAGATGTAGGAATATATTCATATGAAAAACCCTCCTTAATTCTCGACAAAGAATCATCTCCTAAAATTTTTCGTTTATTAGGAAACACCCTGTATATATACATATATATATAGCATTATCTACTTTTAAATGTTGAAGAAAATATATTTTAATCGGTGCGCGTAATATTCGTTAATGCAGCTTTAATTTTATATAATTTTAAAAGGAAATTTTTTTCATGTCAATTTACATGAGATTAAATATTCTGGATTCTATTTTATTTTTTATATGATAATTTTTTTCATGTCTCTCGCTTTGATAATTGCTCTCTTAACTCGTTTCTGTTAATTACATATACCAGGACGGTGAGAGTTGCGATGTCGTTAGTCGTAACTTTTAACGAAGCACTTCCGGGACGTGCACCGCGCGTGAGTCGAACTTCTGACTTATCTCGCCCAAAGTCTTAAGCTTTAAAGCTGCTATATCGGTTTGCCTGGGTACTTCAAAGACACTCTGTATCTCCCGGACAACCGCGGCGGTGGCTCATCATATAATAGGCACTTTAGACATGTGCCTTTGGGAAAAGGGGGAGAGGAAACTGAGATCGTAAGGACGTGCTTGAATATCAAAGGCTGCATAAAATATTAATAATAACATCAACCTTATATAAAAACGTAACGAAATACATATCTCTTCCTTTTACTTTAAATTTATTACGTCATTAGTCAAAGAGATAAAGTTCTCCGCGCATAACGCTCTTATATATCACTTTTATTAAATTATATTCTAATCTTCTGAAAGCATAATCGTATTATCGAATAACAGCAGATTATTATTTTTTTTCTTTATATGTCTGACGTTAAACAATCCCGACTATGCGAGATAATAATTAATGTGAAATATGTGATGAAGGATATTATAAATTATTCAATTTTGGAACGAGATAATATAAGCGAGATACAATGAATTAGGACAAGCGCTGATCAGCGTTGATCAGCGTTGACCTACTGTCCGCTCGCGGGCAATGAAAGGGGATGGCGTATCGGATTAAACGATGAATTGAACAACCCGAACAACGGCCTAAGCGCACAGGCATCTTAATCATTCTCGCCCCGTCCCGCGTCTTTCATCCCTGAAATCTTGCCGAGCGACCCGCGGTATTTCTATTGTGTATTATCGCGCCCTCTTCTCTCGGACGGCGCGCGCGTAATATCTAGACGCCCTTTAGCGAAATAGTGATATGCTTTATGGTGGCCCGTAACATTTATCGCGGCCCGAAGAGCGAAAGAGCGCGAGTAAATTAAAGGGAGACGGGGACCAAAGAGAGGCGGGTTATGTCCTCGTAACTCGACATAACTGCACGCCGACCTTATACGTATGCTAAACCAGAAAACGAGATAGAGAGATAGAAGGAGCGAAGGGGAACAAAAGGGAAAGAGAGCATAGTTCCCGTTCATCTCCGCGTTTCCGTCCTTCATCTCGCAAAACTTTAACTCCAGCCGGATGGGCGGTTAAGCGTTGAATTTCATTTCGCTCCCGTGGACATTGCGCGCTCTTTCGTCGTGACTTTGAAAATGCCTGGGAAATAACGAGAGCATGGCGAGAGAATAAATGACGGAGCGCTTTCACGTAATCGAAAATAGAAAGACAACATTTCTCAGAGATGTGGGACAGAAATCATCTCTATGCAAGTCTTTCCTTTTACGCGGAGATACATTCGAGGAAAAACGTTCTCCAAATCTTTTCATTTAAAATAGCTCCGAAATGCGATTTAGCGAGCTCTTCTTCCGTGAAAGCCCATCCATTTCCCTCAACGATCGTTACGGAGCGATTGTTCTCCGAAAGCGGGGTCAATCTGCCGACAGTAAAGCGCATAATTCGTTTGTTAACCCGCTCTGTGCGCGCTTATATCCCGATGGCTGTAAGTGCAGCCATCAGCCCCGACGAACGATTCGATGGAATGTTTGTTGCTGAGCGATTACAGCGCTCGTCGATGCATATTCCACAGCCGCCACAGCAGGGGTGGTATAAAATTTATCCCGGACAACAGCTGTCGCACGAGTCACCTGTTCAAACAGCCGTGTTACGTGGCCCGAAGCTATCACTAGCCGACGTCGACAGCTCGGCCAGGTGAAAATGGCTCACGCATCGTCGTCGTTACACGCGTTGTATGACAATCTCGAATTGCTAAAAAATCCAAGTTCTATTCATATTCATAGCCCGAAGAAAGTCGTTCTCAAAAATGTCGAAACTGTTGTATCATCGATGCAATCGGCGCGCGAATAATCGAAAGGCACTAAGTACTTCGATCTCGTTTAATAAATTTTGGGAAAAATAAAGTTCTTTCCGCCTGTTGCTCCTAAAATGCAATTTAGCAAAACCTCGTTTTTCTTTAATCGATTATGATTCAAACTATTCGCGTCTCAACATATATTTGTTAAGAAGGAAATTATTTTAGTACAATATAGTATTTTACTGATATGTAAATACAATATAAATGCTGAAAAATTGTTTTAAATTTTAATTATCCAGAGCATTAAGACGCTGGATAATTAAAATTTAATTTTGCCCTCCAGGATGATTTAAAACAAGTACAAATAATGATAGGTACCGTTACGAGATCGGAATCGTTATCATTTACCTGTAAGATTAACAGTCATGCGAAAAGAATTAATATGTATCCCCTGAAGAGATGCTCATCGTGAAAATCTGACGTGCGTAGCGCGATATAGCACACATCGCGGAGGCCGTTATTATCAGCTGGCAACACGTGCCAGGGCCACGTGCACGAGCAGATGGTACAGCTACACCTTGCCAACCCTCACGCGGGCTGCTTTACAGCGGCTGTTAATAGTCGACGAATGCTGCGGGTGTCTGAGAAGTAACGCGGCCGAGAAGCAGCTGCCGTCCCGCGCCGATGAAGCACGACAGAGAAATATCGTCCGATACTTGGACTCAACCGAGCGAGAAATTATGTCTTTCCGCGAATGCAAATCAGAGATATCTTGTCGCGTAGGACACAGTATATAATTCAAATCTGTTTCATCGTCCGACTAATATTAACGAAAATTTCGAATTGTAATTAATTATTGTTTAAGAGCATAAATACTTTAATGGACATATGTATGTTTTTGCACTATAGATCGATATATTCGATATTAAAATAAAATAAAATTTTCTCATCTTTCTAATCTAAATAGTTTAAAATATCTTGAGAATTTTACTGAATAAAGAATATTGTGGTTTCGATTAAAAATCATACATTAGTTTAATAACGTTTTTACCTGTTTTCTAAATTTAATTATGATGGAAGATATACATTAAATTTATTAGTGCAGTAAATAATGTTCCTATTAACAAAATTTCGTCATTAATATTGCTCAAAATATTTTTTAAATTATCCAAATAAACTTTTCATTCTTCTCAAAAAAGATGCAGAAATTCCTTAATTATTTTTAAATTTTCTTTGTATAATTTTATAAATTTATATTCTAGTATATTTTTAAGTTGTATAAAGAAAATTTAAAAGTAATAAATATAATATTTAAAAGTATATTAAAAATTAATATAATATAAATATAATTTAATATACTTTTAAATATTCTGTTTATAATTAATATAAATATAAAGTATATTAAAAATTAATATAAATATAAAGTATATTAAAAATTAATATGATATAAATATAATTTAATATACTTTTAATATACTTTTAATATTTATAATTAATATAAATATAATATTTAAAAGTATATTAAAAATTTTAAAGTAATAAATATAATATTTGGATTTCTTAATTTTTAATTTCAAAATAATTATCACTTTTTTAATTATCGCTTTAACAATTTTATAAATATTAGATTCCTCCATTTTTCGGAGGTAATATATCAAGCACGAGATTATCCTGATTGATCTTGAGAGACATAAAACGCGCCTTAGATAAGTGAGAAAGAGTGTAAGAGTCTCTCACTTCTTAGTACTTCCAAGTACCCATTACGCTCGTAGCCATGATATATCGCATCAATGTACCGAAGCGGAAGTGCATCTTCGTATCAGCCGTCAATATCCGATTCGATTACATCAACTGGACCAATCGGCGAGAATGCGGCGAATCAGTTCTGTGCGGCGAAGTTCGCGTTTTTCTTTTTTATCAATCGCGTGGAAAATTTGACGGGGTTCAGTGGAAGCGGTCTCGAAAAAAAAAGGACGAGAGGAGGGGAGGGAAAGAGAATAAAAACGGATAAAACGACGATATGTACCACTACGCGTTAGCCGGAACATCGAGAAGTCGAAACTGGGTCTCAACGATATACTCTATCTATATCCCGTTCTCTTTCTCTTTCTCTCTCCTTCTTTAGCGAGAAAGTCAATTTTCGTTACAGCCGACTGGGCACGGCTCGATAGCCGAGGGTAAAACGAGATGAACGAGGGTTGGTAGAAATGGTGAAAGAGAGCGAGGGTGAAACGAGATAGAAAGGGAGAGAAAAAGAGTGTGCGAAAGACAAAGACGAAGCATGCCAACTTGCGTGAGCAAGAATCATAACTTTTACCTCTGGGCGGAGGTCGGTGTACAGGTAGGTTAATTAAATTCGCTCGATTAATTAGGTTATTTGTCGGCTGCACTATCCGATTTGGGAATTAATACACGCGCTCAGTGATGTCGTATAATAAAATGCTTTAAATGGGAAAGCGAAACTAATGAGTAACAACTACGGTATCACGATGGCGCGTACATATGTGACAGATGTAGCACGCGATTTGCACATTTGCCGATAGTAAATCCGAAAGAATGTCGAAGACGAGAGTCGAATGGTACGAAAAGATGTGCATCATCGTCTTATCTTCGTGACTATATAAAAAGTCTCGTCGATTTGATAAATGATACTATGCACTGTTTCTTTTGCCAAGTACATGAACGTAAAGCAACTTTCTCATCATATTTTTCAGCTTCTTAAAATTTCTGATGAAAAGTTTTAGAGTAAAAAATTGAAGATTAATTTTATATAAAAAGAGACTAAAACAAAATGTTTCAATAAGATGGATAGTGAAAAAAAATTGCGCAGAGAAAAATATATAATTAAAAATATAATTAATAATCTGTCTGTGAAATATAAATTTGTTAAGAATATATTATAGCTCATTTCAGTAAGAAATCATCAGTTTTCGACTTGTGAAATAGGTACATTTTCAATGTAGATTATTTGGAAATCATTTTTTAAAAATCCCTACAACTTTGTTCGAATAAAATATTTATGAAAATTATTCTTTTTTCGATAATAAATACAAATATACAAAAAATGTATATATTTAAAATGCGCAATAATACTTTGCTTATATATTACATCTCATGCACGCGCGAATGTTAGAGAAAAAAGTAATTAATAAGAAATATTTACCTCAAAAATAACTTATTTATTTATTCAATAATAATTTACAAAGGACGATTATTGAATAAAATTACGAATATTATTGAACAAAATATGAACAAACATAAACCATAGCTTAAGCCATATAAAGGATAAATTGAATAAAATACGCAAATTTCATGAAATTAATATTTAAATATCTTACTGTCAATACAACGAGAGAAATAATCTTTCGAAATTATTATTTTAGTAATTTAATAATTTCAATCGTTATATTTTAAATCAATATTTTCTACATATTTGAATTTATTTTTCAGGAAAAATGAATTTTCCTGAAAATATACTCCACTGATTAATATACTCCACTTAAACGAAATTATTTGAATACTCATAACGTAAATATCTATATCTTCTTTTTTTCAACCACTTCTGTTTCTGATAGACTCTATATAATCAGACGCAACACGGTTGGAGCACGGTTCGCATTTTACATCGAGCGATTTTCCAAATGATGGGCGAACGGAAGCGTCGCGCCGGCGACCTTAACTCCAGAGCGATATCATTCCGCAGAAACGATAGCGTGCCGGCGCACCCTAAACTTAAATGAAAATTGACTTCTCTCGACGACGCCGCGCGGGAACACCCTCTCGGCCAACACAACGTCACCCTCCCGTTCCCTTCCAGTCGACGAGGGAGAGGGAGGGGGAGGGAGGGCTTGGTTACATCAGGCGAATGATTATGCCATGGTGCACGCGCGTGCGGCACTGTAGACTCATAGATAATTACCGTCATTAGCACCGAGAGAACTGTACAGGGGGGGAGGTATATACTCGAAACATATACCGTGTCTCGGAGAGCTGCGTTTCGCGTAAACGGCGAGGTTGTAATCTGCAATTAAAGCGAGACGCGATAGCTTTCAAATGACGCCGCGCTGATTAGAAAGAGTGCCGGAGTACGAGTCTCGTGTTCCGCGATATTCTCTTCTCGCATTAAGAAATTGCGCCGTGCCATGCGTTTGATCCGCAAGCTTTGCGTCTCGTTAAATATTAATTTAATATCTACGATATCGGGCGAAAATTTCGCGACGAAAGCTAGGGATTTTCGAACGTCCGTGATCTATTGTTCTATATATATCGATTCATTTTAAGCTCGTCGGAGCTTAAGTCTCACCTCGTTGCCTCTCTCTAATTATAATTCTCGGAGGAACCAAAAACGCCGACTGCACCGAGATGGAAGTAAACCAATGAAAGGGGATATTAGTGTAAAATGGTTGAAACTTAAAATAATAACCTTCGAGGATAATACTAGTTGCTCATTCTCAGAGGGAGCGAGATTATTTTAGAGAGTAAGAGAACGAAGAGCGGCAGTTTAAACAATGGAAAACATGCCTGATGTTGAATTACACGCGAAAAGCTTCAACTCATTCAATGTAACCGCCGCGTATATCACTGAACTTATATGCAATTTTAATAGAGATTCGAGAGAGAGATATGCATTTTATTACATATATGCATTAATGCTGAGAATTTTAAAATTATTTTCTTCTGTTAATTATAAGACTTTTCCATTTGCTAATTGATCCTAGCACGAGGTTCTAATTAGAGAACCTTGTACATTCTAATTAACGTGATAATTTATAAACGACCGATAACGAGTCTCATTTCGCATACGCGGGATTCTTGCGCGTTGTTAAGAAAAAAGCCGCTTATCTCCAATGCAGATGTTATTTGTCGCGTTGGTGGGTTACGCGCAAGAGAGCGATGACATTTGTGCGCTTAAATTTTATTTAAACGCCGCACATGGCGCGTTTATTGTAACGCAGCATATAAATGCCGAATGCGTAATCCGCAATTAAAGCAGCTCGCAACTTTGAAAACGTCGGATAACGATGACGCGACGATTCGAAAGGGCTTACCCTTTGGAAATTCCAGCAGATCACGCCGGATCTGATACTTTATGGGATTTCAGATTTCCTGAAATTTAATGAGAGTGGATTTACTTAACGGATGGCTCTCGCCGCTAAAAATTAGCCGGATATTAATTTCGACGTAACTCGCATGGCTCTGTCGCGACGCAAAACGTTAAAACTCGCTGGAAAAAATCCCATAAAAAATTCGCTAGAAAATTCCCGTTAAAAAATTACTCGTGTGATTTTTTTCTCTTACACACGTGTTGATATAATTGTCAAGAAATGAAAGATAATAACCAAGGCAAAGGACAGCTTCAGGAGAGCTATTTCGACAAGACACTATTTCATAGGATATCGACGTTACGAAATTTCTCGTTAGGAAAGTAAAATCGTCCTTACGAAAGAGCCGTGGTACACGCGGCATTATATCGGAAATAGAGGAAGATTTACTGTCGCGCCTCGCGAATAAAACAGCTGACATATTGCTGACGGTGGATATAGCTGGGCGAGCCGCGGGCGTTTTTCGACGAAGGGACAGTAGATCGAAGAGCGGTCGGCCGCGGTCCCGACATGGCAATAAACAATTACTTAAGGCACTGTTACGCGCTCGGCACACCCACGCATTAGCCGGAGTAGAATGCCGCACCCATCCCGTGATCCGCGTGGGTTGGGCTCCAGTCTTCCATTAGTATACATACATACGTTCAAACGTACATGCAAACATGTATATATTGTGTGTGCACACATATGAATGCGTCTGTGTGTGTTTGTGTACATCGCACTTCTCTTTTTCACAAGAGAAGTGCGTGTTCATGCCGGCCGTATATATGTGTTTGCTGCTGCAGCATGTTAACGTGTCTCTTCGATTATGTTAGAGGTACACGACGATGCGCCACTCTCGGCTACGCTCTTCCTCTTGTCGAGCTTCCGAGGATTATACGTCATCGCGTGCAAGTATCCCACCGATGACGGATCACCGATCGGTGATGGTGGTTGCTTGTCAAATCTGACGCTGTCGATACGCGCGAATATTTTATATTGGTTTAAGGATAGGTATTTTCTTGTATTTTAGGTGAATTTTTAGGTCAGGAGAGAATGATTCCGAGATATTGTATTATTATCAGTTATCCATTATTTATCATCATTTTAAATGAATCTTTTAATATTTGCGATTTTGAAGCTTCGATTTTATTGGCTTCGACGTGAATAGTCCGATTGTCCATCAGAAATAAGAGCACGTAACGAGAAACTTTTTGCACGATGAAAAATTCAACTCGTCAATTAAAAAAAAAATGTCGAGAAAAATATAAAAAATCATATTATTAATACTTTCAATGCAAGTATTTATAAAAAAAAATTATAGAGTACAAAATAGACATGTATGATATTATCAATAGCAATATATTCGATCAGAAATCTTAGTATAACAAAATGTTAAATAGAGCAAGATATGTTTGAAACTATTTAATCATGTAGAAAAGAGAACTAGGACAAACCAAGAAAAATTTCGAACATTCGCCAGAATGCTCGAGGACATCTCGAAAAAGAGACCGTGTCGGAAACCAGGACATCTGGTCACCCTATCTGTGAGCGTGTAAATTTTATCGCCTCGCATTTAGATCTTTCACTACGGAGGAACAATGAAGTTATTCCAGAACGCTTTTTCCCTCCAACATATTTTGATCTCAAATAAATAATTTTCGTAGTCATCTTTTATAAATACATATGTTTCGATGATAATAATAATTTATTTACAATTATTT
Organism: Camponotus floridanus; assembly: GCF_003227725.1. NCBI lineage: Eukaryota > Metazoa > Arthropoda > Insecta > Hymenoptera > Formicidae > Camponotus > Camponotus floridanus. The sequence goes on along the minus strand of NW_020229260.1, from coordinate 154,318 downwards.
ATTTAAGAAATATTTATGCGATAAAAAAGTTGCTGAAAGAATCAAATTATCATTCTTTTTCCAGCAGAACGATCCTTCCAAACTTATTCTCAACAAGCTGAAATATAAATAGAAAAAAATGTGTGATAAACTATATGAATTCAAAAGGAAAAATTACTTTAATTAGAAGTGATTTTAATAGATGAGACTCAAAAAATTGATAATTAAAAGGCAATCAAACCACAAGCGTTGATAGGCTACACAAATATCTAAAAAGATAATAATTTAAAAGTGTATTAAATTTCAAAAATAATAATATTTGAGCGAAAACAGGAGTACCTGGTCGCTAGATATGAAAATTCAATACAATATTAAACGCAAACGTACGTTTAATATTGTCTTGAATTTTTATATCTAGCGACCATGTACTCCTTTTCTTTCGCTCAAATATTATTTTTGAAATACACTTTTAAATTATTATCTTTTTAGATATTTACGCAGCCTATCAACGCTTGTGATTTGATTGCCTTTTAATTATCAATTTATATGAATTCAATACGTAAATACAATATTGCAAATGCTAATCGTAGAATCGTAAATCTAATAAAGAATAATCTTACATTCGTACATATAATTTACTCTTGCACATTCTAATTAAATATCCTGTGAGATCTATCATCATGCGCTTGATTTTCAGGGAAAACGTGCGGTTGACACGTATTAAATTTATCAGCAGCGCGTATATCGAGGGGCGAGAAGTGTCGGTCGGGGGTACTCGCTCATAACGCACGAGCCGATATGACGTGAGTTTGTTTTACGTCAAATCGGCATCGTCAAAAGAGCAAATGTCACGCTATTTCCACCGCATAATTCACGCCGTGCATAAAGTTTCGTACGAAATCGGTTATTATTATGTCGAAATTCGCAACCATCGACGAATAGCGTCCGCGCGCGCGCACACACGCGCGTTATACCGCAATCCCTTTCCCTGTCTGAATGTACCATCGGATTTTATATAGAAACTCCCATCATACGAAGTCAATTAAATTCATTTTATGTGACTTGATTCTATATGAAACTTTGTATGCAGCGGCTGTCGGTACTAAATTCCCTGTCTGTTGTGTCGTGTTTGATAAATTCGTTCTGAATTGAGATAATACCAAGCTTAAATACATTGTAAAATTGCAATCTTTTTCGTATTTTTAATCCGTGAGGTAAATTTTTCATCGCGTGTTAAAAATCCTGCGCTGTTATTTCTCTCGAACAATTATATAATTAGAGATTAACTTATACAGAAGCTAATGAAATTTTGAAAAACTTCCAGATCACAAATGTCGATAGATTCGTCAGAATAATGATAAATTTATTCTTGATTAAGATAGCTCGAATACTGTGAAATTTCAATCTTGATTTTACGTATTTCTGAACGTTTTCAATTTATGATGAATTTTCCTTCACATAAAAAATTCCTTGATATATGGCATTTCTCTTAGCAATTATAGAGACTAGAGAATTTGTATAAAAATGAGACTGAAGCTTCAAGAGCTCACATATTAAAAGATTTGGCAAAATATATATTTTTAAAATTTGTTTATAATTAAATCGAAATTATAAATAGAAATTAATTTGCATAAAAATAAGACCGAAGCTTCAAGATCTCAAATATTGAAAGATGTGGCAAAAATATAGATGTGGCAAATATATTTCTAAAATTTCGCGTCAACTAAAAGAAAGTATTTTTTCCTTAATAATTTTCTATTTCGAGCCATGATTATGCTATTATTTATGCTACTCTAAAAATGATTATCCTCCAAACCTTGAGGAGTTATCATGATTGCAATTAACTCTCGCATGTTCCATCGGCAAACTCATATTCATAAACTCTCGGCTACGAATGGGTCGCATTTCCTTACGATTACGGTTGAACTCTGCGAAATCTTGTCGGCACGATTATCTCGATAGGTTCCGCAAACCAGACGGGGAAAAGGCAGGAAAGTGCGTCGGGACGTGACCGCCGGAAGGCGCCAAGTCGATACATTTCCGCCCGTCTGTGTCGAGCCAGCCACTTCTCGAGAGCGAGCGAGACTGTGTTCGTCCCTCTCGAACGGTGGACAATCGCTGTGGGCGAGGGCTGCCCGTTACACGCTCACATGCCCATGGAAGATATACACGCGCCATTGACCATCCTTCGAGTTACCATCATATTAGAATCAATATTTGAGCCCGTGTACAAAGAATCGAACTGAGTTGTTCTAGTGAAAGCTAGTGTAAACTCCTGGCCGCGAAAAGTGACAATTGTTCCACACCAATATCGAGCCGTGAATAACTTTAAGCTGTCGAAATGCAAATAAAAATATAAATAGTGAGAAATTCAAACAGTTTACGTATATTTGTTTATGCATTCTATGCACTTTTCTAGTATTTCCAGTCTAGCGTTCAAACATTGAAGGAAACAATTTTATGGATTACAGTAAAGAATTCTCCAATGACGACAATGTCTTACACAAAAAAATATATAAAAAAATAAATAAATAAATGATAAAATAAAAATGTGCGGCAATGAAGGGTTGAATCCTTCGGTCTCGCGGAGATAACGGTACTAAAATACGGAGGTCCGAATATCAGGACGCATTTTATGAAATATACACCTGCTCTTCTCTCGGCATATTAATGAGAGGTACTCTCCGTCGTGAGTCACGTAAGTGCGCACAAGTTACCAAGTGCCAACGAGCCGAGTGCCCGGTTATAGATCGCGGGCAATATGCATAATGTAGCATCGTGACGCGCGAATGTATCTACATTTCATTTTACGCGTCGAATCGAGACGTCCCCGCGCTATAATTTAGCCGGCTAACTTTTGCGACAAAGCGTATAAATTTCGACGACCCGTCGTCCACGCAATTTGACAGTCAGCTGATTTTGTTGTCTCGTTAAAACAACAAATGTCTATAGTGAATACATTAAAGTTACGCGTTAAAAGGGAGAGAGATGCGAAGGATTAAAATACACGTTGTGAAAATAGATAAATTAAAATTGATAGAGAGAGAGAGAGAGAGAGAGAGAGAGAGAGAGAGAAAACGGAGGAAAAAATTTATATAAACGATGCTTTATAATGATAGTTCTTTAATTAAATGAAATCTATATTAGTTTCCCTTCATTTCTAAAACTATTTTCAAATCAGGCTATTGAGACGACGATGAGATAGCCATGAGGGTTGTAGAGAAGATGTTTCGAGCATATTTATAATAAATTAACAAAAAGTACTTTTAATTTGATAAAAAATAATAATTATCTGGTTGAATTTAATTGAATATTACTATTTTCAAGAATTTACAATTTTATTAAAAATTTTATTTAAAATTTACTCCCTCTTTTACTCGAAAATTTTTTTAAATCCAATTCTTAAAAAAAAAATTATTTTCTACATAAATCTATTATATACTATACCGCGTAACATTAAATAGATCAAATTATTCTTTCTTATTTTCTATATCAGTAAAAAAAGAATTTATATCATTAATGCAAATAAAAAATTTATTATTTTATTAATCATTCATGCTATATTGATAAATATGGAAATAATTTATAATTTGAAATATATATGTATATTCTCTATTTCTTTTTTTACAAAATCATAGCATCTATATCTATTCTAAAATCACCCCCCTATGTAATATATATTTAATACAATAAATTATATTATTCTTTAATTTCAATTAATTTAATTTTAATTAATCTGATTTAATTTTAATTAATCTTTTTTAAATTTTTTCTATATTGCTGCTTTACTTCTAATATAATATTTCTCAATCCAACTCAGCTGCAGCAATCATCCTAAAAATTATCCTAATAAAATGCATAATATTTTGTTCGTCAAAATATAAATTTTTTTCCGCGACTTTCATCCAACAATCGATTTATTACAAAATCAATGTAAGATAATTCCGTCCTTACAACGCGAGGACGATAAACGCGTAGGATGTCTAACGAAAAGCATATATTAGCGAGAGTATTTTGAGACACTTATTCCGTGGCCGATTTCACGGACGATCGCATTGGCACTGACAATTAGTATCGATAATAGGAGTCCTTGTCGTTCGTCTCTCCCCATCTCCCCCTATTCTCCTTCCTTTCGGTCTCACGTCTCACTATTCGTTTCTCGCGAGGGAGTGCCAGGAAACGCCGCTATTAGCCGCCCGTAACTCTAGCCTCGTCCGTCCAAGGATAATTGCGCGAGTTAATGGCTCCTTTTTCTCCATGCTTCGGCTCGTGCATACGAAGCACGATACATTGCGAGCCAACGGCGGTTGTTTTACGCGCGCCTTGCCATTGTGTTTCCTTTGTTAGTCTCGTGGGACTGAAAAGAAATGCGCCTTATCTTCCATCAAAATATTCCAAAATTTTCGATTCCCTGTCGGACAATTTTTTAATTTTAAAAATCTACGAATAGCTTTGCGTAACTTTGCGAAATTGTTAAATTTCGAGGAAGACGGCGCAGGAAAGGGAAGCGCGAATTTAATAAATTCTCGAATAATATTTTCTTCTTCCTCCTGATATCAAGTTTCTTGAGAAGATTATCGTGAAAATTTGTGATTATATATACGCTATTTATTAAATATATGCGTTAATGAGCGACGGTACTAATGAAACGCGAGAATTAATATTACGTCATTTAGCAAATGGCAAACCACCTATATACTTGCATATTTGATGGGGCAGGTAATCCTGCGAGCTTTGCCCATCGCCTGTTTACGTAATGACATCATTACGTAAAATGGATTATAGATATGATTACACAAACGTATCCTTTGATAGATTAAACGAATGTGTAATTATTAGTTCTCATTTACAATAATTAATTTAATATTAAAATGTTGAAACACTATCGAAAAACCACAATGGGACATTTCAAAGTCATACGATTAAGAGAGAAGAAATTCTTGAAATCGGTTATTATTAATAAAGATTTTTTAAGATTACTTACTAACGTAATAATGAATGTAAAACATGAAAAAAACATCACAGTATTAAAAAAAGGTCAGAGTTATTGGAATAAAATCAGTATTAACATAATTGCGTTTTAAGATATGATAGAAACGGTAGCGCGATAAGCATAATGGATATTAACATAACGGAAAAGCAAACGAGAAAATTACGAAGTACGGATGAACAAGAGGAAGGGTAGGAGTGGGGTTAATGCGGTTTAGATTAGTTACCGAATCTGATACCATCCATTGGCCGCAATTGTATAAATACATAAGGGCCCAGGAGAGGAAGAGAAAGAGAGAAAGGGGGAGAGGGAGAGAGATGAAGAGAGTGTACCGGAGAGAAATATCTCGGGTTGCCCGTTTGCAGCAACCCCCTTCGGATTACGATTCTCGATGGTCTCGTTAGCAAAGATCTTCGGATTATGGAAGGCTCTGATTGGAGTGCCGCGGCTACAGGAGAAGCCTCGTGTAACCATCCGCCCAGAACCGGTCATCGTATTACCATATAGATTCGCGTCGATCGTTATACGCGCAATTCCCCGAATCTACGAATGTAGTAATCGTAATAACGCGTCCCAATCATCGTATAATCCGTCGTCAAAGAATCCGGATTTTTAATGGCCAAGTTCAATCAGACAACCGAGAGATCGAATATAAACTCGAAATATGCGTTGTATATAGAAATTGATCAGAATATTTGTATTATCCGCCAACAAATTGATAAAACAGTTTTCTGATAAAATTTAATATTAATTGCAATTTGCGTACGGTTCTGTGTTTATCTGATGTAAAATGTAAATATTTCAAAAGGGAACGAAACAATTTCGAAACTACGCTCATTAAAACCATCTTGGTGCAGAGATAAATGTTTTAAAATTAATGTGTTTACTTTGTATATTTTTGAAAAGATGAAAATTGTATTTATAGCTTTATAATCCCAATTATTATTGTATATCTGAAAATGTGAGCGAACTATTTACGAGCGAATTTTTTACAAATTCGATTAAAAATAAGTGTATTTGATTTAACGCAATGGAAATTTTTCATATTTATATATAAATTTTCATTCACGAAAATATGTAATATACGTTAATTATTTAAAGAGAGAGTTAAGTATGAGAGAGATTCTAGTATTTTCAGATTCAACTCCACTAACATATTTCAGAGGCAAAATTCGTTGATTGCAATTATGATTCTGATAATGAACTCGATTCGAAAGACGATTTTCTTTGTTCGATGCACGAACACAGTTTTCGATCTTTGAATCATTTATCGCGAACGAGTTTTCTGGAGGTAAGAAATTTTACTTTAATTGATAACCGTGTTTCCCAGGAGTATTCCGCCTCTCGTACCGCCCGATAGAACATTATTTAACTCACTTTAATTAGTTCCCATCTCGATTCGAGCTCTTAAATCGCGCTTGCGAACTCCACTTAATCCGTGTATGGCGGAGTTTAGGGAGCGAGAGCCAAGAGGGTGATGAGAAACCGAGGAGAGAAATAGAGAGATTGAGAAAGAGAGAGAAAGGAATATTAAATTGGAGGCGGTTGACTTTTGTTCCTTCGTGACAGCACACGCGTTCGTCGTCTGAAGTATAACCCTCGGACATAACCGGGGAAATCACTTGGAAAATCCTCAATGAATTCGCAATGAACTCGTGGTCGGTCCCGCACGTTCATACGTTACGACACCCTGGAGTTGTCAACCGCTCACGTCCCTTCGCAGCACTCTTTTCCCCCCCCTGTCGCCTCCGTACCTCGTCATCTTTCTATTCTCCGACGCGCGTTATGCTTTACGCCACCCTCCCTCCTTTGAATTCTTCTTCCGACCCTCATTCTTCGCTAATAACTTCGAGATAATTTTGGTCGTGTTATTGTAACATAAACATTCTAGGATACATTAGGAAAGTAATTTTATTTTTGATCTTGTAAACAGTATACTTTCGATGATTAACATTTTATGAATATAATATTTTCTAGCGGTTGTATTAAAGACTTAAAAAACGTGCGAATATTTGCATGTCGAGTGTATTGAAGCCGCGAAATGAATCAGAGCGAACGTGATTTGTCAAAGGAGTGATCCTATTTGTCGCGGAAAAATATTTTGAAGGATACTTGAAAAGAATGTTTGCGAAGCGTCGTTGCTTCAGAGACGAATGTCGCGCAAAATTCACGAACAAGTGATTGCGCAAATTCTCGCGAAAGTACCAACATGAACCCTATTGCTTGAAAATTACATAATATTCCATACTTAGAGGAGGAAATATGAAAAAACCATCATAAATATGATATTTAACATTATAATTATTATTATGATTAAATACCTAATAATTTAAATAGATATTAATATTATAATTCGAAATCTATTTAATATCAATTTAATATCTATTTAAAAAACTTACAATTTAATTGTAAGTTTTTTAAATAGATATTAAATAGATATTAAAGATATTAAATATTACAATTTAATTGTGTTAACTGAATTTCACCGATTCGAAAGATATTTAAGAAAACGTTTCTAAACTTCCATTTCCTTTATATTAAAAATTCTTACATTTAAATCTAGATTCTTCATTTGCTACAGAGAATCGCGTGATACGTGATGAGAATTCATAGCAAGAATTGCATACATTTTATTATGCTATTTGTAATTAAAGGATAAATCTCTTCTTCGAGCACATTTTAATATACATTTTGTTTTTTCTCGTCTTACGATATCTCTCAAGTATTTGACACGTATTACACGGCAACGCTATAGCACGTAGCACGTAGTTGACTACGTGCTTGATATAAAAGTTTTCTTCACTCACATAATTTTCGCTTCTCTCTTTTCCCACATCTTTTTTCTCCGCCGGGTTCGGTCTCTCATATCTTCTCGTTACCATATCCACGCTTTCACACTTTCCACCTTCCATTCGCTCGCGTACTCGCCCCTTCTTCTCCCTCCCCCTCCCCCCCGCCGTCACGAACGACGTCGTTAATCATTACCTATTTTAATACGATCCGGCGGCGCGTTACGCCTACGATCGAAGGCATTACTATTAATGCTTGATCACGGGCACCGGTTGAAAATCATTTTTCTAAAGCGCCGAACGCGCGCGATCGGTTATAAGGGTGCCTGTCTGTGCCCGTCGTACGATCGTTAGTCTAAATCGAAATTTACATTGATCGAAGATAGAAGGCCATTGTGTGCGTCTGATAGTAATTGATATGCTCGGCTTTCGCATGCTAATCAAGCTGTTCGCGTTTACGGCGATTGGCGTAAGATGATGTCTGATCCATGCCTTTTCCGTTCTGGCGTAAGTCAATAACGTAGCATTTTTTATTGGAATATTCCGCATGAGTTGTTTCAACATTAAAAAAAAAAAAATACCTGTAATTTTCACGAAATTTTCAAGCCGACGTGCACTTTACTAAATATAGTAAATACAGAGTATATCGAAACAAAACGCTGTACTGGACGACAAGTCTAAAATAATTAAAAGTACACACGTGGAACAATGATATTGTTCAATTTTCCCCTCCCTCTCACGGGAATATGAATTGATTTTCGAATATTTACGAGTCGGCCGTGATATACCGGACCTTATCGCGCGCTAAACGCTTGTAAATTATACGTCCGTAAATTACATCGTAGAGATACGCGACGAATCATGGTGTAGGCGCTGTCCTCGCGGGATTCCGGCGGAAAGGATACGCATAATTCGACCGAGCGCGTTACTACTTGCTGATCACCCCTTTCGAGGAGTGGCGGCCGTCGACGAACGAACGAGCGGCTATTCCGGTTAAGAAGGTTTCACGGTATGTGTATATATGTTGATTTATGCCGATGCCTCGGAAGAAGCGGAAGGAGGGCGACGCGCAAATTGAACGAACGTTTAGCGACGCTCCGCCGAGCGTGGCCGACTCTCGGGCAGGGTCATGTCAATATTTAAATTAATCCTCGGCTCTCGCTCTCGCACCGCGCCTCGACCGACTCCTCTCCGTCGAAATTATCGTCTTCGTCGCGTCTTTCTTCTTCTCTCCTGTCTTTTTTCCCTCCCCCTTCCCGAGAGGGATCACCTCTTCCACAGCGTTTTCCATTTTCCTCGCGACATCGACGTCGACCTTTCCGCCGCCGGTGAAACGGATTCGCCATCCATGGTGCGTGATTAACTTCGTGCCCTCTACGAGCTCTCTTTCCTTCCCGTGATCGATAACGCCACGCGGAAATGTTCGGCGGAAACGTATGATTGTGCGATGGCGACCGCGGCTTTTCCGCCGAATGTGCATCGAGCTTAGAAGGGAACCGAGAAGGGAAAACTTTATCTTCTCCTATACTTTTCCTGTATCCGCGCGTTGCAGAATGCTTCCCCGTGTCGGCATCAACTTGCCAAATGTCATCCGCGAGAAATTATCTCCAGGATATCAGCGAATGTACGATAACTTTATTTCGTCAATAAATTCAATGTTTCGCGAAGCGAGAATTCTAGATATTCGTATTCTGTTTCTCTTAGTGGAAATTAATATTTTTTATAATTAAATAAAAAATAAATTCAAATCAACTTGCCAAATGTTATCCGCAAGAAATTATCTCCAGGATATCAACGAATGTATGATAACTTTATTTCGTCAATAAATTCAATGTTTCGCGAAGCGAGAATTCTAGATATTTTTATTCTGTTTCTTTTAGTGGAAATTAATATTTTTTATAACTAAGTAAAAAATAAATTCAAATCAACTTGCCAAATGTTATCCGCAAGAAATTATATCCAGGATATCAACGAATGTACGATAACTTTATTTCGTCAATAAATTCAATGTTTCGCGAAGCGAGAATTCTAGATATTCTTATTCTGTTTCTCTTAGTGCAAATTAATATTTTTTATAATTAAGTAAAAAATAAATTCAGATCAACTTGCCAAATGTTATCCGCAAGAAATTATCTCCAGGATATCAACGAACATACGATAACTTTATTTCGTCAATAAATTCAATGTTTCGGGAAGCGAGAATTATAAATATTCTTATTCTGTTTCTCTTAGTGGAAATTAATATTTTTTGTAATCAAGTAAAAAATAAATTAAGAGCTGTGTTGATATGAACTTCTCAGAAGTCAGAGTTAATCGAGTTCACTCTTTTTAAATTTCTTGATTTTAATATCAAAACACTAATCGTGTACCAAAATAAGAAATTAAAAATGTAATCGATTAATTCGCTTTTTAAGAGGCTCATATTTTAAATATGACTATTCCAACAATTTCATTTATTTTCATCTCTCTTGGTAGATAATGTTTATGTGCTATAGATAATTACTTTATTGCGATACAAAGTTGTAGATTTACGTTTGATCATGTTTGCGTGTGTACTGATTTAATGTATCGAGTCGACAAAGTTTTCCTCGAGGAAGAATTTGTCAATGAAAAACTGGACCGAGAGGAAATGCGGTAATTTCGAAAACTGCGAAAGTTTAACGATAAATTTTTGAAAGTACCGAATGCGCCAGGCGCGTTAAGAAGCAATGCATTAAGTTCGACGTATTCGATTACAGAGCTTGCTGCAAACGTTGAGGAAGTTTCCACGGCGATTTTCACTTAATGAGTCAGGTTTGAAACTGGATTAAACACGAGTTAAGGACGGATTATAAAGTTAGAATTAGGTTCGATCTACCTTATTACTGAAGATAGCGCGACCTTGCGCATCGTACGAAAAGAGACGGATATTGTATCATATTAATATACAAAATTGCATTTCTCTATTGAAAAGACATTTTAAATAGCATATAAGATGAAAATCTTTTAAATATTATACATAAATGTATATATATATTACATTAATAATCGCTAAAATTATTGAGCTTACAGCTGAGAGTGAAAGGATAAGTTTTTTCCTCTCTTCTCTTTCCCACCCCTCAAACTTTCATTTTCTCAAATTTGCATTCGATTAATAACGCACGCAGTTTCGCCGAGTTTGTTTCCTAAGCATAATTCGATAAGTTTGAAAGTTTTTCATAAGGTAATAATAAATCTCTCGACCTCGCATCTAATGCATGTTATAATTGGATATCCCAGTTGCCTGGGATACATCTTTATCGAAAAGTTGTTGAATAACTTTCGAACTCTTCACCGAGATGCAGCCGGCATTTTTATAATTCCGATCAAACCAAAGGTATTCCTATCTACGGTGTAATCAAAATACGTCGAATTCGCCGCGTTGGCATCGCAACTGATAGATTTCATATAAATACGCGCGATTTCGTTCATCCGTCAATCGAATTCGAGCTGGCTGAATCAAATTGCATTCGTAGAGAAGTTTTATCTCACCCGCGCATTTATGTATCTCGCGCGATCGGTCGCAGTAGTAGGTGAAAGATTATTTTCGATAGACACTCCCCCGCTCGATTCACACGAATACACTTTGCAATTGTTGCGAAAATCAACGAAAGTGAGATAATATTTTATTAACGTTATTCTCTCGTCGTTTTTTACAAGGAAATAATTCTGAATATTTCGCACGTCGACAAAACTTTGACACTGATTGTGAGTGAAATTTGTCAAACGAATTTTGCATTTTCTTCTTGGAATATAAAAATTTGAATTTCTTATATGATTTTAATATCTTATTATTTCAATTTATTTTATATAAATTTTTTTTTTTCAAAAAAATCGAAAAAATTAATAAAATAAATAGAATCATTCTTGGACTAATTTCTTTTCACAATACATCCTTCTTCAACTGAAGATATAAATTCCTTTAGAAATTGCATAAATTCTGATGCGGAGTCAAGAGGACGTCTCGGACATGCAGGATATGAGAATTAACGAAGGTGGAAAATTTCCCGCAGCGCGGCGGCTTAATTTCGAACGCGACTCGGCTTAAAAAGACCGCTCGGTCAAATCGGTTGCCATTCACATCCGAGAGATAATTTCGGAAAATCGCTCGCAGAGATAGCACAAACTGTTTTAACGTTCGGTGGCGTTCGGTGCAATGTTGTTCACCGCCTCTATTGATCGAAGCTCACAGAGGCATAGAGTTACAGGCCACTGACGGCGACTATATCTCTTTCCTTGTCTCTCCTCACCTTGTTTCTCCTCCCTTCCTCCCTCTCCCCCCACCTCTCTCTCTCTCTCTCTCTCTCTCTCTCTCTCTCTCTCTCTCTCTGTCTCTCTCTCTCTGTCTTTCACCTTCAACCTCTCTCCATTCCATTCTGTCGACCATTTTCTCTCTCTCTCTCTCCTTCTGCGATCTATCTCTTTCTGCGTATTTGGTCCTGAACTATCCGAATTCCATTTCCGTCCAATTACAATTCATCCCCGTTTCAAAGCGGCAGTCACGCCGCGTTCATTTCGCAAGCGCGCCGCCAGAAGCAATCATTTCTTTTCTCCACACTTCACCTCTCCCTTCGCCTTTTCAGCCCGGTCACACTTCGCCTTTCGCTTTCTTCTGGCTGTCTGCTGACTGGCTAGCGATGATGAATGCTCGTTTGAAATGCGAATCACAATGTATAATCTTTACACTATCAAAAAATTGCCTTTTCAAAAAACGCCATATTTACCCATTAGCGGTCATTTAAAAATTATTATAGAAGAAATTCTATTTTTTAAAAATAATTTTAATCATTTACAAAATAATTGTTTAAAGAAGTGTTGCTTCTATTGTTATATCTGCTGTTATTTCGCGTGACTTGGTTACAAGATATTGACTTGGTTACAAGATATTGTCATATTTCTTGATTATCATTGAAGTGATTGAACGTGTCATATAATTTAATCGAAAGCTACTATAATAAAAAAATGTAATATAATTCGTCGATACAGAGTAATATCAAAATTAAGTTGAAGTTAGTAAGATATTTTTATATGTTGAATATACTTTTAGACTTGGAGCGATATTTCATCATTGATATTTTAAAATTGTTTCATGTATTTAATTTAAATTAGATGCAGCACGTTTGCGCATGGACACGGGATTGCACACCTGTGCGATAAAATGAAAAGCATAACTAAAGTGAGAAACGGGCACTAGAGCGAAGTTTAAGGAGTTTTGGGTGCGAGGGTGAATCTTTGCTGAAGAAAGTTCACCGGAGAGAGAAACGGTGAGAAATTAAGCAGATGCTCGACGTTGAACACCATAAGAGACATAGATTTTTTTCTTTCAACTTCAGTAACGACATAAGTAACTGGATCTTCACCCTCCATTGCTCTCGCTCCTCTAGCCAAAGTAAGAACGAAGGTCCCTCGATACTTTTGCGAGGCGATGCTTCGGGCGTATCCATCCAGAAGAAAGACGTTGTTGAGCTATACGAGACTCCATTACTCTCATTAGACCCCGTGAAAGTGCCTTTTTTATGCTCCGCTAGCTAATCTCTCGAAGATCGATAAGCTTCAAGACGAAATGCTTCAACACCGTATATAAATAAATAACTATAAATAACTAATTATTTTTTTTTTAAATGACGTCTCTTAATAATACATTCACTAATATATTTTAATAAAAATTTGAACGCACAAATTATTGTAATTGATTTCGGTATATTATTATTTATTGTGCATCGAAACTTATCGTGTTTGTACACCAATTATAGTTCATATGTATTTTCTCGAAAGCTTTGATTCGATACGTGTTGTATTCTATGGCCCGATATAACCGCAATATTTTCCTTTGTATCCAATGTTTGCGATGTTGTTGACATTTCTTTGATCGTTGCAGTTTTTGATAAGCGGTTGACAGTTATCGCCTCCAGCAACACCAGCAATTGTGATAATGATCGAACGGTTAAAAAAACCGAGTCGAAAACAAGTTTTATCGCAAAATTGATTGATCGAATTTAATGTAAGTTCTATTTTTACAAAATATTATTCAAGACGTATACAAACTTTAAAAATGTTAATTCGTAACGTTTCTTACAAAATATTTTACAGTGTTTTTTACAGTGTAATTGTACTTAAATCATGTTATTCTTTCAATTAATTTTTGATAATGAAAGAATACGTATGAAATATTTAATTTATTAAAAATTGCAAAAAGATCAATAAAATCAAGATTCTATAAATTATTTAATTATCTAATGCGAATTAAAAAGAAAATATACGACGAGACGAGTTAATTATCGCACAAGAAGAGTAAAAACTTGATCTCGAATTGATCTCGTCCTTCGTTTCTCGCGCGATACGTTTCATTGACTTTAACAAATAGCTCTTGCTCATAAAATCTACGGATCCGAAACTCGTCGCTTTTCTCGTCTGTTCTTTTCCGCTCGCAGATAAATTTATCGAGGACGTATCGTTTCGACCAATTATCCAATTAAATGCCTACGCGTCAATTCAACGCCTGCGTCTTTGCTTTGGAAAAAGTGGCGAGCGTCGAGAGCAGCATCGTTGATTGGCTGACTACCCCCGCATTATGCGCGACATCGTCATATTCGTCATCCCGGACGTGCGTATTGCCCGGATGATGATGATGATGATGATGATGACGATGATGATGATGATGATGATGATACGGATTATCGAGGATGAAGTATCGCGCGCATCGTGCACGCCGTCAACCCCACACCGTGAATTATCGGCGAGAGACAGAGAGAGAGAGAGAGAGAGAGACTCTCACCTCTCGGGGGCGCGAATCGAGGTACAATCGCCGTTCTTGCTATCAAACGCGTAAACGGATGTCCCGTGATATCCGCGTGACGCACAGTTCCGTATTATACGCGGCGGATTCTGCAGCATCCCGCATCCGTGCGCATCTCGTTTACCCCCTTCCTCCTCCTTCCTTTCCTCTTCCCCACCGGCCAGATTGCAGCAGCAAATGCGATTTCTGCACCGATCGGCGCATCGTCGCCTAATACGGTCGGCGATTAGATTTTGATCGAGATGCGACGTCGCACCTCTCGCTTCCTCCCTGTCGCTTCGAAATCGCCGACTTTGACACGATGTCCAAACGCTGCTATCGAATTGACCCGTTGCTAATGCACAATGTTGCTAAAGAGTTTCGCGATCGCGAGAATGAGACGACGATGATCAGCCACTGATACCTTTCGAGATGTCGAACGCGATAAACGCCTACTGCACGATTGTTCGCTCGTTGTCGTTAATGACATGCATGATTTAACGACTTAATTAAGATATAAACGAATAATAGAGCAATTAAAATTGACGTTTATCACAGTTTTTGTGATCTTATATCTTCGCTTTTTAATACAAGTTCGTACGTATATTTCTTTTTTTTAATTAATGTCGATGTCTTTTAAAAATAATATGTCAATATATAATCCGAATGTATGATAATTTATATCGCTGAACTTACCATTTCTCTCGCCGCGATGACCTGATTCCGATCGACTCCGATGTTCATTCGTAAAATCTGCCAACAAAAATATTAATAAAGAAATTAATATAAGCAATTAATAATAGACGCAAAGCTTACTAAGAGTATCAACACTTAAACAATCATGATATTACATGAAATTTTTAGCACGAGATGTATATTTTCTGAGCATCTTAGAATATTTTAAGTTTCAATTTTTCTGTTAATATACATTATAAAGTTTATTATTTTTATTTCATTATAAAAATAATAAACTTTATAATTAACTTTATATCACTATATGTATTATGTATAAATAGGATTTTGAAAACCATAAAAAAGAAGCTGATGCATTATCTCTTTAATATTTTTTCCAGTCGTGGGAAGCAACGCTTTAAAAAAATACAACTAGGTCGGAAAAAAGTGTTTCTCCTACTCTTTGTTCTTGTTCGACACAAAAAGCATCTTTGTATCGAATATAAAAGGTACAAAGAGAATGTAGACAGAAATATAAATATGACATCACACATTTTTATGCAAACAGATTGATGCTTTCAAAAAGCATTTCAAGAGATTTTTGACGATATCAAGTGCCTATTATAACATGAATAATAATCCATATCGATGTATCTGCATCAAGGCCCCTTTAAAAACACGTATTTGCATCAACGATTGAATTAGGAATTGAACCATTGCAATCCATCTTCCTCCTTTTTTCTCGCGCAATTGAATCTTTGCGGTGAATTTCTCTTTTTTCTCGCGCGTATGCGCATCAATAGCAATCAAGGGATTATTAACTGACCGCGTCGAGCTGCACTCAGGGACACTTTTTGCCGTGCAATCTTCCGTTCGCGTCGATCGCCGTCGTCGTCGACTTAGCTCGCCCATCCATCGCAGGCGCATATAAAAGGACCGTAGTGGAACGCGGTCTGGAGCAGTGTAGCACGACGTATGTCCGGTCTCGTGCCTCTCGACGTCCTCCCCGAGTGATCGATCTCGCGTAACGCGTTATACGTACGTAAATATACATATAGAGCCGTTCCCTCGCACGAGCGGCACACCGTGAGATCACCGAGAGTTCTCGGTTGACTGGCAACGCTATAAAAGATGTCGCAGCCGGAACAAGGTGGCAGTGCACAGTGCGACAAGGACATGTCGACGTCAAAGAGTAGCTCGATGTTGCGCCTGAATCAGGAGGGCCGTCGTGGCTCCGCCGATTGGCAGGACCAGGGCGACAGCGACTCGGAAGTCAGCGAGAACGATTTCCTCACCAAGGGTGCTTTCCTGCTCACCCCGAGCCACGAACTGAGCATGGAGAAGGCCGCCACCATTTGCGAGAAGATGAACTTCCGGTGAGAACCACTTTGGTGAGCCACTACGGCCTGCCGTTTGATACGAGGATTTTCCTTCCGGATTTCGATAAGAGAAAAAAGAGAAAGAGAGAAAATATATGGGCATAATATTTTGATAACTAACGAGCGAGATAATTAAAACGTCATCAGTGTTTTAATTATTTAATTATTTTATATTGCATCCTAGACGTTAGAAATTTACACTATTATTATATATTGCAAAAAGATATACAAGTACTTGTGCAAGATTTGAAAAGATAAATATTTAGAAATTTGTAATTTAATTAAATCTTTAATATCGCTGTTTTTATAATCGATAATGAATGACTTCGTTCCATTGTGCAACGACTACTTTCGCTTTTTTCATCTTTAATAATTTACCGAAATGATAAAATATAAATTATACTGATATAAATTATATGATAACAAATAAATATATAATAAATATAAAATATAAATATATTGATAGATTGATATAAATTATATGATATAAAAAATATAAATATATTGATAGATTGATATAAATTATATGATATAAAAAATATAAATATATTGATAGATTGATATAAATTATATGATATAAAATATAAATTATATTATTGAAGGGATAATTTATATTTACAAAAATCAATTACTTTAAACTCTTTGTAGTTTGACAAATAAGGATTACAGAATTATATATAAAGCTAAAATATATGCACGAAAACCGATTTATGCTAAAATTTTATACTTATTAACTCGTAAAGTTCTCGCTAATTATATTGTGTAGATTACTTCGACCTTCGCTTAGTTAATCCACAAGAGATCCTAAGACCTCGTGCTCGAATCGAATCTAAAAGTAGTTAAGTCAGCTGGCGCGTCGCGCGAAGTAGTACAAGCAGTAACAGGTCGGACAACAAATACATTAAACCAACTATATATCCCGATGCGGTGTGCGTGTATGTGTGTATTATGTGCATAAACTGTTTTTGCGCAACCAGCGCATGACAACGGCAAGAATTTATTCATAATTAATATCGTAGAGCCAAATAAAATAAACTAAAATAAACTAACTTTTAATCGCGGAATTATTTCGACATATAAATATATACATAAAAGATATTAATATTCATGTGTCGAATTCCATGTTTGAAAATATTTTTTATAATTAATTTTTATATTATAATCAAAACGACCTTCCGTTATATATGATCTAGAGGCGCATTTTCTTTGACGAAAACCGCTACTGGCATTCTCTTCAAGTTCAGCAACATCGAAGACTTTCAGGCGGTATATAAAAAAGGTTTTCACAAAGTGACAGGCGCTCGTTTCTACAAAAAGGTGAATATTTTGTACCAACGAATTTTCACGCCTTAATTAGCTTATCACAGATATTTTAATATCGCTTTATAGATAAATACTAGCTGACAAAATAATTCTGGCGGCGTAAATAATTTAACGCATTACCGCTTTGGGACTTTTACATCTGGTGTTACCTTTCTAAAGCTAAAGTACCTGACAGAGGAATGCCTTATAGTGCTTTTGCAACTAATCTCGGGATCTGCATGGATTTTACTCTCGCGTAGTACAAACGTATGTTGCGGATATACAACAAAGTATAAAGGCTTTACTTGCTTGAAAGTTAACGGGAATATCTTAACTCGCGTAAGCACAATCTATTTATGTATTTACGTAAATTTAATTATGGCAATATCGAATAATATGCGATACTTCACATTAAACACATTAAACGCTACAGCGTTAAATATTCTCTCCTTTTATTATTGAATTCGCACACTTATTCTTTATAAAATATAATTTTACAATTTTTTTTTCAAATAAATTTCTCATCAGAAATAAATGACACGTAATGTGCATTATAATTCATAATACTATAGGTCGCTATACCGTGTAGACCGGCAAAGATCTTCACCGTCTATGTTCTTGATGTGCCTGAGGAATTGCCGGAGGACGATATTAGGCACGCTCTCTACAAATATCGATCTATCGTCGAAGTAACCAGGCTACCTCTGAATACGGGAACTGTTTGTGAGTCACGAGAATGCAAATGCTTCTATATTTCTCATACCACCGCTCTTTCTCGGAGAAAGTACCGGCTCTTATATAGCGCGTAACGTGATAAACTACTCTCTTCTTTGAACAATATCGACAATATATAATTTATTATACTTCAACATATAATATTAAAAATGTAACATTACATAATATTTCAGTAATATGTTGTACTTATACACGTACATATATATATATATATTTTGCATACATAATTTAAGATTTCAATCTCGATAGTAGATTTATTTCGCAAAAAGCATCTCTGAAACATTCTCGAATAAATACTTATAAAATATAAAATATAATTATAATATGCGAATATAAAATACTTTTCGCATGATGCGCGATGCATCGAGCTATGTCAGCATGCAATAAAATGCTCGTGTGTTAAATAAATCAGTGAAGGCCATCAATGACAAGCTAAAGAGCGACGCGCAGAATCTCAACGAGCCGGCGACGATTTATACGGGGCCACCCGTTATAAGGGTTACCCTGGCCAATGTGGAGGAGACCTCGATGCTGCTGAGCCGTGGTTTGGATTTTTATGGGGCCACATATTTTCCCACCGAAACGCCCCATCCAGCCGCTCAACCCCTCGCCAAATACAAAAACAACAGGTGGGAAGTGAATTCTCTCGCTCATGCAACGCGAGCCGCGCGTGATTCATTGAACGACAAATTCGTAGCCGTGTTAAAAATTACTCGGGATATATGCCATATCGTCCCGGGCAATATTTATCGTCCGGTATTCATTAATTATTGAGACAATACCATCGACAATATGGTACAATGGCGGTTGTTTAATCGCCCGTTACTTCTAAATTAATACAGCTGTGATTAATTTGCTGTTTTAAAAATGATATTATAAGTAGAAATGATTTTTCCTACAAAACGCATGACCCTTTATGCGTTCGATATTCTTCGTATTTTTTTCTTATTTTTATTTTCTTATATCGTTCTTATATCTTACTTATATCGTTTGCTTCAGCTCGCTATAAAAAAAATCTATCTAATCATACTTTAGAATATAAAATAAAAAAGAAAGGTATATAATTGTTACAATTTAAATTATAATCTTTTCTAAAAAAAAAAAGAAAATGACGGCAGCGCCATTACGTGTGATCCGCTCTTCCACTTGGCCGTAATATCTTTAATGGAACATTGCCAATAAAACACAAAAGGTTTGCGGGCATTAGGGGAAAACGGATCGTTTCAGAAAAAAAAGAGAGGAAGAGCGGGCACCCCCTTTCACGTGTTTCGCCATTGCAGATGGATCGAGCTGGCGTCGATCGGCGCGGGACAAAGAGTGAGGGACCTACTTCCGGTCTTTGACAACGCAGGCTTCAACAAATTGCCACCTCCGGCGAGCCGTGTAATAAAACCGCAAAGAAACTGACACGTTCCCCCTTCCCCCCTTCCCGGCTGACACCCCAAATTCTTCGACGGCCGCCACCGCCGCCGCCGCCACCACTGCGATCGATAGTAGCGGCGAATCGGAGGGAGGACGCCATCGCGAGAACAACGCTACGACCTGAGGATGACGACGCTAACGCAGGCCAGCTCGATCGAAATTCAGAAAATGGCACGAGCATTCAATTCCAACGCGATTTTAATTCTCATTCGCGATGTTTAAGAGAACGAAATCAGACATTCCTTGCATTTAGAAATAATGCATGAGATTAAGTACAAGGAAAATTATATTTCTTGAATATCGAATGAATAATCGAGTGAAATTGTATTTTTCCTCGGGAGGGATTTTAAATTATTGATAGTTATTACAACATTTTTTATTTGATTTTGTCGATTTCTCATCGTTTCTGAAAATTTCTCTATAATCAAAATAATTTTTCAGGTCAGGAGGATTTTTGGGTCGAGATAAGATTAAATAATTTTTATATTTAATTTACTCGAGAGAAAAGGAAATTATATTTGTATCCCTCGCTTATAAGAGACAAAATAAAATTTGAGAGAAATTTTTCTTTCAAATATATATCTAGTAATATCTCTTAATGAGATTTATTACAAGATTTGACAGAAACAGATAAGACGATTAATTTTTCTCCCTAATTACAATTTCGAAAAAATAATTATTATAATTAAAGAGATTAATTTAACTGTAAGTGGTATTACTACTCTGAGTTTTATAAAAAAAATCCAGTTGAAACAAAGTACAGCTATATACCTCTCAGATGCATGTGCGACCGATGGAGGGTCAAGCGTAAAGCGCAAAGAGAAGCTGAATTATACGCTCGCGAATCGTAGAGCCATTTCTGGGCATGCAGACGCGTAAGATACATCGTACCGTTTCGCAGGTCGACGTGACTCCTCCTCTCCTCTTTCTCCTTCATATACACGCACATACACACACGCACACACACATACATACATACACATATGTACACATACACACACAGTAAATGTTCCTATTTCTCCGGCGGCAGAAAGGTCAGCGTCGCCGTATCAAACGCAATATATATATATAAAATTATGTTCCTATCAGTCCCCTACTTCAAAACGCCAGTCACGCGAGTAATATTATCTTAAAACACGCCAGATTGATTACACACGCCAGAAATTAATTTGCCAAAGCGCTGATTAACAAGGTTCTCGCGGAGTAAAAGTAATCGAACGTCATATATGTGTTACTCACGAAGATGAATCATGATTACGGTTATAGATCTTTGAAGTTGCTTAAAACGTTAACCTTGTTTATTACATATTTTATTAATAAAATTTGTTTAATATTAAATAAATATAACTCGTTAGCATATATTTCTTTTTAATTGAGAAAGAAAAAAATTGTATCATATATCTGCTTTTATTATATTGACAAATCTATAAATGATTTTTAAATCAATGGATTAAAGAGTCTTTAATTATAATATAGATTGATATGTGTACATGAGTACAATTTTTAATTATAATTTTAACAATTTATAATTACAAAGATTACATAGATCGATATGTACATGAGTACAAAATAGGTATTATTTTAAGAGGATATTTTCAAAATATAAATTCTCTGTTAGAAAGTTACAAATGTATTAATAATAATAATTAACAATTAAATATATATGTATGGTTAATCTATTTTTGTAATAATTTATTAATTATTGCATATCGATTTTATGACATTTAAATCTGACGGCCAATATTTATTGTTTACTTAATTTATATATATATATATATATATATATATATATATATATAACTGTCAATAAATGATAAACAAATATATAATATTTTTTATTAAAAGTATGACATAAATTTTCGAATGCCTAAATATGCACATTAAATATTTTAAGAAATGTTAATATGCTTAGTTGGATTACGTTAAAACAAAATAAAATTAACTGAAAGATCTGCTCTGAAAAATCAAGGAAGAAAGTTTTTATTAATATATTTTTATCATATATCTCAATGTGGCTATACACATGCTCAAAATTCCATTAATATCCTTAATTATTTAATAGATGTAACATCAATAAATATTCAATATTGGATTTAAAAGAAGCTGAAATATTTGTAAATAAATTTAATCTTTTAATAAATTATAACATCGGTAAAGTTCATATAAAAAATGTAATTAAGAGATTTGTAACACGGGAAAAATATTGAATGTGGATGAGAGAATGAATTTATGAAGAAGGGAAAAAGGGGGAATATGGTTTTTTTGTTCCTTATTCGAGAGTTTAGTCGCCGACATAAATGTCGAGGCGAGCTTTTTATTACTGAGCGGCAATTCAATAACGATGACATTTACTTTGCGTGCATGCAATGTACATGCGCTTATTAGGATATATATTATGCCACTCGCGCGTTACGTAACCGGTAATATATTCCGTTATATAAACGTTCCATTGCAATTACGTAATGCCCGTATATGGATAGGACGTATCTACTTGATGACTTGATCGTGATATATGCAGCCATACTTCGCCATTCGCGTGAAAGCCATAACGATGTATATATCCCCTTATTAGAAGACTTACAATTCGTATTACAATGTATAGCGTATATTTATCATTTTGTGCTACTTTTATTTGAAAGAATTCTGTGTTATCGTTCTCTACATAAGTGACGAAATGAATGCAATAAGAATTAAGAAAAGTGGAATGTTTATCCTTCTTTCCTTCCCCCTTTTTCCCTCTCATGTAATTTTAATTAGATATACTTTAAAAAATTAATTTTTTTAACATTAATTTTTTTTTAACATTTTAACATTTTAAATATAAAATAATCATATTTAAATTGTTATCCCTGTGTAAAATAATAAAAGA
The DNA here is from genome assembly GCF_003227725.1 of Camponotus floridanus. NCBI lineage: Eukaryota > Metazoa > Arthropoda > Insecta > Hymenoptera > Formicidae > Camponotus > Camponotus floridanus. The sequence continues at coordinate 131,388 of NW_020229260.1, read as the reverse complement.
AAAAAAAGAGAGTTGAATGAAGAACAAAAAACAAAGATTATAGCAACGTCTTATAACATCGCACGCGCTTTATTTTTGATTATTTTCAGCGCCAACGGGGACGAGAAGAGTGCCCGTCGCTTTTAACAAGGAGAGACTTTATCAGGAAAAGAGCCCGTGGAAAGAGAGAAACTTGGCCGCGATGAGTGGTGGTCACAGGAGGGTATAAGTAATTCTCCGAGAATGCTATTACGTCCTGCTGCGCCTTCGCTCGGGGACGAGGGCTATTTCAACGCGTAATATGAGAGAGGGTGGATATGGGAGGTGGTAAATGTCAGCTATGTATGAAAGAGAGTGCTGCCATAAGAGAGCGAACGTGGCGCGAACAGAGCCGGGTTATCCGCTATCGCGCAGAGCTTGGGGAACGGGGGGGTTATCCACGGTCGTGGCAAGAAGCTCGGGGGACCGACGATAAATTGTGTGCGTCTTTCTGAAAAAATCTCAGGTAACTTAAAATATTGTACGGTTTTTCGTTCTAAACATATGGGAGAGAAAACACGACCGTGGGCGAGGGAATACCGAGTCGAATTGGCGTTATTCGCTGTTTGCGGGTTATTCATTACGAGCTAAAAGACGGGCAAAGTCTTCCATACCTCTCACATAATTTTACGCAATTTAATTAAGTATAATGAGCTACAACGCAACGTATAATTTAGCGAATATAATTAAAGGATATTTATAAGTTTATAATAGGTCAATCAAGTACTATTAATAGTAAGTTGAGATTTAAAATATATAAAGTTATAATAATATGCTTCAAAGTATATATATTTTGTAATGAAATAATCCAATATAATACATATAAATATGCCTTGTAATAATATACATTTAATTTATTTAGTGTGTTAGTTCTCAAGGTATATCTTTCATAATTTTTCTTAAAATTTTATTTTAATTAAAATAATATTACATAATAATAATTAATAAATAAATGTATATATTATTATTTATAAATTATAAAATCTCCAAATGTGTGCAAGGAAGGATTGCATAAAAATGATGTTATCCTTCAAATATACTCTATGAAGAATACACGGCAACTGCCGCCAATTTACCCACTCCAAATTTTGACGTAACGTGGCGGATTTTTAGGACGAGTTAAAGTGAGAAACCTAGTTTTGTTAATGGCCGTAACTTTATTCCAGAGGACGAAGCCCGAGCAGCCGAGCTTCGCTCACCAACAAGTGCCATTATCACCGCCTCTCGACTTTGTAACCATAGACTAATTTCGCTTGAAGAGTCCGCCGGACAGTTAACCGGTTTTTTTTTTAGTCCCCGTCTCCGCAAATTCCAATTTTGCGCGCAAAGAAATTTCCGAAAGTTAAGCGCGACGCGTAATTGCGTTTTCCCTGTGGCAATTACAAAAAAATACGCGGTCACGCGATTGCTAAGACTTTCGTCGGACATAATTTAGAGTCTATCCAGCGTGAATCAACTTAAAAAACAAAAATCAAAAATTCTAATTATTTTTAATATGAATTAATTTTAATCCACATATAGAGAGCATTTTGTGAGGTATATTCAAGCTATAAAATATCAATATAAAGAATTAAAAATGTTGCAATATGGCCGAAAAAGCAATCATTCAACTGAAAGACTTTATAACATCTTGGTTTTTCAATAATTTATACTAATTTGGTTATTTATCACAGAGATCGTCTCTAATTATTAAGATTACTTTTATTTTATCATTGAAAAAATCATCGAAAATCTCCTTTAGTCTTTAAATAAAAAGTTGTAAAGCAATTTTTTTTGCACAAATGTATCAAATATTATTAAAATAGATTTCATTCATTTCTAACGAGCATGTTAATAAAACACGATTCAATTATATATAAAGTTATTATTAATAACTTAATAATAATATACATTAAAAGTTATAAAAATTATTAATTATAAAAGTATAAGAAAATTAAAAATTATAAAAGATATAAAAATTAATAATAATATATACATATATAAATTTAAAAATTCAAGTAATGAAACATTGTAATATTAACATTAATTAATAATTAATTTAAGAAATATAAGATAGAATATTTTATTTCAATTTATTTCATAGTATGTGTAAAGTATTTCGTGGCATTTTTTCTTCTTTTCTTTCTTAAGTCATACGGCCTTCGGCTTTAACATTGGTTCAATTCCTTACGCGGCGAGTATTGTTTACAATCGTAGTACGTATAGATTTGTTGTTATTCGCGCGTCGAATCCTGAACGGATAGGTTTCGTTGTCATTCGTGTGATGAGACTCGAATGTGAAGTACGAACTCTGTGTATCGTCGCGTTACCTTTCGAGACAGAAACACCATGATTCGCTTGATCGTCACACTTGTGTTAGATTATCAAATCGCACTATTAATTCTCGCGATAAACGACATGCAAAGCAACGACGGTTATTTTTCGAAATATATACATTTTGCGCGATAAATCCAATTGTAAATAGCAATTTAAACGATAGAGCATATTGTTTATATCGTCACAATTAACGATTATCTAGTCGCGCAATTAATTCTCGTGATAAACAACACGTAAAATACGACAATAGATACTTTTATTATTTAAATGCTAAAGAATGCGTATTGTTTACATGCTGTCGTTTAATTGTTATTGTCACGATGAAATTCAAACGAACGGGTTATATTGTTATTCGCGCAATGAAACTCGAACAAATAGCTACGAGTTGCTTCGTGTTTCGTCGCATTAATTTTGAAAGAATGCGATGAAGATGTTAAACGATGATTTGCTATGATAATCAGAATTAACGATTATTATCTGACCACGCTAATGATTAATTCTCGCGGTAAACGATATGCAAAACGCAACAATTATTTCTCGAAATATATATTCATTTATAAATAAAAAATCTAAGCGATAAAGAATGGAAATGGTAAATTGTTATATTTACGGACGATAACATTTTATTTGTAAATATGTTTGAAATCGAATATATGTATCGTGTTTTCAATTTTTCGCTTATTTAAGTATAATACACATTTTCGGGAAAGCGCGAAATGATATACGAATCACTGAATCGAATAATTCAAATGACGGAAAAACATGATTGTTCGTGATAAACGATATGCTAAAACGCAATATATATCGGTCATTTAATAATAATATATTCCTATCTTAAAATTTATCATGCAAATAATCAATGGTCTCAGAGATATATGTCCGAGTAATATTGCAACTTTAATTGTAATTCGTAGCTTGTATTGTTATAATAAAAGCTAGTAATCGTTCTAAAACGAAAACGCATTATTTGTTAACAATGGATCTAGCATCATATTTTCGCGATTGTGATTCCTATTTTGCGTAAATACGATGTCAATATGACATCCATGCCGCGTCAATGCAACACAAGTGTGGCGTCAATATTATTATTAATAAATAGCGGAATAGCGGAATCATGTGACGCAATTTTCGCGAATAATAAAATTCGTATCGTGCGATTAATATCGAAAGTCAAAAATGCGTGGCTGTCTTATTTTCTCGATTAGTGCGCCCGATCGTGATTAACTGTGTTTTCGCGAGTGTTTGTGAGTGCCATTAAGGAGGAAAAAAGGATGAACAAGAGAGGACGAAGATGTTCCGGAAAGATATTGGACAACAAAGCAATTGAAGGTAAGCAATTTATAATTTATTAATTTATTATTTGTTATTTGTTATTTGTGAAATTAATTGCTCGATATCTCCGCGAATGTCTTACATATCACATGTAATATAATGCATGTAAAACACATTCTAGATATTTTTTATTTTAAAATATTTAAAAAGAAGTAGATATTAATATTATTATTTTTTCTCGTATATTATTTTTATATATAACGTTTAAAAGATTTAAGTATGTGATGATCTTTACATTCATATAAAAATTCAATTTTAATTTATCGGTTTATAAAAGAGTTTATGATTTTTTTTACATCGATTGCGGGTAAATAATTTAATCGATACTATTTGAAACCGAATAAAAATTGAATGTACCTCTTGAAAAAATAAGACAGGGCGATTTATTCGAGTGGAAATACGGTAACTCGGTCGAGTCGAAATCACTGTTGAGTCGGCTCGTTCGCCGGAACAGGGAAGCGTGTCGAATCGATTAAAAATGTATGCGGAACGTGTGCTAAGCAGCGGATAGGCTTCGAGAAAAGGCCTCGAGGGATCACTTCGAGCGCACGAGAGAGGGAGAGGTTCGTTTATCAAACGGTTGAGGAGGGAACGAGAATCGATCGGAGGATCGAGAAAGGGCTTGCTGCCAAGCAAGCTCGAATATTACAAGCGGCGAGAGGCGCGAGGGATAGAGAAGGAGATAAATAGATGGATAGGCAGATAGAGAGAGAGAGGGGGAGGGTAGCGAAACGCCTGGTAAGCATCTCTGAAGGACCATTCCCTCGAAGCTTGTGCGTTCCTAATCGCATCGGAGTCATCTATATTATTACTAGGCTCCTGCGCATAACCCCCTGAGCACGCTATAGATACGTGGATGCAAAGGTCCCAACCGATCGGTCCTCCCTCGCCTCTTTACTCCGTCGACTATGCATCTTCCTTCGACCTTTATTATCTACGGCAAAACTCTCTCTTTCTCTCCTCTCGTTCTCAACCTACCCTGCTTCGATGTCCTATAGATTTCCGCGCACGTGCTCCTGCAGAAACGCGCAGAAATTATCGGCTACAATTTTCAACGTAGCCTCGATCTTTAGGCAATATTCCAAGATCCAAGTCGCGGAAAAAATGCTCCAACATCCCATCTTGAATCATTTTTTTCCCCTTTACTCTGATTTTTTTCGATATTAATATTTTACATGTCAATATTCATAATACGTGCGATAATATTATTATTAGAAATAACTTGTTTTCCGCGCGAATGTATTTGAAGAGAACGCGTGCAGAAACGCGTTTATTCGTTAGCACAGACGGAGATTTATTTGTTATGTTGACTAAATTAAACACTGAAATATCTACATAACGTACGTTTTCATAGAAAAAATAACGGGGATTAAAAGAGAGAAAGAACGAGCAGATTTTCCGCATCAACGTCGGACAATAATCGATACCGCTCGCTGTCTACCATGCACCGTCGCACCTGCGTTTTTATTACATTGTAGTTGGCGCCCAGTTTAATTAGAGGCTCCACGGGTGGTAACCAAGCAATCTATCTGTAATGTCCCGCGGCGTCAACTCTCGTTTTCTTTCCCATCGGTCGACTAATTAAATAAATATAGGACACGCAATGCATGCGCGTAGTGTTTTCCGATTGATATCGAGTTTCAGGACAGGCTCTAATGTCTGTGAGCACGTACACAAAAGACTGCTGTCGGCACAAATAAAAAAATCAGTCCGACAAGAAATGAGATACGGAACACGAGGGGGGAAGGAAACGAGAAATGTGCTTAATTAAGAATATTTGTTCTGTAATCAAAGGAGGAATGTAAGAAGAAAACTGTTAAATCTGTTTAACGCTCGTTAATGTAGTGGTTTCGTAAAAAAACCTCATTATTCGAATAAACTCGTGTAAATTGGTTAAGTTAAATGTTATAGAATTATTCACAATTAATTTTCCGCTCGGAATCTCATTCTCGTAACATTGTAATATATTTCAAAATTAATTGTGAATAATAATTTTAAAATAATAAATAATTAAATAATAATAAATTAATAACAAACATATTTAAAATATAGCTCTGCAATTTTTGCTATCAAAAATAAAAAAAGATCCATCTCTGGTACACATACCTGTAATAATACACACCCTTATATAATTTATTTTCATATTTAAAATATTACATTCATATAATATATGAATATTATTAAACTTGTTCCGGGATGAAGGCTTATCTTTCAATTAATCATCTATCTCAAATGCGTTAATAGCGTAAATCGTCGGTCTTTATAGCGATGAATTTTTAAACGCGCACTTTCCATCCGTCCCCTCTGTCTCATTGGCTTCTTGGTTCGCGTGGGAGACTATTATTATAGCCAACTTTCGAAGCGCAGCTTTCATCGCGCACGATTCCACCAGGGTAAATAAAGGCGAAGAAACTCGAAAAGAGAGACCGGAGAGAAAATGTGCGAGGTACGAAAGAAAAAGGATGAGATTAGACGAGGAGTCGCGCGAGAAAGTAAGGCGAGCGCGGGAGAAACGAGGACGAGGAAAAAGCGAAGAAAAAGCCGAGGAGACGACGAAGGAGAGAAAGGGAAGGAGGTCAGGGAGTGAGCGTCCCCGGGATAAATATTAAAATGTAAAGTTCCCAGTAAATTAATCGCGTTAACGTCAGGACATTTTCTCGCGTCCCGTTGCCCGTCTCTCTCTCTCCCTCTTCTTCCAGCCGCCTCCCCGGTTGACCATTCTACTTCTCTTTCTCCCTCCCTCCCCGTCCCCGTCTCCTCTCTCATCTCGCGCCAAGCAGTGCACGGTTCAACTCCGTGCTCAGTTGCTCCTGAATATTCATTAATCTCGCTTTCTCCTCCGTCGGAAATGCGCGTCTCGAGCGAAATATAAAAAAAAAAAAGAACGTAAATCTACTTTTCGCGCCGGTCGCCACCTCCGTCTCGGCAGCTCCCGACGTCTTCCGGCGTCGCAACGTCGTCGTCGTCGTCGCTGCTGGGAGCGGAACGGCCGTGCATGATTGCCATAACGAAATTCTCGACGCGTTCCGCGATATCAACGCGAGAGGCTGGATTTACGGTGGATACGTGTGCGTTGGTCGTCGCGCATCGTGTCGCGAAAATCGTGTTAAGAGCCGTCGCGCGGAATTTACATGCTCATTAAAGAAATGAAGTTCCCGGTTTACGATCTGGTTTACGCGAGACGCCGGGATGGCACGTTCGCTGACTAACCGCGAACTTTAAAACCGCCGGCAATGGGACGAGGAGATAAACGAGACACGGGGGTTGTACGCGGGTGAGCGACACGATGAAATTAAATGGACGAGGAGTGTACGAAAGCGAAACGAGCGTATTGTTCAACTTACGTAATTCGCGGTAAAATCGAAGAAATCCCGTACACTACGGATTCTCACGAGTGACACAGATTCCTTCTTGTTGACAAATTTAATAAGGGACGCTGGATGTTGAAGGACTTTGCGATTTCGATTCGCCGATAGAGGAAAACGAGATTCGAGATTTCGTCGCTGTAATTTATCTCCGAAATAAAAATATCATTTTTTTTTGCGAGTTTCTCGAAATATATCGAGATGAAATAATGCCGTTGCTCTGATGTACAATCAGTCTATGTTGGCAAGTAAGGGCGTCCCGACGCCGCAAGTCTGCCGCGAGTGAGTCCCGTCGCGGTTTCTTCGTCGCGGCCGATTTACCGCAAATGGTTGGCCGCCGACCATTCCGGTCTCTTCAACCGCCAACTGTTCCAACGAGACATAATATTATCGCTGTGTTAAGTGCATCTACAGAAGTGTTTGGCACTCGGGCTTCCACCTTAGTCTCTGCGCGCTTGTGTGTTGATATAAGGAATACGCGCGAAACGTTGAAGATCGTACATGTATGCGAGACAAATTTTACCGTATCCCTCTCGTAATCGTTTTAAATCCCCTAAAACAAACGCGTATTTTTTAATTCGCGGCAAATACATGCAAACTCGAGAATCCAACTCTCCACATGCACATACGTGACGTTTTTTTATAGAAATTATATATCGCAGGCGTTGCTGTAAAATTCAATCATTTTATGAAGAAAAAACTTGATCTTTTTATAGAGCCAAAATTTTGCAGAACAAGTTTTTTTTATAAAAAGCTATTTTACAAAGAATCTACGAGAAACGTATATGTTGATTTTTTAAAAACTCTGATGTATACAATCCAAATATTCATTTTTATTATACTTGATAAAAATATTTATCAGAAAATCGAAAGCATATTAATCTATTTTTTCGAAGCACCTCTGACTCTAAATTCGAAAGTAAAATTGATTTGTATAATATTTTATATATTTACGCATACGCATATCCTAGTAACTTCGGATTACGATCAGCCAGCGCGAGGAACGGCAGCATGTCACATTTATGAAATCGGGATTGAAATTTATTCAGCGCGAGATAAAGAGAAGTTCATTATGAGCGGAGGCTTTGTTACTGTCCTCCCCAATTATGACGGCCTTTGTCGTCAAGTTTGTTAAAAGCCTGATCACGCACGTGTGTCATTGATGTGACGACAATGCTGATCCCGAATGAGGTTAATTCGATACACATTACTTATCGCAATTTACGTTGATCGGTCGGAAATTTGAGATATCGTAATAATCGGACTATGCCATAAAGAGATATATCGTATTTCTTTCGCGTGATAACAATGCCGTCCTTAAAATAAAACCCTGCGCAGGAAGCAATCGGAAATAATCGAGAATTGAAATTGTTTTCAAAATCCTATTTTCTCATCGAGTTTAATTTGTTATGGTTTTCTCTCTCCTTTTACAAATCTTTATTACTTATATTAATAGTTATACTGTTATTATTAAGCAGTAAAGTTTAGTAATTACAATTTTTATTATTAATTAATTTTCTTATTAATTACACTTTACATATATTCTATTCCGTTATATATTTCATGGGGTATTCATACAATATTAACTTTTTTTCTAATAATTCAATCAGGTTTTTATTTTTTTTAAATTTGCCGACCAAAGAAATAATAGTAGGTAGAGGGAAAGAGAGAGAAAGTAACACACGAGTATATCCGATTGACGTTACTTGATTCCCATTATATTCGCGCTACAGAGAAAATAGCATTAAAAGCGCTGTCCAAAGCACGCCGGAGCAGCGTAAAACGCATCGAACACAGGTAGACGACCGGCACGGTAAAAAAGTGATTATGTACGCGTGGGTCGTGTACCGTGCTATCGCATCCCCTTCGGAATTCACCCTATATACGCACATACATACATACTTCCGCAGGAACATCGGTACGTATGCAAATCGCGTGCTAACGTTTAAATCGCATCATGGATCCGCGCACTACACTATTTCCTCCATGAGAGAGAGAGAGAGGGGGGGGGGGAGAACGGAAAAAAGGAGGAGGATAACTAGAGGGATGGCGTTCGGGGGGGAGGAAACAAGATAGGCAAAGGGTAGCAAATGAGGGGATTTCTCGCGGGTAACTCGATACACCGCCGCCGTCATATTTTTTTATACGGGGCGCTGAAACGAAACACTTAAAACGCGGCGGCGTCGGAGGCGGAGACGACGTATATACGCGTGTTATTACATTTACGCGATAGATCACCGCTAATTGCGGTGTACACCGAGAACGGCGGCTGCTCGTAACTTACGCAGTCCGGTTACGAGGGCTTGCGGGGGTTGCGCGAGTAAAGGAGAATCGCGTCGCGGCCGGATGCGCTAATCTGTGAAAATTATTCGCGGAATTTATTTTTCTATACCCCTATCCTCTGTTGATTTACAAATAACCATTATTGCGCCGTACACTTGGTACGAGCTGCGCGAATTTCGCTTGCAATCGTCGCACGAAAATCCCGGCGATTTTTCTGTCATTCCACCCCCGTTGCAAAAATTTTGACCGACTGATCGGCGCTCGCAAACTTCCGCGTAGAGAGAATTTGGCATCGATGGATAATAAAACGTTACATATAGCGTAGGATAGACAGTTAAAATGGCTCGTTTCAGCATCGTCGGATGTTGAAGAATATGGAAAACAGTTAAAGAGAAAAAGAAAGCAATGTGCACGCCGCCACAGTTTATATTTCTAGGAAACGCTTGAATATTTAAGATATGCATTTCGTAACATTGCAGATGTGCACAAAACGTGCCTGCGAAATGGAATAAATTATTGTAGTAGATCGTAGCTATTTTGTAACCAAGTGGAATCCAAGAAAAATAACATTCTGTTAAATAAATACGAATAAGGGTGACGGTTTATCGAACGAAACTGAACGTCAGGGATTTCTTTTAATGCATAGAAATCAGTACAACAGCGAATTAATAGAATTATCATGATGTAATAGACTGAATAAATCGCGTTTACAGTAGAAAGCGATAATGCACGATCGCGACACATGTTATAAAAGTTTCAATACATTTATATGTGCGTGTACGCGCGTCCGGCTTTAACAAAGGCAATCGTCGGTACATATACACTAAAGGTTTTGGCATGCATAGTGATTAAAAAGTTTCGCAATTTCAGACCTTCCAATTATCCGTGCGATCTGTCGATTTGAAAAAACGAATCCGCGATAAAATTCAGTGATGAAAATGTGATAAATCACGTTTTCGTAAGAATAGATTGGAGCATTTCTCTTACTTTTTAATTAATTCTTTCAATTAGGACAGAGTTGACTTTTTTTAGAAAATTTATTGAACTATTAAAGTTCGCACACAGAATCTGTCAAAATATTCAGCTTTAGATACCTTTATAAATGATCATCAAATTAAAATCGCATCACGGTGTTATAATGAAATGATGAGAGCGAAGAATTTTATTTTTATACCTTGCTAAATCTCTATCGTTAAAATACAATTCGTATTTACGAAGTACTATAAATGTCAAATAAACTTTGAAAATTGAATAAAAAAATAAAAGAAGTCGATAAAGAATGATTCTTACATGTTTCGAATCGGTAAAGTCAGTCTCTCGCAAAGTTGCGTTAATTGATAGTATAACCACAAGAAAGCGCTAGCACCTTGCATATTCAGTGCGATTTGATTGATATTTTTATATTTTACAAATTTGAATATCATTCAAAACATATTCAAAACATATTTAAATTACAATATATTTTTATTCAATTTCCAAAGTTTATTTGTCATTCACAGTACTTCATGAATGCAAATCGTATTTCAATCGTAAATGTAAAAAAGATAAAATAAAAATTTCTGTCTATATCAATTTTATTTATTAACGTCTCGAAAAAACTATTCGTCCAGAAAGTTGTACGTATCTAAAAAATTGTAGGTTCTATTTCAAGAAATTAATGAAAAATTTTATCGATTCTCTTTATCGTCTTCAACAGAAGCGAAAGAATATTCGAGGAAAATAAAATTTTCGAAAGGTTAATAAGCAAAAGTGCATTTAATTCTAAATGCAAATTGCGTAATATACGAAACAAGAGAATACAATTTACTATTGGCTGAGAGTCTCTGCTAGTCGGGCTTAATGCAAGATTACAAGACGCATGTAATGCAGGAATCATCTCGATCCGGCGTACGCCTCTTATGCATAAAATTAACAACTTACAAGGGGATTTCGCCGGCTGAGTATACAATTGCACGAGGCATCAACGAGCTTTATTTGTGATGAGCCAATTGAAGCTGCACGATTGTATGCGTGATAATATGCATTAAGCGGCCACGTCGGGATTTATAGGCAGACGAGATGGATAACAAGACGCAATGAGAGAAATGGAAAATCGAGCATGCGGGATGAAGATTCATTTAGTTAATTAAAATCGAATCATCGAAATATAAAAATTGCACCTCGGATTGTGAAATCTTACACATCGCTAATTTTCTGAAACGAGTCATAAGTAATTTGAATAATAATTTTGCCGTTATACATTTATCTTGACATTTATTTCACCGGGAATATATGCAAATATATTTAGAATTAAATCATACGTCGTCTCATCAGGAAGAATATCGCAGCTTCGATCTTGTCAAAAATATCTGCCATTCCGATGTGCATTGATTTCTGTTCATTAAAAACCATTGAGATATAATCGATCGGATGACATTAGGGCCAAATGACGCGTTCAGCGACGTAACAACAGCTAATCCAGAAGTGGGCTTTGCGGTAATTAACCGGTTGTTGTAAATCCGTCGTTAATTACGTACGGATTCAGAGGAAAATAACGTGTGCGTCACGCAACAACGGGAACGATAATTATTCCGTATTCCATCATGCACGCGTATGCAGCCGCGTGTCACGCGCGTACGCACATGGACGTAATACGTAAGTGATTAATTATCCCGTAGTCCCAATCGTCTTACGAGATCCCCGCCCACATTTGCCGTTCGACTATCTCTATTGGCGACAATATGCGTTATCCGAGTGCATAGATGAAAGCTCCAGAAAATACGCGATGTATGAGAATATTGTAAATTGAGAATAATAGTAGCGAAAAAATATGTAATATATCCAATCAAATTTTGCTATGATTAGTAGGAAAAAAAATCGATTCACAGTTTTTTACAAAAAATATTGTCCTATTTTTTAGTTTGCCCCGTTTTTTCAAAAACGTGTATTTATTTTCAAGCGAAATTGATATCTCTTTTTCTTATATTTTAACAAATATTTTTTTTTGTGTATTTTTTGAAACATTGGCAAAAGCGTGTACAAATTTTATATATTGCATTATTATTTTTTCTAAATATTTGTCCAAAATTTGAACACAATTCTCTGATTCGTTTGAAAGTTATTTAATTTTTGTCTAAAACTTGATATTTTTGTGTATTGTGTATATTTATTGTATTCTTACGGAAAATCGCGAATTGCAAACAATTATTTATTGACAAATCTTGCGAGGAAAAAAATATTACTGTCTGTTCAAATTTTTTATATAAAATTCTAACGAACATTTATGCAATATTTCATTCGGAAATTTACTAATCCGTTCAAAAATTATTCACTTGAAAAACTGTGTCAAAAAATATGATGCAATTATTACGTGTCTACGCTAAACCATTTCCAATAAATGATTTGCTTTTGTTTTTTACAATTTTTGTAATTTGATATTCATGTCCGAAAGTTTTTCTTATTAATTAAAAAAAAAATTAATTATAATATGTTTTTAGCTCTTTCAAATCGTATTATTTTTTTTCAATTTTTATATAAATGTCAAATTTATTTAATGTTCAAGGCACTGTAAACTTAAAAAATATTGTTTTTAAATATTTATATAAAATATTGCAATTAATATTTTTATGCTTGTCACATATTATTAGCTGTAAGTGCAATATTACTTGTGCGAATTTGTACGTTTATTGCGAATACGCTAATGCGTTTCTTGGGCATTATAAAGATAATAGAACGGATACAGACGTCAATTGTAGTATATACCTGCGCGATTGTAACATTAGTATTATACATTCTTCGCGTGCACGTACGCGGTATAATGCGGCTATTATAAGCGACGGCCACTAATTGTTAGATAGTAGCAAGTCGGTATAGTATCGTGCATTATAAAGGCCAACGAAAATACGCGCAAGCGTATGGTTCTAACGGGTAATTTCGGTAATAACGAAACTTGGAATGCGAACGCGTTGAGTGCTTTTAACGAAACCACAATCGACGCGAATCGCTGTTCTTTCGACGAACAAATATTCGCACTCAAGTGTTGCCTGTTCCGACAATTTTGCGAAAAGTCGAAAGAATCGCGCGTTAATTCAGTACCGCTGGGAACGTTATCAGCTGAACTTTAAGACAATTTGGAGAGACACTCTCCATATTCCGCGTTGTACACGCGAAACTTTCTTGTGCTTTGTCGGCCCGATAACCGATTCTTTTAACGTCAAGTCGACACGTGGCGGGAAACGGGGAGAAAGAGAGTCAATTTCCAGATTTAATAGGATGCGCGGCGGAAGAATTTTCGAACGAAGCGACGAATTTGGAAAGTTTCTGTCCCCGTATACGTTCGACATTTGCAATCTAGCCGCGGGGACCAACGCCGGCAATAAAGTTTTAATCGACGATTATAATTTATGAGCGTCGCGGCGGAGTGAGCCGCGTATCGGAAAGAAGGCAAAAGACGGTCCCGACTCGTCTTCGGAATTTCATGTGCCGATAATTCACAGTCGGAGTTCGTTAACGAGAAGTCGTCCATTAACCGCGAGAATGCTTTTCATGTAAAGTGGGCGAAGTCATAAAGCACTCCCATACGTGGATTTTGTGCCGCCAACCCCGGGCCCGACTTTATCGAGATTTCTCGTTTCGCTTCCTTTACGATCCTTTACATTCATGTGCGAATGCGAATACGAATGTCTTGCGTGTCCTCGAAATAATCGCTGCCGCTGGAAAAAGTCACTTTTAAAGGCTGTCCAATAAATATTATCGTATTCGTCAGTTTCTAAGCGTCCTGACAGTTTTATTTTAACCGCGCTCCGAAGTTGAATTCTGTAAATTTGACGAAATTTTCAAATTTCATCTTATGTTTCATCTTACATCTCATATGGAAATGTCGTTGAGATGAAATTTTCAGATAGCTCAAGCGTATTCGGCGTATTGCCAAAAATTTTTTGGATACAAAACATTATTCAATTCTTGACTCGTGGATATTTCGTCAATGATATTTTATTTTTATTTTCGCACAGATTCCGTAGATTTGATGAAAATTCAATCTCATCTCAACGTAAGGATGATATATTCAACACGATTATTCACGGCATTTTCCCATTAAAATTTTGCTCCGATTCTAATTATTAGAGTGAACGCACGTTTCTCACATCACGTCTCCGGAATATATTCCTGTCATGAAATTTCGCAACAAAGACATTTTCAATTCGTTCGCATTTCACTCCATTTGGACAATTTAATCGCGGGTTTCAGGAAGAGCGCGTTGACCTACATCGCGCGTGCGCGCACTGAGTGCTGAATATTCCAGTTTATGGTGTTCACGCAGTAATTCGTTTAACGCAGATCAAAGTTCTGCGGCGAGTAAGTTAGCCGGCGTTAATAAATAGTTTAGCACCGAACTGCAAGTGGGCGGCAATAAATTGATGAAGCCAGAAAGGGGACAGGAGGAGAGAGAGAGAGAGAGAGAGAGAGAGAGAGAGAGAGAGAAAGAGAGAAAGAGAGAGAGAGAGAGAGAAAGGGCGAAGTGTGTGATAGCCACCGATAACTTTTGCGCCACTCCCTATTGTTCGATCGAAACTCGCATATATTTTCGGAAAGCTTTTTCCTTTTCCCCTTCCCCTAAAGGGGAAAGTCGAGAATGACTGTCTCGATCAATGATGATAAATCCAGTAAGATACAACAGTTCCATTGGAGAGATTTTTAAGTAAAAATCCACTATATAAAAAAAATAAAAATTTTTTAAACACAAACATCTGTACGTGTAAATATTTTGTTAAGTTTTCGTTAATTAGTTTTATGAAAAATCCCATTGCACGCAATTCTGGAATATTTTGGACGGTTCTTACAACACACGTTCAATAGTATTTGTAGATTATGTTACACAATTCGCTGTATCTCCGCAATGCGTATAATACTATATGATCGTATGATGTAAATTATAAGACCATTACTACTGGCACAGAAGGCCTTAAGCAAATTTGCCGTTTAATGGATATGAAATTTACTTTCGACCCTCGCCTATACGAGAACGCTCGATTAACATAACGATTATTATAACGAACTCTCGATGCGCCCCGTTGCCCTATCTCGAGCTTGTACTTCGTTACCCGCCCTTTTGGCGGGCCATCGCACATAGAGTATTGTGTTGCAATTACCGACCCGAGGATAACCCGACCTCTTCGGGGAAAAAGCTACCGAACGGTAATCTTGGCGAAAATATCGCACAATTCCTTTGGCATATTCTTTCATCGATATAAATATAAGTATTCGGTTACAATTAGATGTGAGGGGACCCTAAGGGCACTATATCCGCTGAGGTTTCCGATAGCAGAATTACGACTGCTCGTAAATAATCTCGGAGAGAGTAAAACGTTTGGGTAAAAAGTCTATTTAAACTTTGACTTTGGAAAATAGAAACTTTCGTTTTGCTACACTGAGGAAAAAATTATTTTGAAATAAAAAAATTTTAGTTAGTAATTCAAGAAAGCTATTTATTCGGTGGGTACTAATCACGTATTTACCTGTATTCAAAACGTCTGTTTGCTTAAGTTAAGTATTCATTTACATATGTTTAAAAAAATATAATTTTTAATTAAATATTTTTATTTTTATTTTACAAAATATTTATTAAAATGCATTTTTTATTTCCAAAAATTTTTAATTTTTTAATTTTAAAAAACTAATATATTTAATTTAATAAATTACAGTATATATTTTACGAAAATAGTATTTAAATATAAAAAATATATAAATGAAAATAATGTACTTAATATAATGCATATTTAACTAAAATTAAATGCTTTTGCTTAAATGAAATAGACAATTCCTTGCATTTAAAGCAAAAGTTTCAAGAAAACAAATTTATTTGATTTAAAAAAATTTTTCCCTCAGTGTATTGCAATACGTTCAACATTGAAAATTGCGAACATATATGAAACAATTTTGAAGATAATCGCGATTGAAATAGATTCTGTATTATATAAACGAAAGTAGATTTAATCGACTTTAAAATTAATCGCGGAATGATTACGCAAGAATGTTAAACTAAAAAAAATTCAAAACGAACAATAGGATAATAAAAGAAACATACATGTTTCACGAAAAAAAAAAAAGAAAAAAAAGATTATAGAGTAATACTTTAATTGCACGCGTCTGAACAAACATGTCCGGTGCAGTATCGGAATTTCCTTACAATACGAGAGTGTTGCCATAAACTGTCAACTGAGCGACGTTTAAAATAAATTTCAATTTATACCGTTTGAGAGATCCGCAGCCAGTCCATTCAAAATCAACCCCGCATGCACTTCACCCGCTCCCCAACATTGATTTATACTCTCTCTCTACCTCACCTGTTCCTCTAAATATTCTTCCCTCGAGCGAACGTGGTCTGTAACTCTCACAATGCACCCGTAAAGGGAGCGTATTGTGAGCGATGCAGGCATCCACATGGATGCGTCGGGAAAACGACCAAGAATTATACGTGCATACATACGACGGGGACGCGGATACATTTCGGTTGAGACACGCACTGTAATGAAATTCGCCGGAGGAAGGAGCGTGAGTAAAACAGACGGGAAAGAAAAGGAAGAGAGAAAGAAAGGAGGAGAGAGAGAGAGAGAGAGGGGGGGAGGAGAGGAATAAGTGAAATACGGGAAGAGCGGAAATACGTGACGAAAGAGGAGTGAGAGACTCGAGCCTTAATTTGAATTCCGAGTGAATTGAGTTTGGTCGGGCTCGAGAATCATCCGGTTCTGTCGAATAACATCGATGCATCAAGACGCATCTTACTTGATCGAATATCTTTACGAGGTCATAAATCAATGACGCGCACGTATCCGACGACAATGCAATCATTCGACGATTCTGTTCGCGACGTCGCTACTTTTTCTAGCAATCATCCACGGTTCGCGTTGAAATCGCTTGAAATTGATTCAAATTTTTGCAAATATTGAATTAGCCCAAATTTCAATGTATATAAATATTTTCGAAATTTTGTATCATTTTATATTACACTCCCTATTTGTCCTTTTTTCACCTTATAAATGCGGTAGTATCCGATATAGTCGTAACATTCATCAAGATGATTGATAGTCATTCTCGCGAGGGGAAAATTCGATATTAAGCAAATGCAAGCAGAACAGCTAAAATTCTTGCAATTCTTGCATTGTCAGCTGGAGGCTCATCAGTGCAATCCCCCGACATTGTGACGGATTTGTACGTCCTATTCTCGCGGATTAATTCGCTTCCTCTCGCGCGCAATCTATCGATCTGCAAGCGTGGAAGCCAACCGAGCTTGTTTTACTACATGAATTCATCATTAATCCTTGCAGTTCGATTATTCTCTCCATAAACGCATGTGTGATCGCTCCGTTTCAATTACCCTCTACTTCTGCAATATATTCACGTCATTCTAAAGTGCAAGTTTCACGTTTCTCGCGTGCTCTAATTTATAGGGCAGTCTCAAATTTCCGGTAAATAATTAATTATTAATTTTTCCTATTAATTATTAATTTTTCCAGTTTTGTAAATTGTACAGTGTGCTCGTAATCGAGATATACGCAGTAGTCGAGGCAAGACCGAGTAACGCAGACCGGAGTTTTGTCAGACAAGTGGCTTATCGTCGCGTCGGCACCGTCGTTCGCCTCTTTCCCTGCGACGGTGCGGCGAAGGACAAAACTACTTCAAAGACACGGGTGCGACACGATGTCGCAAATTAAAGCGGAACGACGGCCAAGAGGCCGCGTCCTTCCCCTTACTTGTTCCAAGAAACCAGTAGACCGGATCCCTCCCTCTTGCGCACCCTCCACCATCTCCTCCTTCTTGCCCCCTTACGCCCCGTTGGGATTTCCAGAGACGCGTCTCGCTGGGCGCAGTGGTAAAGGTCAGACCTGCGTTAGACTAGAGGGAATACCGTGGCTATAAGTTGGTCCGGTGATTCACGGAAGATCGATGAACGTCCTGGTCCGCGGAGACTAGTGCTTTTTTTTTTGCGAAAACACAACTCGCGGAAAAATCCCAGGTTAACATCAGTATCGTGTCGCGTTGGAAAGAAATAGCGATGCTCGAAAGCGATCGCTCTTGCTACTAGAATCGTTATTTTATCACCAGGATTGCGTGCGCTATCGTTGCATATTCCATTAATGATTAAGTTATATATGATTAGCATAATGTTCAATTAATATGTATGTGCTGACGTTATTGTTGTTTTCAAACTTAAATGAAGTAAACTTCTACAATAATATTAGATGACGAAAATTTCATGATTATAATTAATTTCAATTATATATAATTAAGAATCTAGATATGTGAGAGAGTGATGATCTCCTTCTCAAATTTATAAAAAGATTCAATCATAAACTCAATCACTCTATTTCTTGTTTACAGATAATACAATATACGTGACATACTATCTATGCAGCACAGAATTTACAGAATATCTAATAGAGGAGAAGATGGCCAGTTTTTTTACAGATTTCCATCTTCTTTCCGTCAGAAAAAAAAGAAGTCTATGGAACACTAGTCCCGAGGCAATGCGGATGCAAGTAGCAGAACGCTGTAACAGCAACGCCGGACGAAGGCTCAACTGATTACTTACACGACACTAAGCGAGACTGCTTCAAAGGCGACGAGTGCATGCTGTGTTTCAAATTAAAGAGGGACGACCATGCTCTCTCTCTCTCTCTCTCTCTCTCTCTTGTTCGTCTATCTGCTATATCCGCGAAGCAACCCCCGAGGATACCACAAGCCTTTGGTCTTCTGTTGGTCCACTCTATCCCTGCCTTCAAATGTAAGTTACGGACTTTGCTAGGATGTAAGTTTTAAGTGATATACCTTTGACTACCATCTACCTTGGCTAAGCTTGCGAGCACAAAGAGTTGCAACCAAAGAGAAGAGAAGAGACAGAGAGAGGAAAAGACAAGGTGAGGAGCAGCAAAAGGATCTAAGTAGTAGGTACCGAAGATGCTGCAAATTAATACCATGCTACTCTGACAGATAAAGTTTTCAAATACGAACTGCAGTTTTCTTAGACTTTCTAGATAAATGTGTCATTTAATCGAATTCCCTGGATAACGATATGCGACTATCTAGAAAAGTAAAAGTTTTCTTCTCTCTAGGCAGATAAGACAATAAAATTGAGACTACAGAAAATACAAACGTAGACAAAAAAAATAAAAATATATAAAGATTATCGATATTCATATTGTAGTTTTATGTATTTTCTGAATCAATCATAGATGAATATTATATCGATAAAATGATATTAATATAACAATCTATGATAAGAGCGAAATATCATATTTCTGCTCAGCGAATTTCATTAAATTTCTGTTGATGATATATATTTTTTATTATTGTTTTATTATTGTTTTAATATATATTTATTATTGAGAGAGAGAAAATATATATTGTTTCTTTTTCGTTAAATTTTATTACATTAAAACATTATTGAAAATAAATAATTTTAAATTATATTACGTATTTGATCTTTGATTATAATTATTCATTAATATAAATCATATCATGTAACAACTTTAAAATTTTCGCTATTAAAACTTCAGGGAAGCATCGTTTTAAGAGAACGTATCAAAATATTCACCACTGCCGTTAATTATACGTTTACAAGGCTGTTGTATCGACCATTTAGATCATCTATGATATGCATGCAATGTGAAACAAAATCGTTCTACAAAGTAGCGTAACGGTCGCGATTATTGTACGGTCACGAAATGCTATTAAAAGTATAATATGCACTCATTTGCCAACAGATAAGAGAGTCCTTTGTTTAATAAAATTCACAATAATTGTTGAGATACGAAAAGTTATTAAAGATTTTTAAAAAGATTTTTATATACTCGCTACATACATTTAATATTATCAAATATTAGATCAATATTAATATTATTTTAACTAACTATATATAAAATATACATATTAGAATACAAAAAAAATTCCTGATAAATAGAACTATCTAAATTAATAAAACAAATAATGAAATCGCGTAAAAAATATTAAATTAATAATGAAGAAAAAAATGTTATATATAACATCTTATCCTTCTTTCTTTCACATAAAGTTGTATAAAATTTTAATAAGAAATGTTAAAAAAAGTTAATTTATTCTCTCTTTCTCTGTACTTATATAACTTATTTTCCAAGTAAATTATGAGAATAATATATTCATACATTTTTTAATATATTCATATTCATTTAATTATAAAAATATGTAACATCAAAGCAAGAAAAAATAATTGAGAAATCATTTCTTTTATTTTAAAATCATTATAACGGCTAAAGATTTACCTTCGATTAAATAAAAATACATAAAAATACATAATGACAAATGTATAAAATAAATAATGAGTACAATATGCAGTTCATATGCTCTCTGTCTCTACCAAAGTTTCGGCTACGTCGTGTAATAATTAATATGACGCGAACATGTAATCGAAGATATGTTGTAAACTATGTCTCGGTATTAATAATCGATATCTGTAAAGTTATAGTTCATCAACATGTCATATTACCCTCCCACTCACCCTTGTCCCCTTCTGCTTTCATTAGACTCCTTATAGCAAAGCGACGACGCGGAACGATCGATCGGTCATTCGTTCGGTCGTCGTGTTTCGGTCGCCAGCTAGCCGGAATTCCCGCGAAAGAACCGCGTCCAACAAAAATTATTCAGCGTCGCTGGAAAGGCTCTCCAGTCAGCGGTAGAATCCATAAATCTGTCGGTGCGGCGCCTTTGTCGGCCTTCCGCGCGGCACGAAGCGACATAACGATAACGCGACCAGTAAAAACGGCCATCCGTTGCATTGCACCATTATCAGCGCCGGTACACGATACTCGCGTTGACGATTTTCATTTCCCGTTTTTATTGGTCTGTTAAAAGTTACGTTCACGCCGTCATTTATGCCTGATTAAAGTTTAACTTGATTCGCGCAACCCCCGCACGAGTCCTTTTTCTTGCCTCCTCCCTCAACAGTCCGTTCATAACATGTATGCAAACTGCTTCTAAAAGCCGACCGACACACGTTTTGTCTGAAATTATATACTGCATGTATATAATGTAACTCTAGACCAATTTTATTACATCGTAGTTCTTTATTTTAACGGAATATAACATTTTTTTATTTAAGTAGAGACTAGAGTAGAATCAAGTAAAAATATAAGAAAAAAAGATATACTTATTAATAATTTATATATATATATTAATATATGATTATACTAAAATATTTTTTCTACAAGAAAATATTTCAACAGAAGCAATCTCAAAAAAATCGAGCATATCTTTTACTGTTATATTTCATGTATTAAGTGCATTTAAATTTTTTGCACATTTAAATGCTGATACTTTAAAAGATCCTGGAAAGTACCGGAATTCGAAACGGATTCTGTAACATTTCTTATAGTGCTTATTGATCTCGAAATTTTGGCAAAGCCACTGCTTGAAAACGCATTAACTCTGTTATTTACGGCATGCTTTAGAAGATGATGGTAGACTATTAAACTGTCGAGACTCTCTTTTCTGGTACTCGAAATATTTCAAGGATTGAATAATCAAGATAATTTTCCTGGAATTGGATTTTTCAGATCATCTTCATTAAAGCTTTTAAAATATTGAATAAATAGTTACATATATTAATAAAATAGTGTAATAAAAATTAAAAATGATATAATAAAATTAAAATGATATAAAAATATAAAATGATATAATAAAATTAAAAATGATATAATAAAATTTTCTTTAAAAGTAACGTTATTTTTAACTACTCTGTTAAAAATAAAGTTGTACTTACAATTTTAGATCTCTCTACATTTAGAAAAAATTATCAAATAAAGAAATCAATTCTTCTATTGGTATATTTATAAATATTTCGAGTATAATGACCACAACGTAAGGAGAAAATAGAAGATGGTCAGAGGATTAATCAAAAATAGCTCTTGCTTCCTTGAATATATTTTTTTTCGTTTTAGCGTCAAATCAAACGTAACACGATAAGGTGACATTATCGAGCATCGAGATTCTTGCAAAGCGGTATTCAGTTTCGGAAATCTTATATCGAACATCGATAATGCATTATCGGTTAAAATAAGAATCGAGCTTTAATAACTTCTTATGACGGCAGTACTTCATTTCTGAAATTTTGATGTGATTGATAGAGTTATAATTCTTCAAAAAAATTTGAGTTTCCTTTAAGACATTTTTAAAAAATTCCACCAATTAAATATAAAGTGGTAAAGATCCAAAAAAAGATATGATATGTTAATTTCACATTTTTGTTATATATATATATGAAAATTTAATAAATTTTTAAAATTAAAAATTTAAAGAAATATAAAAAATATTTCTGCTTAAGAAAAATTTTTGAAAAAAAATATTTTTAAAAATTTTTAATTTTAAAAAATTACTTATCAATTTTCATAAAATAAAATTAACATGGCATATCTCTTTTTAGATCTCTATCACTTTTATTTTTGTCATTTTGAGTGCTCAGAAGGATCATCGTTAAAACTTTGAAAGACTACACCTACAATTTTACCTACTTTCATTCTCTCTTATACAAGAAAAACAACATACACGCACATATAATATATATAAATATACATATAAATATATATATATATATATATATATATTGTTCAATATTTATCATCGAAAAGAGATAACGTACGAAGATATTTGAATATGGTTTATATTGGAGCAACAGGTAAAAAGCTCTGGAAATTGGTTAGGCAGGCAAATTCAACAGGCACAGCGGCGGCACGTATAACGCGTCCACGAAGCGATCCCTATAAATATGTATACGCTGTCAGGTGTAATTTCTTACACGTGTATGATAACTTCGGCAATGCAAAACACCGGTATGCATTAAAGTTTATCTAGTCCCATGAATACATGAAAATGATGTACACGAATCTTCAATATATCTTTGACTATGCATTACATAGATATTTATACATGTATAAACGTTATAAAAATATATATATAATTTTCATATTTATCTCTATATTCAAAACACGCACAAAACATTTTAAACAGAAGTGGAAAGAATGTGATTACATATAATATAATATATATAATATAATCCCGCTCAATACTTTTTTTAAATCTTAATTAATGCAGAAAAGATGCATACATATATTACATGAGATTTCCTCTTATTAATTATTTATTACGAAAAAGATACGATCAGAAAATCAATGGGACATGAAGTAATATTCTTCAGTTATATTCTTCGTGCGAGCGACAACGAATAGAAAACGCAATAGTGTTTCGCCGAGACTTTCCGCGACATTAAAAGTCGAAAATGTTGAAGTGATCGAATAGAGAAAAGGGATTAGAAACTCCGAAGAAAACTTCAAAGCGGTAAAAAGAGTATTGCCATACTACTCCTCCCGGGCCTTTTTCCATTGACCTGAATTCTTTCGGCGAGCCTGTGCGTTTCAATATCGTATCCTTCAACACACTACCTCCTCTCTCCCCCGTTCTTTTTCTCCTTCAGAAAAGTTTTCACCGCCTATTGTATCTTTTGTGTTCCACCACACTATTCCCGTTGCTGTATTTCTTTTTTTTTTTTTGTCGAATATGTCCGTATATGCAGTTTCATTCGGATAAGAACACCACCGACACACGTATTCTTCATCTTCCGTTGTATGCAATCTTCCACCGGCCATTTAAGCCGCGTCCTGATTTCACAATGTATATATTCGACTCATTCCTAATATACAGTCTCGCGCACAGTTTGCCTCGGTAATTTTCGTTACTCCAATCTACGTCAATCTCTCCCAAAATGGCACACTGCTGTTTGCATTGCCAGTAATTCATATTCTATTGAATACACTCATAATGCATACAATGTATTGTACTTTGAGGAATGAATATATAACTTTTACGATGTAATAATTCTCATGAAGGAGACAATATTTAATTTTCATCGATTCGAGTTTGATATTTAACTTTTATCTCATATTCAGTATGAGAGAAAATATAGGGACATCGCGTTCATTATTCGCGATTTGCAAACAGGAATCATTTCAATCGCTTATAATTTCAACTCTTGTCAACAAAAAAATTTTTAGTTTCATAATATTGAAATTAAGCTTTAAAAAATTACGTAATTAATCTTGAGAAGTATTTTACAGGCAAGCAACATATCATACAATCATAAAATATAGAATTTTAATGCTCGTTGTCCTACTTTTCTCGCGATAAAAGGGGCATCACCTTTTGCCAGTGGTGCACCGTTTTTTAACTGCTCTAGTATGCACTCAATGCGGTTCGCCCTAATTTGAGAGATAAAGATGAGTCACGCAGAGGGAATAATGATGTCATATATTCTGAATAGCGGTATATGTCCGGGGGTGTATTTGGCAGGCATACGGGTGCCAGCGAGCGATATATATGCGCTAGCACGTTATTGTGATGCATACATTTGCGTCGAGAACGCAAGCTTGGCATCGCAGCACGGCAATGAAAAGCATTATCCTTTATCAAATACGGGTAAAACTATGTTTCCATAAAGAGCTTGCACGGTATAAAGTTATATTTATAGAATTAAGACACTCTATATTGTTAAAACATACACAGAAAAGAGGAACATTCTTGTTTTGAAGATATATTTAGTTTTAACATGGAAATCTTGAAATGAGATTATGTCGCGTTAATTAAAGAAAAATATAATTGCTTGAATAATTGCTTACTTGAATGAAGCCATTTTATATAGTTCAATCAAGAAAAATATATTCTTATGATTTAAGATTTAATTTTCTTGAATGGAAAAGAAACAATGTTAGATAGAAAATAACATTTTTAAATCAAAGATTATAATTTTCTTAAAGCAAAATTAAATAATTATATATTCTTGAGGTGACAATTACAATATTAAAATAAGACTATAATATTGTTTGTATTGAAATTGAAAATTATTAAATTCTTCTAAGAAGATTATAAATTATTGCGTATATACGAAACAATAAACGCGTTAGTTTATATGTAAGTTTTGATTTGACACTTATTTTTTCTGAGTACATTCGAAATCAGAATTATTTAAAAACGTCAAATTATTACTAAAACTCATCTTTCGGAATTCAAAGACACACGTCGTATTTTACACAGAACGCGAATAAAATCGGGTGTCTAATAAATTAGCGCTGTATGCGATTTACTCTCGTGTCGATTGATGCATCGCGGGTATCGAGTTTAATCGAACGGCACGATTTCCGTGTGCGGACGCAAATGAAAATGAACGCGACAGAGAAAGGAAGTGAAAGAGAGAAAAAGAGAAAGAGGAATAATTCTCACGAAGAGAAATCGTGCTGGTATCTGAATGCGTCCATAATCGAGCCGATTGCAATTCGATCAAAATAGATGGAAAAAAACGGATTCATGTTGCCGCCAAGCGGAATTAACCTGGCACTATTATCCGGTTATATATGTCGTGTGCATTCGCTATATATTACATCGCCGTTATTAAGGCAGAACAATCGACAAATGGTTCCGTATCGCCCAAGCCTCCCCGAAACAATCGAAATCGATTAAAAATATCAAGTAGGCGAACTAATTTCTAGTCGTCTAATTCAGAATAAATGCTTAATCTAATCGCGCACGATCTGAATTTAAATCGTGCGAAATTGTGCAGCGAAAGCTACATTTGAGTTCATCAGAGAAACGTGACCGCTGAATCTAATCGTTGAATTTAATCTGTAATTTTGGTGCATTTTCTAATTTGAGTATATACAATGTTCGTTAATAGGATCCCGAAATCGTTTTATCGACAAAGTGCATTTGAGTTATTTTTTATATTAGGTGCGCATAGAATTACAAACGTTTCTGTAAAGTTACTCTATGTTTTTCTTGTGCTAAAAAATTAAAAATACTCAAATTTACATTTTTATATACTAGTTTACAATTTAATAATATTTCTACTTATTATCTACATTATATCTTCATTTTATATCTTCATTATGTAAGTTTTTGGATTTATAAATGTAAAATAAAATTGTAAACAGTAACATCGCGTGTAGATATATAAAAATTTTATAAACTCAGTAATTTAAAAATCTAGAATAGAAAAATACTAAGTTAATTGATGAAGAAGAGAGACGAGCGTCTTATTAGTCGTAACTTATGCTGAAACTGCACGTCTTAGAAAGTTATTAGAAATCTAGAATAGAAAAATACAATTAGTGCAGTAAATTAAATAAATAAATAACAGTGAATTAATTCAAAAACGTGCAAAGAAAACATTTATTCCATTATGTACTTATAAAGACAATATATATTTTTGACTTCGCTTAAATAAGACTGCTAAATTGTGCCATCATTTCGAACTTTTTCTATTTTGTATATGCATTTATTTTTTTTATTTTTTTATTTTTTTCATTTATAGAAATTCAATTATGCGGGTTGCACACGACATACATGTACATTTAAATATAATTTACTAATATAATTACTAATTATATTATAATAACTAATTCTAATGTATATTAATACGCTAAACATAATTTTGAAAGAGACATCTTATGAAAAGTTTTTGCTAATCGTTGAAGAAATAAAATTGATCCGAAGAATGTGAAGAGAATATTCAGGGACAAAGTAATAACTTTCTAAGATGCGGTTTCAGCATAAAGTTTACGACTGATAAGACGCTCGTCTTCCATTACTCTTCGTCAATTAACTTAATTATCTAATCATATAATGAATTTTCTCAGCAAAGCTTCGTCAAACGACCAAGCCGACGTAAAGTAAGGTATGGCTGGTAATCGTTCCTTTGGTATACGACGTATACGAAATGGCCCTGGCAATCATGATTCTGTTGCAATTAAAACTTTATCGCCGTTTAGTTAGCGGCATCCGTGTCTTAAGCCCCTTTCGAAAATTGACTGTAAAAGTACATGGGGATGCGAAATTTGTCTCTCATTGATCTAAACTATTTTTAATTTAACATACCATTAATTGTTCATTATTTTATAGAATTTAATCCACACGCACATACATAACTTACAAGCCCAAGTAATTATTTTCTAACTTCGTTAATATATAAATTATTATTATAAATACACATATTTAAAATTTTTCACGAAACTTAAAATTTAGTTGAAATTTTGAAAGCAAGAAACGTTTGTAAAATAATATACTTATAAAACATTAAGTATATATTTCGTATAAAACATTAAGTATATATTACTTATAAAACATTAAGTATATATTTCGTATAAAATATTAAGTATATATTACTTATAAAAGATTAAGTATATATTTCGTATTTTATCCTGTTGCATTTCTTTGTATCAACCACGGTTGAAAAAGATGTTTTTCTTACTTTTATTGGGAGCAAGATACGAATAAGGATTCTACAATACGCGCGGGAAGAATATCATGCACTTGTATATCCTTATTCTTCCGTATTTCGCGATTTTTATTCTTTCCACGCTTAAAGCTTTCAGCTTTAGGCTAGATCACCATAGCACTGAGAGTTTTAGCAGTAATGTATGACATACATTATGCAAAAGAGGTCACTTGTAATGTCATTCGTAAAAATCACGTATGAGGTCACGTTCCATTTTGGTTACTTTTGCATGGCACATTACGGTCTCGCGCTCGTTCCGCTTTGATCATTTTTAACTCTTTTAAATTTCGAGCACATTTAGCTTCATAAATCCCGCCTAATACGATAAAGTAATTTATTACATTTATTTGAGAAAATTCTATAAATTTTGTATACACATCTTTTATAAAGAAATAAAATAAGCATCTTTTCCTTTTTTTTAGAGAATTTTGTAAATGGGTGAACTCTTTTTCATAAAATTCTCTACTCCAAACTTATGTGTATTTATATCTGAAATCTTAAATCTAATATGTGCATGCATTTTTTAGCACTCACCAAAATGTCGTGGTCTCTCCACGCAGAAGTGGAACATTTGATGCTGCTTATAATAAAATAGCAATTGATTATTTTACGATCGGCAAAATTTACTTTTCACATTGTTAGGAACGATCGATTCTGAATCGCGATAAATCCGGAAACGCCAGTTTGTCATGTCTCATTGTCTTAGATTTGTTCGTGGTATAAATAATTCTCGTCAATGTTGATTAAAATTTAATCACTTAACGAACCAACAAAAAACATTCAAAATACCTATTGTTTTTAATAATATTTTTAAAGCGCTATTTTAAATTATTTAAATATAAAAATTAGATTATAAGACTTATAATTTATAAAAACACGCATCTACGTGATGAATAATTTATTTTCAATAAAAGAAATGATCTGCTTTAAATATTTATTTATATTAATTTGCATCTAATATAAACTTTTGCTCGAAGGCTTTTATAAACTTTTGCAGTAATTGTTGTAATGTAATATATTTATCATATGTGGTAGATACATACACAAAGAGATTGAATGGTAGATACATACACAAAGAGATTGAATTATATTGAACAATTTATCTTTGCCACGTAAATAATAATTGAACAATAGCATCACACTATTATTTAAACTTGCCAACGTCAATAGCTCCGAGCAACAGTTTACAAAACTGTCGGTTGCTTGATAAATAAACTAAACTGCAAAGATTGACGGAAAGCAGAGTTCGTGGTGATGTTTGCTCAAATTTGTCGATTCTACGGTACAATTCAACAGGTAACGTAAGGGCGTAAGTCGAAGGAAATTGTTTAAATGTCCGACCGAGATGCACAATGCGATCTTTCTTTTTTTTTTTCTTCTCTTCCCTTATCTTGAATTAACGTGCAACAGGTGTGCCAGTATGCGTCTCCATCACGTAAGTCAGACGGAGTAAGTCATCTCGAAGTTTCTCTCACCAACGTTTCTTGACGTATTTGAGAGTTACTTGCTGACGTATATTTACCGGCTGCGAATAAATAGACACATTCTTCCTTATAAAGCTAGAGCACCGAGTGTAATCAAACAAGAAAACGAACGTGGCTTGAAATCAAAGAGAAAAATTCAATTCTCGCTATAAATATTCTATATGTAAATATATGCTCGGAAATGTATTAGAAAAAAAGGGGTTTTCAAAAAACCTGAACAAATATCAAGTGTACGGTACGCTAAATAGAATCGCAACATTTCCTGTCAAATATTGACTTCAGTAAATACGGAGGAAAAACGATTTTCTTGGATCTAAATTTTGATAAGCGAGCAGCAAGATTTTGTCAAACGTGCAATCTCCAAAAGCGTCTTTTTAAAAAATGAGACTGCGAAATCTTTCTCATCTGCTTACATTTGTCGCGATATATCCCGCGAATGAGAATCTCAGAAATCTCTCAGCAATCGCGAGCAACAAATCGCGAAGCTAAGATTAAGATGCTCGCGTCAATCTTATAGGAAAGCCGCGTAAAATTTTTCATTCGCCGGGTGTCTTTCATCGTCCGCGCTTCTGATCTGCTCAAAATGCGATCGTCCTATCACGCACAGTGCAACAGGTAGGCACTTAGTATCCGTCTACAATGTAGAATTAATTTTGCCGACATGCCGCACTTGCGTCGTCGTCGCCGCCACCGCAGCAGCATGTACGGACTACATATTAATGACACACGAGGACGAGATACGCATTCTACGTTATGCTTTGATATAATTGAGTTCTACTGTTGTAACGTACGCTGAAACGTCCTATAAATACGAGAGAGAGAAATTAAGTTGTGTACGGAATAATATTAAATATACAATATTCTTTCTTTCTTTCTTTCTTTCGTATATTTCTCTGTCGATTCATAGACAAAACTATTCGTAATAATATGTTTATTGATGTGTTTGTTTGTATTTGTACAGATAAAACTGTTTTTCTACTATGTTTCGCGATACTATTTAATAATGATCAATATTTACTGATATATATGTACTTCTATTTATATATTTTTGCCGATATATATTTTATATCTCAGATTTCTATACACAATTTAAATCAAATTATTATTATTGCACATTACTTATGTTTAAAAACTTATATAATCATTAGTTTTAAACTTGTTTCGACAAATATTTCTATTATTCCCCGAATATACGGATAAATAAAATAGAAATAAAATAGAAAACAATATATACAGCTTACGGAGCGATCTCTTAATCAATTTTAATTCCAATAAATATAAATAAATTGGATAACAATATATAATTTATTTTATATATTTAATAATTCATGATTGAATATATACTCTTTAAAATTATATTTCTTTATTGAATGAATAACACGAATATTTCCATGGGAATTACAAATCGGATTGAAAAGCCCTTTGTAAATGGCGTGTTCGTATGTGGGAAAAAAGTGTCTATTGAATCGATACGATATTCCTGCAGGAAAGTAACGCGCAACAGGTAGCGACACGAGAGATGTAACTTACGAGATGGATTCCTAATTAGCACAGGCTCGTTGGGAATCCATTCTCCTGAATTACTTTCGGATTTACGCGAATCGAACGATAGATGACAAATTGCGACTCGTGAATTTTAACTCGCGACAAAGTAGATGTTCGTGTGTGTGCATCGAAAATCCTGGTCGTGATGTCGCCGTCGTCGCGTTTGAAAAATCGATATTATAGCCGCGCACTGTCACCGGCGATGCATTTTGCACACTATGCCATTTTATTCCGACGAAATTCATCGTATACTTACATGTACGTACAAACACAGAAGCTAGATGAAAACGTACGGGCATTACCGTCAACATTGTACATTACTTTCAACCCGTCGCGAATCCCGGTTTATTAAAAATGCAACGTGCAACAGGTACGTGTGTAATTTCTACAAGCGCTTATAAATAAATTAACTACTCGAAAGAGATTTAATTTCGCATATAATGTGTCTGTTACTGAAATTAATTATCATTTTGTCGACGAACATAAAATAGATGGATATCAAAGCAACGTCATGCCGTTTTCACCTCAATTAATTACATAATTGCACGATATCGACTGTTCGCGAGTGACGTGACCTAATTTGCAGCAGATACGCGCAGCATCCTTGATGCAATAAATAATACACGTTACGAACACTTTCGGAAAATCGTGACCCGTGAAGTGAAGTGCATTCGTCATGCGCGAAGCTTGAAAAATGTTTTATAATTCTGAATTGACGTTGAAATTGAAGGATTTGCTCGTGATGTTCAACTTGAAGATTTCTGAAAGCAGTCGCTGACGCGAGTCACTTGAAAGCACCAAAGAAAAAAAGAGAGAAGGAAAAAAAAAGAAATGGATCGTTAACGAGCGAGCACGTCGGCGATATACGAGATGTAAGACCGTCCACGTCAAGTCTGTGAGTGATGATTGAGAGAAATCAAGGGGACGATGATGAAAGAAAGATGCGAGAAAACCGCGATCTCGCTCGCCGCACAGGAGCAGCTCCTGATGACGTCGTAGGTCTCTGTCTCTGTCTCGGTAAGTACTGAAGCGTTGTTCGATATCAGGAATGGTTATATTATCTTCCCACCACCCCCTCGCACCCACATACCCATTACAAGATGGCCGTCCGTGTTTGCAAAATGGCGCCTGCGCCGCGCGAGTAATTCGTTCATTCTGCCTCCCTTCGCGCCGCGTTGCCTTCCCACCCTTGGCGTTCATCCCTCTCGATCCCCGACCTCTCTCCCTCCCGGGAACGGAGAATCGCGCTCGCCTTTTCATCCTTTCCTACAACCCGTCCGAAGATTTTTCTCCCTCCGCCGACTCGCACGACCATCTTCGTCGTCCACCACTACCTTCCGCCCCTTCGCGTTAGATCATTCCGATCTCCCATTCCTTTCGCTCGACCACTCAGACCGCTCTCGGAACAAGTGCCATCCACACCTTCCTCGTTTCCCCCTTTCCTCGAGCATTACGTCCATGATTATTTTGCAGCTTGCTATCAACCGCAAGAGGAGGACTATTGGTTGTCGCTTCGATCCACCATTTATGAACGTTCTCTCTATTAGATCTAAATTCTACTTTTGTTATAACAGACAGGGCAAATAGTTCTGCTATTTCGCGGCGATAATAAGTAAGGTGGTCAGGGTGCAATTTTTATTTGCTCTTATGCTTTGAAAAGAATAATTTTTTTTTTCATCACAACTTGAAATGTTTCCACGAGAAATTAAATTTTCGGCAGACGGGGTAACATAAAGAGATATTAATATTGCATACGCGAACTGATACTTGAAAAAGAATTGAATTTGTCAATGATAATTGTTTCTCATCCCAACAATGACAATTGTTTGTGGAGTTTATAAATCTGTTGAAATTTTGTCACGTCTAACTATCTACTATAAATCTACATACATTATACGTAATGTCACTGTCATATCAACGTCAACATCAAATATTTTTACACAAGAAACGGAGCAATATATCCTGTCACACAAAGCAAACAACATTTAAAGCACAAGCCGTCAACATTTAAAACTTATAAAAATATTTATAACATTGCATTAATGTAATAATAACATTACATATATAATGTGCACATGTACACAGTATACTTTATAAACATGTATAAAAATATTCTTCCAAAAATTAACGTAATTACAGAAAGATAAAATTTGGACCAAATATTTTAAATTAATGTTTTCAATCACGTATTATTATACATATTATTATTGTTTTTATTTCAGATAGTAACATAGAAAATTTTCACATCAATAAGCGGAATATTCCACGCAGATAAACTGACCTACATTCTCATGGCAGAATATTCCGCGCAGGCTAACATCACCTTTCTATTCCACTATAGTGATATGAACCCATTGTCATTCATAGCTGAGCGATGCAAATGTTTATAATGCTGCAGTCATTATAAAATATTTGAGCGTGGAATATATATATTATGTTACCAAAATTAGGGGAGCAAATATATAAAATAAATTATAAAATTTTTAAGAGTAAAATATATATTATGTAATCAAAATTAGAAACATATGCGATTATATCAAATTATTATAATTCGATATTTTGCTGAATGACATTGTTATATTAGATTTGCAGAAAACATAAATCAGGAAAAAAAATAAAACTTTTTAATTTTGAACTCGAGAAAGTAATCTTTTAACAAGGTTACTGACTGAGAACTTAAATACGACATATAAATTTAATTAAAACTATTTCGCGACAATATTAAAATATGCTGATAGGAAGAAGAGTTATCTTTATTACTATTTATATTTATTTTTATTATAATTTGTATTTATTTTTGTTATAATATATAATCGAAATTTTTTTAAAAATCGAATTTTTTTAAAAATTTATCACGACGTTGAAATTGAACTAAAGATTAAAATGAAAGAAGTTTATCGATCGGCCCTGTTTGCGTTAACGACACGGCTATACTTCAGCTCGCGAATACATTTGTGCACGTAAGCCTATATATGCAAATGTGTATGTGTATGTGCACGTTTGCATGCAGATAAACCGCAGGAATACTCTGTGGACAAGAGGATTTGTCAAGGGTGCAAACCTGCGTACGTATGCACCTCGATAGTTTGTCGTGGCGGGTGGTCGTGACGTTATGATTAACGTCGTTGAATTTCGCACAAGTTTTATATGCATCGCGCGAGTGTCAGCGTTCGCGCAATATATCTTGCGACTAGTCATAGGATTCGAAAGCTTCGCTAGCAGATCAAATAAGATTGAGACAGTATAGCCTCGTTCTCCTTTCCGCAATTTCATCCCTCGCAAAGTTTCTTTAACCACTTTGTATTTTTAAAAAACGAGATTTGAGAATAATATAATTTTGAGGATAATGGAATAAATTTCGCCAAATAAGTCTTTAAGTTATAAAATAGACAGAGCTTGGGAGAGAGATTAATACATTAGCGACCAATGTCGAATTTTTTGAATAAAAAAAGCATTTTATTAAATGCTTTTTTTATTCAATGAATGGTTAGTAAATATAATAATACTAATAGATTCTAAATTAATTAATATTAATTTTTTCTAAAATAAATTGTATATGAATTTATTAAAAAATTCATTATACTATAATTATATAATTTTTAAATAAGTAAAAAAGGTATTTGTTGCGTTTTGATGCTTATTTTAATGCTACATACTATATATTTTGTTATTGAAATTTCTGTTTATCATTGCTATAATTATTATGTTTATTGAACATCGTTAATTTGTAAAAACATGAAACACACATAATTCATTTCGTTCCATTCATCATCCGACCTATCCCCATATAATTTATTTCCATGATATTAGTACTTCATCATCAACCGTATATTGTACAATCAATTTATATATCTATTTATTATTGTATTATATAAAGAAATTCTGCCTGATTATTAATCAACACGAAACTGATTTGCATATATCTAAAATTCATATAAATGTTATATATACTCATGTACATACTAATACAATAATATTATTTCCAGAATGATATTGTCGATATTTGACGATCACGTAATAATCTTAGACGCGATTATCTCTATCGAAACTGCAGTCGCTCAACCAAGTACACCTTTTTCTTTTTCGCGAGCTATTACTAGACCGGATGTCCACTCAGAGAGGATCTCGGCGAAGCTCTTTCCGGAACACAATTAAAGCCCGGAAGCGCGTTCAAAGATCCTTCCCTACACGACGTGGCTGCAACGCGGAACGAGAGAGGGCAGGGAACCGATGGTGCGGCGCTCGGGTGTGGGGCGGTAATGGTACAACGCCAGGGGTAGTCGACTCGAGTTTTCTCGACCCCTTAAATTTCGGCTGATACCACTTGTTGGCGATCCAACGCGGAGAGCAACAGATGACACTACGTTTTCATTCGCCGGAAAACCGAAATACGCGTCTCCTCCCTTATCTCTTTTTTCGCCAAACTCGTACGGATATATACGTATTGGATAAAATTCGAATCGTGTACTGATGCAAAGAAATATGCAAGTTTAATCGAATATAAAGGAGAAAGTCGGTAGAATGAAAAAATGAAAATACAAATTCGCTTCTGTTTTTCTGTCTGTTTTTAGGCGCTAAAGGTAGTGACCGCTTAAACAATCCGATTTATTTCAGAAGGTTAATTAAAGAACTCTCTTAGCACGAGCCATGGAGCAGCGCGCTTTACCAGTGACTGTTCATACCTTTTGAATATTCAGAGAAACAAAGTTCCCAGCAACGGTAATTATAACGACTTTATCGCTACTTGCGCCGTTGAGATACAACGAAAAGCGAATTAATATCTACAAATTACCGCGATGTTTCGTAATCCCGATTGTATCGTTTACTCGATTGCGAAAAATGTAAATAACATGGAAGGCTCTCAATTTAATA
Source organism: Camponotus floridanus (assembly GCF_003227725.1). Taxonomy (NCBI): domain Eukaryota; kingdom Metazoa; phylum Arthropoda; class Insecta; order Hymenoptera; family Formicidae; genus Camponotus; species Camponotus floridanus. Next base: position 95,848 of record NW_020229260.1, on the reverse strand, counting down.
GTATAAAATGAATAATTTAAAAAAAAGTGTATTTTAAATTATTAGGCTATTTTCAACAAAAAATTGATAGAAAATTGACCTGCAATATTTCGTTTTTCCAACAATGTACACACATGGTTAAACTAGTCTAGTAAAATAAAAATTCATTTATTGTCTAACAAAATCTAAATATACGTGTGATGCGAACGCACGTGCATGTGTGTATGTGTGTGTACTTGCGTTAATTATTTCAGAATGTGTTCCCTTCAATAATCACTATAAATAAATAAATAAATAAATAAAATTAATGAATATATATATATATATATATATATATATATATATATTGATTATTGAAAGATGGCACACTTTAAACTAATTTTATTAAAGAATACACTTTTAGTATACGACAATATTATTTTCAGATAAAAGATAAAGCGTGTTACAAATATTTTATATTTATTAAAATATTAAGATTTATAAATATCATAAGACCCAACTTGGACAAATTAAAAGTTGAATTCAATTCTTTATTGTATAATGAAGGTCATAAAAAAATTATTATTTAAAAAAATAATTTTAGTTCAAATCATAAAACAAAATTATTAGTACAAAAATTAACGAATCGGTATTGAATATCACATGGCGCAAGTCTCTAATTCAACTCTACCTAATTAATTACTATAATCATTATTATAGCATCGAAATAATCCACTGACGTGGATTATTGAACGAAATTATTGGTACAAAGATTAGTGAATCGGTATTGAATATCACGTAGCGCAAGTCTCTAATTCAACTCTATCTAACTAATTACTATAATCATTATTATAGCATTGAAATAATCATTGATGTGTATTGTGATTATCCACTTCGTTAACACTGAATTAATAATCGAGCGGCGACCTGTCTAGTACAGATTACGTGTGATTCAATGCGAAATAAGCAAACAATACCAATCTTGCGTGATCACTACAAGATATTATCCTTCGTGGAACATGTTATAAAACGATTGTATTTTGAAACAATATAAATGATAACAGATTCCTACTTTGTTAAGTTTGCTATTATTTACGTTAAAAGAGAATTTAAGAAATAAAAGAAGACAAATTAAGAAATAAAACGCATTTCACGTTTTTATTATTCTGTAATGATTAAACATTTGTTAATCTCATAAAAAAAGAAAGGACTCAATAAGAAAAAACAAAGATGAAGAACAACGCATATATCTTTAATCGGCATTTATGTTGAAAAAATTAGTTGCAACTAAATTTAAATAATTTGAAATAAAATATTTTAAAAGAAATGTAAAGTTTATGTAGACAAATATATACAATTTATCAAAGAAAAGAAAGAAAGAGGGATTATATCAAATTATTTAAATATTGTATCATGATGGTATTATTATATACAATACCATAAATAGCCAACTACATTGTAAGTTCAAATAACATATTGAGATTTATGGATATGTCAATTTAGCCTAATGTCGAGCGTATTACATTGCAGTCAATAGGACCGGAGCTATTACAACCGTACGATGTTCAGCTCTGTAGATCGCCCTATGCGAGAGATACACATACACGAACATCCGTTAGTCTGTATGTCCGTTAGACTTAATAGAATCTCATGGAGAGATGATAGCATCCGTACAAGCGAGTATTAATTATAGATGGACCAAAATTGCAAACCCATAGCAAATTCTGTCAGATTAAATTAGCCAGTCACACTTATCCGAACACACAATTTATTTAAACAGTAATAATCTCAAAAGCAATAATTATTAATATTCCGGAAATTTTATAAATGTATGTACAATTTTATTAGATTTCTCCCATTAAATTTATTTAATGGGAGAAATCCGTGTTCGCACATAAATTTGATTATAATACGAAAAAAATATATTTTTACAAGAGAGAAAGAGAGAGAGAGAAAGAGAAGATTTATCGAACTAAAATTCTGTTTAAATTACATTTATTCTAACTATTTTTCTCTGATAGTTGCAACTGCTTAAAAAATAAGATAATCTTTTACAATGGTACAGGGGTTCTTTAGTTATATTAAAAAAGAGAAAGATTATATGTGTATATATATAATGTGGTATCACGAATAATTATTTTTAAACCGGGCATACAACGTGCAACTATGCAAAGAGGCCACGCGAGAGAAAGAGCGAGGAGCGAGAAGGACGTTAAAGAGGATCGAAAGCTTGAAGTAGGTCAGTAACGCTCGACGTATGTGACTGCCTGTGCCTGTTGGGCTTTTCCCTCGGTGTCTACTCCTGCGGACGTGCTCGTCCTTGATCCCGCGCACTCTGCGAGAACGAGGGCGAGAATAACGTCCGTACGTCCGTCCGTATGAGGTGCGTGTATGTGTGTGTGTGTGCGTGTGCGAATGACATGCGTGCATCGTCAATCACTGACGTTCCGTGACCTCCGCACGGAACATCGGCCCTACTGCACACCCTATATATCCCTGTCCCTGCCGTCTTCTACCACCCCTTTCCTCCCACCCTCCTCTATCTCTATTCCTCTCTCTCTTTCTCTCCCTCTCTTCTTCTCTTACTCTCTACATCGATGCATTTTGTGCGCGCGCGCGCGACGCACGACATGCGTGTACGAGGTGATGTCGGTGTGAGAGAGCGTCTGCCCCCGGCGTTGCTGCAATCAATACCAACTGATGCATTTGTGCCTGTAGCTTTCGTACCCGGCCATTCGCGCACAGTACGAACCTGCAACCCGCTACCGTATTTCGCGATATTTTTTTGTGATATAAAGAATTATCGTGGGCTATACTGAATTTTTTGGAAAATCTTTTTTTTTTCAACGCAAACCAAAAATATAATCGAAAATTTATTTAATTTAGCCTCCACAATTTAATTTTGAATTGTATTGATTAAAAAATCGATTTTTTAAGGATTCTGGAATAGACATTGAAAATACAAAATTTACAATGGATAGATTAATTGATTTTTTGATAAATAATTTAAATCATCACCGTTAAAATAATTAAGTATCAAACGCTTTGCTAGTACATGAACAAGAATATTGATGTTCCGGAATAAGACTTTTAAATAAAATCGTATTTCATAAATTATTTTATTCGTCATATGTAAGAATAGTTCAACTATTATATGCATATATAATAGCTGAATAATAAAATGGATGAAATTAAAATCTCCTAGAAATAGGATTTCAATTAATTAAAATTAAACGAGAAAACTCTAAAAAATTATCAATGAAAAGGAAAAAAGAAAGAAACTGAAACCTATAAAAGTAAAATAAAAATGAGATAAAATTTTTCATTATAATTATGCATCATTTATTACGTTGCAAGCATACATATGCGACTACAATTACATTTCAATCGTGACATCAACTTGACATTATGTTTCTTTATCAATAAAAGAATCAATTGCCCCTGCGCTACTTATGGGACGCAGGAGGAGGCACCCTATTCGAGAGGGTTTCTGCGACTCGGAAGGAACACCGAAGAGAGAACACCGATAATGTCAATCCGCGCGCCACGCGGCTTTTCTCGCGTGTTTCGGACGGGCCACACGCTGCGCGTTGAGTGCCTCTAAATGCAACCTATTTACCAGTCGTACCGCCTACAGGATATCTCGGGGAGAAATGACCGCTATACTCTTTAACAAGGCGTAATGTATATGTTTCCAGAAGATTGTTCTTTCCTGCTGTTGCGAGCACTCGCGCCAAGATGGCCTGTCTGCGTATGTTGTGTGTGTGTGTGCGTGTGAGGTCGCCTTTTTTACGATAATGTCATTGATGTACTTAGTGATCGCCGGCTTGATAGTTGCAGATAACTGCCAGCACTTACAAATAAATAACGTGGAAATTAAATATTAAATATAAGTAAAGATGATATATTTACTAGAGAGTAAAAGAAAGTTAATGTTTAAATATTCCAGTGTCTTAGGCCGCTAAGGAATTAATGGGAAACAACGCGCGTATTTCGTCGTTAATAATGTATATTGAAATTAATGAGGAACGGGTATGCATATATCGTTTCCGATACATTAATTATCGCAATATTTATAAGGCTGGGAGTTATCTATACATTTCCTACGCCTATCGCTATTCCCGCGAGTACCATTGTTCCTCCCCGTCGTTGTGTACCGAATAATCCATAAATTCACTGATTGTAAAAGTGATAAACGAAATCTCTCCGACACATCTAAAGTCCCTCGTCAATTTGAACGAGAAAACGACTTCTTTATGGACGTTATTTCGGAGAAAAACAGTTTACAAGCAATATCGCATTTCAATTTTGATTAAATAAAAAATACCGTATTTCTCGCACAGAAGAAGACATTTTTAAATAATTGAAAAACTTTAACCGTATTTTACGCCAACTCGCCAATTGTGTGTTATCATATATTAATATTACTATATACCCAGTACTGTAATTTTCTGTCGCAAGAAGATACAGTATCAGCGAAATTTTTATAATATAAACTCACTGCAATTCATCTCTTTTCAAAATACCGACAGAAGAAAAACTAATTTATTGTAACACATTCAGAAAACGAGAATCTTCGTACGTTCTTTGTAATCTTTCCAGCATTATTGGATCTATTCAGAACCGGAGATCATCAAAGATGACGTGCAGAATGTAGCGTAAATTGCCATCGAAATTAAGATATACCTTCCGTACAAATAACATATTGCCACAGTTATCCCAATGAAAAGTCGCGGCTGAATCGCGATGACTAAGAAGAGGCGAGGGTGAAAACAGGACAGAGAGGGGGTGCGGAGAGGGGGTGCGCGATGAAGAGAGGAGGTCAGAAAATTACAGAGACGAGGGTGCTACCGTTCGTCCGAGTTCACCATCGCGACGCTATTTCTTTTCCTTTCTACTGCCCCGAGCTTCTTCATGCTCTATCTCGTTCCCTGTCCCCCTTCGCGTCCCTCGCTCGTATAATCCACAAATTACTAACCTCCGAGCGTCTTAAAGATCAAGCCTTGTTCGAGGTAGATTCAAAGGAGGTAATACCCGGCCAAGACTTGGCAAGAATCTGCCGCAAAAAATCCACGAAAGAACGATGAAATACTCTCCTCTCCTAGAGAAGGTCTTCCTCTTTTTTACCACGCGAGAGCTGTCCGTCTTTGAGCTAGCTAGTCGCCCGTTTCTTGTACGTCGCGTTTGAAATACTCACCGGTTTACCAGATCGTGTCTTCGCGTTTGATACGTGGAACGAATTTACGTCGCTTTTTTGACGAATCTCCAAAATTGCAAGTGAGCATAAAAAGAGAAGATATGTTCCGACCATTCCGGTGACATTAATGTTTTGGCAAGTGAAGTAAAGTATCAAGAGTATAACGGAATCTCGATTCTGAATCTAATCTTTCTACTTTATGATATAACTGACACATTTCATACACACACATTTCTTTCAGTAGGATACACGAAATGTCTATTAAAAAAAATTTATTTACGGCTTAAATAATTAAAAAATTTAACGATCTATTCTGTTATCTTGAATATTTTCTAATAAATAGTTTAATAATATAAATGAAAAAATTATTCCATATAAACAGTTACTCTTATAAAGAATGAAGCGAATCGTAAATAGTCAAAATATTGATTAATTAGTTTTAATACATAGTTTTTTTACATGGATAATATTTTTGAAATTTGTGACAGATATTCTATTTATAATACTTGTGCTCTCTTTCTCTATTTCTCTTATTGTATTTTATTTTTACATTTTTACATTTAATTTTAATATTTTATTTTTTGTCAATTAGATAAGAATTGATTTAATTTCAATGCAGGAACTACATCTCGTTCTATATCGTTGACACTATGGCACACATACTTTTAGAACTATTGCCATAAAATCTTTAAAACGTATGATGTCGCAAAATAATACCTCGAATCTAATCCGCTTTCCTATGGATTTATAACAAATACTTTTCTCTATATGAAATTAATTCCATTTTTGGAATTTTGTTATATTTGATACAGTATGTTTTCTAAAAATTCTAAAGTTTTAAATAAATTAAAAAAAAAAATTCTTATAATTTTTTCCAGATTTTTGCAAGTTATAATTTTTTTCTATCATTTTCTTGGAGTCCTAATTAACATATCATAAAACTTTTCATAAAATTATCAAAAAATAATCTAATTTTAATATCTAACATTAATTTTATATCTCTAATTTTTTTATATTTAATCACTAAAATTATTTTTTAAATATATCAGGAACTTTAAAATTGCTTAAAATTGTTTAAGGAAAAATTAGAATTCTACTAGCTATGTAGAAAATCTGGTAAGAAATCGTGTGCTAATATTATAGAGGTCATATATTTAGAATCTGACCTCTGATTATTGAAATGAAATCTAAAAATTGAATCTAAAATTGAATCTAAAATTACATTTATTTACGAATATTAATTTATAAAAGAAATTATAATTATATAAAGACGTATGCGCGTACGCGTCAACACACACATATCATTTTTTATTGTTATGTTCAAAAAATTATTAAAGAATAATTGTAAAAACGAATAATAGCGAACAATGTTTCTATCGAATTTTAAATATTGTTTCGCATCAGGTTTAAATCCACCATTGTCTCCTGCTCATACTACATTCCTGCCCCTCTATCAAAAGCATCCAATAAAGGTGAGCTTCACGACTGATCGTTAATTTAATAAACGATGAGAACATGTCGTTAAATCCATAAGCACATGTGTGGAGGATAAAACGTGAAGAACTACAATCGACAGACGACGTTGTCGCTGTCGTTCACGATAATGAGCGTTCGATGTCTGAGCTATATCGTCGATGCGCCGTTGCTGACATATCCACCGATTTGTAACGTTATCATTTCTGTATAATCATAATTGTACATCCTCGCAAACGACACGATGTGCGATAATACCGGCGCGAGCAATTATATTAGAAACTAGCTGACAAATCGCAATTTGACGCATTTATCTTGTCACGAATCTTTAAAAAGTTAACACTTTGCGATCAAAGGGTGTGCTTAAATTTTGTAAAAATAGAAGATGACACGTTGTTGCAGATGTTGTTTCTTTCTCTATATATTATAACATATGATAACTGCGAATTTTCAATTAGATATTCTTTTCGAACAGTTATAGTGCGTTATTTCGAAATATTTTTAATCCAAAATTCTGATAGTTCAAAACGCGAGATAGGAAGGGAGAAGGGCGAAAAGACACTATCAGAGGGGAAAGGGGAGAAGGAAACGCATTTATTCAATAAAGGGCCTTCGAACCTCTCTTCTCACTGCCAATATAACCGATTTTAGTGCCTCGTGAAACCAAGATCCTTTTCATTAAAGCTTTTACTGCTGACTAAATACGGTGAACTGCGGTGAAGGGTCGGGCAAAGCGGGGTAGAATATACGAATGAGAACGGGTGGGAGGAAGTTCTAATCCCCCCGAATGTTAACTTGGATTACGTGCAAACCGACCGACCTTCTCTCTTTACCACTGACGGCTAATAAAGAGAAGTATGCAATAGTATATCAGATACCTACTCAAGTGAAAATATAGATATATCAAGTGATCGAGCAAACATTCATAATTATAATGGAACGAAACTTCAATTAATATTGAATTTTTATCGTAATCCAGGAACTGAATAATTTATATGGATAAACGTTTTTAAAAATTATAGAGAAATCAATCCATTGCTCGAAAAAAATTGAGATAAATGAACGAAAAAGGATCAATTATGAAAAAATAAAATTTCGAAAAATATAATTTTATATAATCACAAATTACGATATTATAATAAAAAAAATGTAACAAATATGTTTAGTAAAATCGTATCTTATCGCGTGAAGATTCAAATACATGATTTTAAAATACTTTTCTCATGATTTATTTTCATCTCAGGGAGTGAGCCTATTTTTAAATTTTATTTATTATACACATTATAAGCTCAAGACGTAAACAAGAGAAACTTCATTATTTATTCTGCTATACAGTAATCGTATTATATCATAATCCAACCCAGATTCGTGTGCACGACATCTTGCTGATAAGTATTTATTAAATTTCTTACTTTTTCAGCTTTCAGTAATGCTCACAGTGTATCGATATACGCGTCACCTAAACGCCAAGTTACTCTATTTCGTATTACATTGGCTCGCTGTTTAAAGAAGCATCGTTTGCGCGTCAGTGTGTGCTTTAAAAGACGAGGTCGTCGGTGCAGAACGTCGAGAGGAGACTATACGCGTCCAGACGGCGACGTCGTCGTCGGCGCCAAGCGCCGTGCTAACTAGCGCCCCTAGCATATACACACGTACACATGCCCACGCCCTTTATTAAACGTCGCCACCCCCGTCGGCACCCCCACACGTTCTCCTTCATAAAATTGAACACGACGTGTACACCTATACGCACCGACATTGATGTACACACATAAGGGAAGAAAACGGACGGAAGGATCCGACAAAAATCAGAGCGAGAAGACGAAGAGACTCGCACCACGGTCATTAAACCAGAAGTTTTTTATTCCAATGAAAAACAACGTGTCAATCTGCGCGAAATAGAATAATTTAGGTCAAAATTATTATTCAATTATTGATAAAAAAAGATCAATTTTTCTGTAAGTTCTATATTACGTTTTTTTTCAGTATGAACGTATTAAAAAATATTTGATAAAAAATTACTAATTGTAGGTTTAAAATATATGTATCGAAATCAGTTTATATTCTATATAAAAAATGTAGAGTCTGTATTATCACAATTTTTGATTGTAAAAAAATTTTTTTTCTCTATAAAAGATGTTTCAAAAGTAACAGTTCAAATTTTGAATATATATATATATATATATATATATATATATATATATATAATACTCATTAAATGATATACAGCGAAATGGAACAAGAAAGTGTTAATATACACAAGTCTAAAAACTAACAATTTCCGTATGAAGTATGTTACTAAAACACTTATCTCAAATATCTTGTAAAACTCATATAATATTTAAATTTGAATAATAAATTTCATGAAAGGATTTGGTCGCGAGATAAATTTATCTATATAAATTGAATAGTTTCTTCGCGTTCATTAAATTTAGATAGATTTTTGCGGGGCTAATTAAAATATAATACATTCAAATTCAATTAATATCTTAGATGAATTAAAATATCAAATTTAAAACTCTTATCAAAGAACAAAAAAACTTGACATTTTTAAATGTACGTTAATCTGAATAAGAAAACATATTGAATGACTTAGAACGCTTTGAATATTCATTATAATAAAATAAAATTTTTCTTATACAATTCAAAAATTGTTAATTTTTAGATTTTTGTATACTAACACTTTTTGGTTTATTATGATGAGTACTTATCACTTAATGAAATAATTGTGAATTAAGATGAGTAATTTTTAAGATGATCATTTTTTTTCTTATACAGAAAATGTTTCAAAAATATTTAAAAAACCTACATATTATAATCATCGATTATTTAAAATCTTTTTTTGATTTTTTATATCTCTCTTGCCTACTCCAACTTCGTAAAAATCAAAATATTTTTTATTTCAATTATATTTAATAATGGTTCTTCAATACCGACAGATTCGTATAAAACACATTGATTAAAAGAAATCAAAGATAAAAATCAATAATCATTGACTCACTCTATTAGCAATTTTATTTATTTTAAATAGTCATATTTGTATATTTGTGTAAGCATTATTAATGAATGATTATTTATTTCGATTTAGTTATTTTTGTTCCATTAAGTGATAAGTCCTTGAAAATAAATGCTCGACTTGTAATCAGAGTTGAGCACTTGTACTCCATCTCGAATGACTAACGGTCTGATAAGATGGAGAATGATTGATCGGATTATATGCATACACTCTTGACTATTAATTAAATCCTTCATGATGACGGAAATCTACACAAATCTGCCACGCAATTTGCTAATGGTATTAAATCATTATAATTCGAATATATGCATAGAAAAATATTCGTAATGAAATTATTATATATTCAGTGTTTTCTTTATTATAATTTGGACCGATTAAAATATCTAATTATTCATCATTCAGAATCAATGAACAATCACATCGTGTTATGCGAGTACCGTTAAAAATGCAATAGTCGATATAATATTTTCTCTAAATAGAGCTCCCGTGAACCATTGACATTTATAATTAACAAACTGTTACTTACCCCCAAGCGAGTCCATCGTCGGCCTAATCGCGTTAATTTTGTACTCGCTGATTCCTTTGACACAGCTCGTATATGGATGGAGTCCGCCGTTGCTTTTCACTTCTGATTCCCGCGCCATACCAGTTGTAATTAAATCAAACATAGACCTATAAAACATATAGATGGCGCATCAGTTGATGATGAGGGCAAAAGGGGAAGAGGGAAGAGGGAAGAGGTCTAAAATTCTGAGGAAATAGATTTCAGGGACAAATTTGTCTTATGAAAATCTCCATTATTATTTAATAGATAATTTTAATCCACAGATGTGTTTATTGTTAGATCGTAAATATCGTCAAATTAACATCATTAGCATGAATAAAGAAGACTTGAATATATGTACATATTTATGTAAATGCGTTCAAATAATCGTTACAATGAATAACTGATCATAGATCTCTTTACAAGATATCGAGAAAAAAATATATCGATCGATATCTTTAACGATACGCGAGAATCGCAATATATGCGATACGTTAATACATAGAAAACTTTTCAAAATCTATTACACCCCTTAGGAGTGCATTCTATTTGTAACATACTTAAAAGTCATTCCATCGTTTTTATTTAATTTTCGACTAACAAGGATGAAATAATCCCGGCATCGCGGGCATCGAGTGGAACGTTAAGATGAAGATTGCGCTAGCTAAGTATCGACCCTCTCTCGGTTCGTTAAGCGCCTTCACCCTCGGCCTTCTAAATTTAGTCGACTCATTCGATGCCATTCTTTTTACTTACCCCCGAGCGAGTCCACCGTCGACCTAATCGCGTTAATTTTGTACTCGCTGGTTCCTTTGACACGGCTCCTATGTGGATGGAATCCGCCGCACCGTTGCTTCTGATTCTCGCGCCATACCGGCAATGATTAACTCAAGCATAGACGTATGAAATGTATAGACGGCGCATCAACTGTCAATATCCGTGAGGGGAGCGAGGGGGCGGGAGATTCAAAAGCTCAGACGTAAGCGCGACGTGAGTCGAAATTTGAAAGATCTCTGTCATATGTATGTACTTGCACTTGTGTGTTCTATTTGTAGCAATTAATATCGTTTCTAGAATGCAAATCAAAAATTTCACAATTATTCCTAACATTTAAGTGGTCAAGAACAGTCAAAGCTACATTTCGCGGGTTTTTTAAAAATTGCTTTAGATACTGTAGATGTGTCAATTTGACATTATGTAATATATCGAATTTTGACATATGATATATATATATATCCTATCATGATCCTATATGATATTAATAGTTTTCAATAAATTATATTATATATTATTATCACAATATATTTTTACATATTTATATATTTCAATTTAATTTCAATTTTTGTGGCTGGAAATACTTGGCTTAATCGAAATTGTTATTGACTAACGATTCGTCTCTTTTTTTAAACTGATTGTGAGAGTCAATTAAAGTCAACGCTAGAGTTATAAATGTTTCGAGTAAGATCAACTTATAATAATATCAAGAAAACATACATATTTCTCTTCATTTCATTGTTAATTGCCTGAGAAATAGAATAAATCAGAAGGCGACAGAAATGGCACCTTCCTTTTTGGTGTTTACACATTTTCATGATGGACATATAGAGGGTCTCTAGTTATATTCAATCCAGGAATGTGTTTCCTATCTAGACATGATTCGACCCGTGAATATTGACAGAATGGTTTTAAATATCTATTGTAACATGAAATGATAACCTTCCTTAAAAATGACAGAAATATTGAATAAATTATTGTTTAATAGATATATTTATTTTTTATCTAAAGGTAATAAAAGATTTGCCGGTCATAACAAATGGTCGAACATAAGACATATAAAAGCAGAAAATGATCACGAAAGAATGGTGGTGTTTTATAAGCTCAAACTAAAAATGCAGATTGCTATACAAGGTATTTTTATTATGATAGTTATATATATGTGCTGGATAATAAGTTCTAACATATAAAATATACATATTATTTATGATTAAGAGATATAAACATATTCTTCTAATATATAAATGTTATCTAAATGTTATGATAAAAAATATATTATTCTTCTTATTGCATATGTTATGTAATATATTTAGATGCAAAACTAATATATTTCATATATGGTATATCTTAAATATTTGTGTAAGTTCCAAAAATCCATTTATGTGTTTTAGAGACTGGTATCACAAGGCCTAGTCATAATATAAAATTAGCAAAACTCATTGAACAAGCTAAAAAAGTAAATATGCCTGTTGCATCAATAAATACTTTCCTTGAGAAAATGGAAGCACGCAAAAACAAGAATCGAACAGGTGTAATAGAAATTCATGGTCCAAGTGGTTATGTCGCACTTGTACGTTATACAACAGATAATGTAAAAGCACTTATGACGTTACTTCATACAAAACTAAAAAAAACTTGGTATGATAATTATTATATATATTTTTTATATATAATTTATATATTCAAAATGTTTTAAAATAGTGTATATGTTAGGAAAACATTATTTGATTAATCTTGTATGTGTATATACACATTCTTAGTCTATATATATTTAATATAAAAACTAATATAAATTTTATAATGCTAAATAGATTAATGTAACATTTCTAAACATATCTTTTATATTCATTATTATTCACAATTAATAGTGGGAAAGTCACAGAAGATTCTATGAAGAGTATGTTTACTCATGTTGGTAATATCATAGTTGAAAAGAAAGGTGATTTGGAACATGCCATGGAGAATGCCATTAATGTTGGTGCAGAAGATGTAGAAGAATTTGAAGACAATGATGTTAAATATTTCCAGGTATATTATATGTACACATATATATGTATGTAACTTATTTTTAAAATATTTAAATAATGGAGTTTATATACATATATATAAACTTTATTTGTACTTGTATCAAATATTTAAATATTTTAACAAAACTATAAAAAAGTATTTTCTAATATGAAAGTTACAATTTTAATATATTCACACTAATATATTTTTTTATTATAGTTTAAATGTGAACCAAAACTCTTAAATAAAGTTCGAAGTCTATTAGAAGATCTGGAATATAGCGTGCTTTCAGTAGAAGAAATTTATATACCACACACTATGATAGAATTAAGTGATTTGGAATTGAAAGCTGTATCTCAAATTCGTAATAGAATTTTAAGTATAGAAGATGTCAGTCATATATATGATAATATAGAACAAGAGATAATACATTAAAATAATAACACAAAAATAATTCTAATTAGTTTGTACAGTGATATATTATGCAAAGTTACAATTGCAAGTTAAAAATTGATTAATAAAATTATTCTTCTTTTAATATAAATCTTGTACACTATATATTATTTATATATGTTGGTTAAGTATGTTAAGTACACTCCTAAACATTAAATAATATAATTAATTATATATGTAGAAATAATTTTCTATTATTTAAATTGATACAAAAATATATATCATACACATACAATATTAAAATTATATTACTTAAATATATATTACTTAAATACACACTTTTTTAAAAAAATTTGCATTTATAAGTAAATTTATATATATATATATATATATATATATATATATATATATATATATATGTTGTTGTATTAACACAAAAAACACATAATCTTTATTAGCAAGTAACATCTATCATCGAGTCTCATTGTCAAAATTATTGTACAAATTCTATAAAATCTATAATTAGCATTCAATATCTACACCATATCCTTTTATATCACGAATGTTAGAACCAGGAAAATCTAAAAGTTCATTATTTTGAAAAAGTGTTAACATCTTTTTAGACATCCTTGCTTTTGCACTCCATGGACTATGCATTATATTTTCGATAGAATCGACTATACTACTTTTCTTTAAAGATGTACGAGTGGATTCTTCTATTTTTTCCTGCTTGATAGTGTTTGCATTCACAATTTCTAGATTAGAGTCGATAGAATCGTCAATATCAGATACATTTTTTTCTCTTGATTTTTTGTGTTTTTTATTTTTTTTTTCTAATTTTTTGAAATCTGACTCTTGCTCTTTGCCAATATTTTCTTTGTCAGAAATTTCCTTCTTTATATCACATTCATTCTTGAAACAATCTTCATTATAAATACTCTTTTTCTTTTTTTGTTTATCTTTTACGGATGCCATTTCTTCTTTTTCATTTTTAATTTCAACAACTGGCATTACTTCTATTTCTGTTGTATCCTTGTTTTCATCCATGGTCGAATAATTTTGATGCTGCTTTAAATTTGTCTGATCTAATATCTCAATATTTTGTTCGTCATTGCTTATTTCAACTTTAATAGCACATTTTTCAATCTTATAACTTTCCTTATTTTTTTTCTTTTCTTTCTTATATTTCTTAGAATTTACAATTTCTTCTTGTTTACTTTTACATCTCTTAGTTTTTTTACCTTCAATTATCTCTTTGGTTTCATCTAATTTCTCATTTGTATTAACTACAATAATGTTTTCAACTTTAGTCTTCTTTTTTTTCTTTTTTTTTAACTTTTTATCTATAATATCTGTTTCCTCTTTTTTAACAATACTGGTATCCAATGCATCTTCTGATTCTACCTTAATCTCAATTATTTCTTTTTCTCCTTCTGGTGACTCTTGTATCGTTTCTAGATTAGATATTTTACATATCTTCCTTCTCTTAATTTTTTTACTTTTATGTTCATTCAATTGATTATCATTAACTTCCTCACAGACTGTTTCTATGTCTAATGCCTCATTAATAAACCCATTTGACTCAGGTGTTATGTTTTCCTGTTTCCGCTTTTTTTTGTGTTTCTTATTTTCAACTTCAAATTTATCCAATGTCGCTTTTCCTTTTTTCTTTTTGGTGGAATCTACATTATACTCATATAATATAATATGATCATTAAATGTTACACATTTCTTGTCGTTTTTTTCATCTGTCAAATCTAAACCACAATTTTCTAGACCAAATTGTGCTCTGGATACTTCAAATTCTCTACCATTACACTCCTCCTCAGGATTTATATCTAAATTAAGAGCTGGATTTGTCAAACCATTTTTACAGTCTCCATTAATAATTTCAGTTTTTAATTTCTTTCGAGCATTGTGTTCCGCTTTAGTGGCATGCAAAGTATCATTTTCATGTTCCTTTTTCCTCTTTTTTGCAGACTTTTTGCAAGTACTATCAGCATTAGATAATATAACTTTTGTGGGACTATTAAATCCTAAACAAGGATTATCAAAAGCATAATTATTCTTCTCGTTAAAATCTCTTGACACTTCATTAGACAACATATTCTCTGTTTTTGATACAAATCCAAAACCAGCATATTGCTTGTTTTCATTTTCAGAGTTAGTTGCTTGATTATCAATCATATTACATGAAAAGTTTTTGTCATAGTTTAACTTATGCCCAAAATAATCAGTCATGTTACCACTATTAATTGTGACAATTCCATTATTACTTTTTTCGATGCTAATAGATTTTTTTTCATAACTATCATCATCTTTTTCTGTCTTTACTTGAATTGTATTCATTAATTCTTTTTGGCCAAGTATATTTGCTAAGTCCTTAGGTTTATACTTATTTATGTCTTTACTTTGTGTAAATTTCTTGTAACTGGAAACAAATTTATATTTTTATAAGTATAAAATTATCATAATATGCAAATATCTCTAGGTAAGACAATAGAATTTTTATATATAAATTCAAATTCATATGTCTTATAATTACATATTATATTTATAGAGAAGCTACATTATAATAATGATTTAAATACTTACTGCACACGAGCATGACTTTGTTTAGACTTAAGCTCCATTGATCTATCATCTTCTGTTTCTAATTTCTGAGTAGTGTTTTGATTTCCATTCTCATGAAGTTGTTTCAACAAATTGTTAAATTTCTCCTGATGTTCCACCCATATGTCTACATTCTTGTCATATCCTATACCTTAAAAAAAGAATAAAATTTTAATTAACCATAATATCAATGAAATAGTTTTTATATAAAAAATATATATATATATATATATATATTTTTTTTTTTTTTTAATTACCTGCTGTATCATTCTTATGTGAAACATTAATATATTCTGTAATGCCTTGCTCGTTGACACCAAGCCCTTTTCCTTTTGTCCAACCCATTTTCTCTAACATTCTCTGACCAAACTTATTCGAATCTGTTTCAATAATAACATGTTAGCAAAGAGTTGTGGATCAAGATTAAACATTCGTATATAATGTATGTAAACATGTAAATAAATACATGTAACATTCAACATGCAAAAAAATCATAATATGCAAATAAATCGAGAATATTTTCATTCTGAAATTTTAGAAATATTTTTAAATGCTCATATACCTTCGGACCACCATTTTCCTCGTGGATTAAGGCTCCATTTTTGCTTTTGTCGACGTTCTGCAAGCATAGACATGTTCTCTAATTTAATCTTGATTTCGTTTTTAAATAAACAATAATCAGATAAAATTAAAAACAGAAAATAATTCTTCTATATTTTCACTACATTATCCAAAATCTATCTTATGGTTAGAGAAGCCTCAGAGCGGCCATGCTCCCGATTTAGGTGGAAGATGGAACCCGTATTTGAAGCGCCTCTATGTTCACAAAACGTGGACATTGAACTACATGACCAGAAAACTTCTCAAAGGGTAACATGCTATGTCCACGATTTGTGGTTCTATTCCGTGCTAAATGCATATAATAAGAGATATATAAAATAGAACTCTGTATATTACTGTGTTTATATAAAAAGTATGCAAGAAAAGTTCATGAAAATTAATTCTTTAGTGTTTGATTAGATTTTAAAACACACAGATTAAATTAAAAAATGTTTATCATTGATGTAGTAATGTTTTATAATATATTTAATTTACTAATAATAGTAGTACGTATAATGTTAATAAATATTAATTTTAATAAGTATTATATATTAGAATATCTAATTCTTTCTATCTCGTGTAATTTACATGTTTGTTATTCGTCGTAGAAATTCGAATCTAATTCATTCGGAATCCTGCGCAATGGTACTGATAATGGTTTTCTGCGCAGACGCTCGATGCTTGATACTGCCATCTGCCATGTATAGTATAGTCACCTTTACGGCATCATATGAGGCTGTCTGTGATTGTGAATCATACAGTTATCAACAAGTATTATCGCGCGTTTTCCTTTACGGACGTGCTTTTACGCTGCTGCGTAAAGTTATTTTCGAGTTTATTTGCGAACACAACGGTCACAAAACTGCGCAACAAAGTTTTTTCCCCTGTAATCGAACACAAGACGCAACGCCATGTGTTCTACCGAGCCCAATAATATCAATAATGGCGAGAAACAACAACGAGATAGCGACGATGTTGGCGATGCATTCGGATCATTAGGAATCAGCAGGTATGAGAAGAATCTGCATCAAATTCTCACGCGATACATGCATATTTGTTTACTATATTCTAAACTGTCATAATAGAGATGCTCGCATATTGTCATTAATTACGTCGTATTACGTTTCTGTGTGTGAGCATGTTTAGTTTTTCTATAATTTTACAATCTTTTAATATTTAATGCAATGTGATATGTTTAATATAACGATTAATATCGAAAGTATTGTGGTAATGATGTGAAAAAAATGTTTATTGTTAAAGCAAAGATTATTACTAGTGATAAAGATCATTGAGAGACAAGGTATAATTTAGTCAATATGGTTGATAAGATAATCAATAAAATCAATATATTGGATGTCTCTGAAATCAAAACTCAATTGTATTGAACCAAGAATATTCTATTATATTTTCTAAACCAATGTTCTCAACTTAATTTTTGCAGGAGAATTATTCAAAACAGCTTCCCCTATCATATCTCTAAATGGCAATAAAATTGATAAACTGCAATTTATTACACATACTTACCAAAATTTTTATAAGAAGTTATAAAGAATTAGAAAATTATTCTCAGAAATTTGCGCTAGCTTTTGAAGACTATATGAATTAATTGTAATAATATACAATAAATATACATATAATCATAAAATGATATCAATATATTAGTATATTTAATCAAGTAATGATTTATTTGTAAGATTTTATTAGTATTGTGAAAAAATTTTAATAATGACATTACAAATTTTAAGATTATAGATATATTTTATCTTATTCAAATATTGATTCTGAGAATTATATTAATTTACAAATTATATACAAAATTTTATTGAAATTGATGAAATATTATTAATAATTCTATATATTTAATAAAATATACAACTAAAATTAATAAAAATACACTGCAAAATTTAAGATTGAATCATATATAGTAGACACTATATATAAATTATTTAGGATATAATTCCACAAAATATATAGTTTATATCTAATCCAAAAAATTTAAAACACATTAAAATTGTTTTTGCAGAAACAATATAACTCCTGCTGCATCATTACAAACATCACCAACTGAACGTTATGCTACACATTATAAAATGAATCATCCTAAACGTGGTATAGCTTTAATCTTTAATCATGAATTTTTCACTATCTCGCATCTCAAATCTCGCGCTGGTACAAATGTAGACTGCGATAATCTTATTAATACACTAAAAAATCTTGGATTTGAAGTAAATGATCTCCATAATTCTACTCATAGAGATATAGTAAAACAGTTAGAAAGAGGTGAGTCATACTTGTTCATTTGCATGTTTATTTACACACTAGATATTTTATTTATAAAAAATTATTATATTCTCTAAAGAATGTTTATTAAAATGAAGAAAACCTCAAAAGATGTATAAAAACACAATATGACAAATACAAATTGATTAACAATATGATAAAAATATTTTATAAAATAATTATAAATTATTGTTTTTGCAGTTGCAGACATGGATCATTCTGAACATGATTGCTTGATAATAGCCGTATTAAGCCACGGCGAACTCGGTCAACTCTACGCTCATGACACTTCATATAAAGCAGATTCTCTCTGGCATCACTTCACTGCCGATAGATGTCCGACTCTCGCTGGAAAACCTAAACTATTTTTCATTCAAGCTTGTCAGGGTGACAGACTAGATCCGGGCATAGTTTTCAAGGAACGAACAGAAACAGATGGATTACCAACCGCGACATATCGTATTCCTTCTCAAGCTGACTTTATGATTGCCTATTCAACCATACCAGGTATTATATTATCTATAAAAGAGTATTAGGTTACTAAAGAACTATTTACATTTATTTATCACACTTTTTTTACTTTCCTTCTATTATATATATTACAAATCAATCAAATTTGAGGTTTCTAATGTAATTACTGATTGAAATATCAATCTTAAATATCTCTAATGATTCAAGGACAATTTTTAAAATTAATAGGTTACTATTCCTGGAGAAACACTAGCCGCGGATCATGGTTTATACAAGCTTTGTGCTTGGAATTACGCGAAAATGGCATTCGATACGATTTGTTAACTTTGTTAACATTTGTATGTCAGCGTGTTGCCATAGATTTTGAATCAAACACGCCCGATAATCTAACTATGCATCAACAAAAACAGATTCCGTGCATCACTTCTATGCTGACACGCTTGGTAAAATTTACATCTCCAATGAATGGAGTTGTATAGTCAATCGTATAAGAAGCTATATAAAAAAATTCATGTACTTGTATCTGTGCCAGTGATACATTTTTATATGTCAGAATAATACATTCTTTTTTTTGTTTCTTTTCTTTAATTACATTTTTCATATTACATCATTGATCGCATTTTTTTGTGTATTATGTTCCTTTCTTGTGTAACAGATAAATACAATTACTGCCACATTTATAATTTTTTTATATTTTTATTTTTTATTAGTATATATTTAAACAACATTATTATATTTTTACATTAAACACAACTGGTTACATTAAAAACAACTGGTTTTTTGAAATACGTATTTAGAATGAATTGCATTTATATGCATTTATAATAGACAAGATATATAAAATATAATGAAGAGATATATATATACATACATTTACTTTATATCATACATATATGTATATATAGTGTCATTATATACATATATATGTATAATATATATATATATATACATATATATGTATAATATATATATATATATATATATATATATATATATATAATGGCATTTGTTATGATTTACTAACTCTGTTGACATCCATATACCAACATTTTGCCATAAACTTCAAGTCAAACATATTTAATAATATGACAATGCATCAGTAAAAGCAGATTCCGTGCATTATTTCTATGCTAACATATTTGAGATATATTTTATATAAGGGTTTTGAAAAACAGAGTTGTATAATCATGCATATATATACATACACATATATATACAAGAATTTCGATTCTAAACAAACTTGCTTCTAAAATAGTGTCATATTTAATCTATTATTTCATATATTCAGATATATAATAAATAAGTACAAATAAAAGATTCATCAGTTACATTAAAATATATATGATACACAGCTATTTTTAATCAATATTTTTCGTCAATAATTCTTAATGTGAAACATTCGAAAAATTTACAATAGATATTTCATACTTTTCATTGTAATAGTATCGATGTTATATATAAACATAAATAGAATATTTCGTTATACAATGTATGATCACTTTAATCATATATATGTATATATGATACAAGACAATTTTATTTTTTTTATTATATATATACATATATAATAAAATTATATTAAGCTTATATATTTTATATTAAGCTTTATAACAGTATGTATGATCTCTGCAATAAGTAATAGCCTATCATTGGCAAAATAATGTTCAATATTCATCTTCACAATGCATAACTATTTTCCTGATATAAAAAATATATAAATTTATAATTTTTCTAAGATAAAATAAAATAAAATTTATAATTTTCTTAAGATAAAATAGTTGTAATTTACTAATAATTACAACGAATATTCAAATGTTACAAAAATGTTAAAAGATAAATTGCATTGTGATTAGACTAATTAAGGATGTATTATCTTGCTTGCAAACACTGAAATTGCTAGCAGTGTTGCAATGTTGTGTCGCTAGTTTAATGAATATAATAGATAAGAATTTAAAAAGCAAAAGGATCAATTAATATTAGCAAAAATTGCTGTATTCGCAGGAGAAACGGTAACGAAATTTGCGAAACGTGATACAAAGTCTTTCATAGTAAGAATAATCGAATTTATATGCCTTATATCTACTTGCAATTGTTTGATAACTATAGTTAAAAATTAAAATATGTATGCGTATATAATGTGCATGACATTTTTTAAATATATACATATATATAATGTGCAGTATATATATTATATATAATTTTTTATATATAATATATATAAATTTTATATATATATATAATTTTTGAGAATCGCGTTCTCATTGTTCCTTATTGTACAATAAGATGTTTGCAATTTACCACAGACATACATTTTGCAATGTAAACATCTTATTTAAATAATATAAAGTGATTGAATGCTCAAAAATATAAGATGTACAAGATGTTGGGCAAAATGAAATTGTGCAATGTCTCTTACATTGTGTATTGTGATAAATGTGTGCTAAGAATAGCCACTGTTATATGCCACATGAGTCCGTTTTGAGATTGCAATTTTCGAAATAATGTTACCGGAGTATTAAAGCAATTTTCAGCATCTTTATACACTAGCTTTAGCGGATACTTCAATGTGTGCTTTGTATCGTATATATACATATATATTTATATCTTTCTATACACAAACTTGTATACAGATTTACAGAATAAATTAAATAAAATACACAATTATTGTAATAATATAAAATGATTCCAAAGAAATAACTACTAAATAGCTACTTTTTTCTTTATGGATTTCTGATTTTTATTTTAATACCATGATCATATATGCAACAATTATTTGTTTAATTGCTTGTTTAATCACAATAAAAAAAAGATTACAATACAATATAAAAGTAATATTCTCATATATAAAAGTAATATTCAACATTTATTAGTTATGCAAGATAATAACCATAATCAAACTTGATTTGATATCAATTGTCAGATTGCCCTATCATTAAATATTTTAACACACACAACTTATAAGATATATCAGTTTAGAAAAATATCTTTTGAATAATAAAAAGTATATTTCATAAATATATTTTTTGTGATAATATGTACATTATTATTATTATATTACACAAACTTATAAACTTATAAAAAATTATATTTTATATTAGTAATATATAAATTATTACACATAATATTTGCATAAAACTTTTGTATTCTCTAAATTCAAAAATGATGACCTGAATTATAGTATAAATATAGTATAAATTATTTTATACAAAAGATGTTAATATATAATTAGGCGATACCATAAAAATAGTAATGTTGGAAATATTACTTATCTAAAAGCTATTATGTAACTATTATGCTTTTTATGTTATGCTTTTTATAGTAATGTAATTCTCATATTCTTATAAATGTAACTGTGACTATGATCATGACATTGTAGTATATCTGCGGCGTGCGCACATGTGTGTGTGGTCCCTTTTGAATTGAATATAAAATCTACAGATCTGTCATTGAGGCACTTGTCCAGGAATATTAATTATCATTTTATTTAATAATCGTTGTGATCTCTCCGGTGCTGTATATGGACGGACTAGATTTGTACTAGTATAGCTTGGACTATAATCAATATTTAAATTTAATGGATCTAATATTGTAGTTGTAGTTTGTGTGCTTTTCTCTCCAGCGAGAGTTTCCACATTAGGCGTAAGATTTCGCGAGAGACTTTCGCATTCAATAGATTGTTCAATTGGAAGAGGAGCAGTCTTATTTCTTCGCACAAAAGCTTTTATAAAGTTTTTCCTTTCACTTGTACCTAAAACATTATTTTTACATAAATCTAAAAAATGAGTATGTATAGCTTCTTTACCATTTATTCTTATTATATAATACATACCATTGCACGTTTCATTTATTAAAACTTCATCCTGAAATTGTAGAAAGTGATACATTAATGGTAAATAAAGAGATAGATAATATTATATTATATTACATTGATAATATTATATTGAAATATATTTCTAAGATGAAGAAAATAGATAAAGGATGATTATATGGATTAATATAAAATTTATACCTTTGTTGCCAAAAGATCTTTAATGGGTTTAAAGGGATTTGAGTGTATAGAAATTCTTGATGGTGTATTTGATGCAATAGATTGGGATTCTAGAAGACTTTTATGTTGACAACTTTCTGATTGCTTGGTTCTATTATTCAAAGCAGCATAATTCTTTATTATGATATCCAACAGCCATCTGCATGAGATAAATTCTGATCATCAAAATAGAGAAGTACATATCGTAAAATTCTTATTTTATGTGTGTATATATATATATATATATATATATATATATATATAAA
Organism: Camponotus floridanus; assembly: GCF_003227725.1. Lineage (NCBI taxonomy): Eukaryota > Metazoa > Arthropoda > Insecta > Hymenoptera > Formicidae > Camponotus > Camponotus floridanus. The sequence continues at coordinate 72,229 of NW_020229260.1, read as the reverse complement.
CTTTCTTTTCTATGATTATAAACTTACTTATATCCATTCTTTATGCCCACAGTATTACTCTTTGATTGTTCCTTATCATAAATACAAGAACATGTTTCTACTCTTGTCGGACATTTCATGGCATTGGCTGCATGCTCCACATCTAAATTTTCAACCAGATCTAGTTCATCAATAGCTCCATTCAAATCTTGTTTGTTTGCAAGTCTACGCATACATTATAAAAATTTGATTGAAACTGAATTCATCTTTCAACAACATTCATCAACATTCTTAATCACATACGCATATAAATGATGTAAGCTGTTTTTTCCAAGATTAAAGAATAAGTAAGTAGTATATAAAAAGTGAATAATTATAAGTATATATCAAAAGTGAATATGAAACAAATGTGCACAGGTGAAAGAGTAACGACAAATTCAGATTTCTTACAATAATAATGGTTTCGTTGAAATATGCTCATGTGTTATTAATTCATTAAACACGACTTTATTTTCTGCAAGACGAGAAATATCACTAGCATCCACCACATATATTAGACCATGTATCTAAAAGATGTCAAATAAGAATGCACAGATGTAATGTATTAAAATTTCTTTTACCATTGATGGATAGAGCAATTGATTAATTATTAATAATCACAACATTTACATATATGATTCCATTATCACCCGTTTATCAAATGTACACATGTTGCTTACATCATTATAATATTTAGGCCACAATGCTCTAATCTGAGAACTGCCACCAAGATCATATATTTTCACTGAATATGAATTATGTTTTAAAGATACCGTTCGAAATCCCATTGTAGGCAGTACGTTTCGATCTGGATCTATAAAAAAAATATACATTATGTAAAAAATTGACAATATATAGCAATTAAGAGATTGTCTATTTTATATTTTTTTTAAATTTACCGCCGCTAATGTGATTCAGTATCAAAGACTTTCCAGCATTATCTAATCCAACAATAAGCAAAATAATGGTCCTGCAATTATGAGAAAAAAATGTAAACAAGATGTCACGCTCACAGCAGCATACGCATGTGTCTTTATGTCATAAATAATGCGTACTTTTCCATGCCGCGATTCCTTTTCAGCCTCCTTAACATGCTCCTGATGCAATTACCCATCGTTAAAAGAAAAATTAATTGTGTTTCCGCAGACTTCTGTCATTTATTACATGTATGTACACACACACACGTACATATGACACATATTATAGCTAATTCTAGGTATTATACATCATATATACTACAATAGTGTATACATCAATATACACTATTTTATACACATTGAGCTTTATATATATATATATATATATATATATATATATATATATATATATATATATAAGGCGAATTTCTCCGAAAAAGAGAGCGAAGTCGAGTGTCTTTGTCTTTTTTCAATACAGTCTAATTAAAAAGTTTTCTTCTGAAAGCTAAGAGACTGAAAGAAAAAAAGATTCTATTGTATAATTTAAAAGAAGTTGGAGAATGCAATGCGTTTTTTCTTCTTATTAATTGACGACATCAATTGTATACTTGCTGTAGTGCAATTTTGAATGGTCTGAAATTATGTAATGCGAGTTTGACATGTATGTACTTTTTTGAAGAATGAACATGTGCGAATGTGTTTTCCATGTAAAATAAATGTAATTAAGAAATCAGTCGGGACGTTTGTTACATAAATATTCATTACATTAAATACATATGTAAAATATGCGCTTAAATTACAATCTTTAGCAGTATTATCTGTGTATGCAAATTTTGTAAACGAAATTTAATTTATGTTAAAATATAAAATCCACGTTGTAAAAAATTCTTAATGTATTCTTATAATTAAATTAGTCGAAGAATTCATATAATTGTGTATAATATGTAATATGTGATTTTGTCATGAATTTGTAATATGTGATATTTATTTCTTTTTTCTAATGCTTAATTTGTTGTACTGATTTTTAATCGCCAAAAATGTCATGACGTTGTCATTTGAAAGCACATCGCAAAGATCATAAATTTAAAAAGCCGACTTATCAATATTACGTAACTATCTATATCATATGATTCATGGTCTAGATTAATTCGTAGCGTGTGTGATCTTATATATATATATATAATTATATATACATGTATATACGATCGCGTGGCATTTAGTGGAATCATTTATTGTTTCAGCATTAAGTTATTTAATATATTCGATAATTTATACAAATAATTTTACGATGGAACAGTATTTAAAATCGATTAAAGTTGGATTTATTGGAGGCGGAAATATGGCTAGTGCTATAGGCGCTGGATTAATTCACAAAGGTAATTGCACTTTCTTCTCCCTCTCTGTCAAGATAAATGAAAAATTAAGATAATACAAAAACAATAATACATACATGCTTCAACAGGTATATTGAATCCAGATAACGTTTGGGTTTCCGGTCGTACGGATAGAACGCACAGCTTTTGGAGGGAATTAGGTGCGCATCCAACATTGAAAAATAACGAAGTTGCAAACAACTGTAATATCATATTTTTGACAGTAAAACCACATATGCTTGACGATGCGCTTAACACTATTGTAGAAAAAAAAGCTGAAAAGTTTGAGAATAAGCTATTTATTTCAGTGCTCGTTGGAGTATCTCTTGAAATTTTGCATACTGTAAGCAAAATATTTTATATAACATGTGTAATATTATTTCAATCTTTATAACAATTAATATATAAAATTTTTCTAGAAACTGTCTGCTGTTGTAACTTCACCAAGGATAATTAGATCTATGCCAAATACACCTATGATGGTTGGAGAGGGAATTACAGGTATGTCAGAAAATAAGTGTATCAAATGCAGATTAATTTGTGTTAATACAAATGTAATTTTTAGTTTATTGCAGTAAAAATGCTGAGCCGAAAGATTTAGAACTAGTAGATACATTATTTTCCTATATTGGTATAAGCCAAAGTGTTCCAGAAAATACTATAAACGCCATTGGTAGTTTATCAGGTTGTGGTCCAGCATTTGTAAGTTATTATAGTATTGCTGAATTAGAGATGCATATAAATAATTTGTATTATGTACAATTTTTAATTTGTATTTAGGCATACCTCATTATAGAATCATTGGCAGATGGAGGTGTGAGGATGGGTGTGCCAAGGCCAATAGCAACTAAATTTGCAGCACAAGTGCTGGTAGGTGCTGGAAAAATGGTACTAGAGACTGGACGACATCCTGGTCAGTTAAAGGATGAAGTCTGTTCGCCTGGAGGTAATTCCATTGCTGGTGTTCATGCTATGGAAAAAGGAGGAGTCAGGTACTTTATAAATTATTTTATTTATTTAATCATGTAATTTTTAAATAATTATGATTTAATTCAATGCAGAGGATCTATGATGAATGCTGTTGAGGCTGCTGCAAATAAAGCAAATGAATTAGCTTCTCAATTAAATAAATAGTGCTCAATTAAATCAATAGTTAATATTTTGAAATAATTTTTAGAGTTAGTAAATAAACAATATTACTTCGCATCTTTTGATCAAGCCATTTCTTTGTACTTAAATATTTTATTTAGCAGCTTTATAGACTATAATAATAGTATGATGTCATGAAATGTATATAATTTTCAGTTTTATTTTTATGTAAATATAATTTCATATTTTATAAAACTCAGTGGTTTATTTATCACAAAAAATATGTAAAATTAATATATATACACATCATTCCATTAATTACTCAAAAATTACAAACTAATAGATTTATCTCTTAAATGTTTCTATATTAATCTATATTAATCTATGTTAATCTAGATGTTCCTAATAATAAAATAATAATAATATAGTTACATCTACAAACATGTACAACAAATTTACAATGCCTTTTTATTTTACATATAAAAAACTTAAAAAAAAACTTAATTTTTTGAATATTCTACACAACGCGAAGGGTCTGTAGGATAATATTCTTGACACTTGGTCATCAGTCTCTTAAGTGCTTGAATATATTTCCTTTGAGTCTCATCGTTCATAACATGAGCGACATTTTTTGAGAAGATCTTCTCTCTACCAGTACGTGCATGGATACCAACCATTGTTACACCAATTGGCCATGGAGAATTACCTATAGCCATTTGTAAATAGGCGTCGCTAGCCTGAAATAAAAACAGTTCGTGTTTTTTATATATTATAAAATAATCATATTATTATTGTACAAGGGCTTACTTGCTATATTATTATACTTGTACCATTGACTGATGCATTATATATTACAACATACACATATATAATCAGATACATACCAATATATAATTACGTTCTAGTAAGTGTTTAACAATTTCTGTTAAACTGTCGGTTATATCTTCTGGAAGAGATTTATTTTTTAACTTTCGCAAAAGTGGCTTTAAATATTCCCTTGTTTGAGCATATGTTGCACTATTCATTTTCCCCTTTGAGCTCATCTTTTCGGCGGTTGATCTACTGTTTAATTGAATGCCCCACATCTGAACAAGATACTGTACAAACAGAGTAATTACGCTCATATCGAAGTCCTTGTCTCCTTTATTTAATTTAGTGGACATTTTTTCTATATCTTCATAAGTAACACCTTCATCAGGTACATTTACATCTCCTTTTCCATCAAGACTTTGAGATTTGGAAGATGTCAAAATCTCATTGAGATATGCTTGATCCACTTGTTCCATTGCTTCTTGAAAATCATTTCTGAAGCCCTATTAATGAATTATTATAATAAAAATGTATTCTTTGAGAAGACTTTAATTAATAGAAATTTTATATATATATATATATATGTATATATATATATATATATATAGAGAGAGAGAGAAACATGATTTATATATGTATATAAAGAAATATGCTTTACCTTATTCACTTCTGGCTCCAAAATTTCACATTTCCTTAATCTCTTAAATGCTTCTATCTCAGATTCACCAAATAATAATATAGGTTCTCCTCGTTCACGTAACCGTCTAATTACTTCTTGTCTAGATAGCAAATGTTCGGAACTACTGTCTGTTACTGATTCCTCTGACTGTCGGCTATCATTTGATGGAGCAGTTTCATTATTTCCTTTATCAATTTCGTGCACTTCCTGTTGCTTTGATATTAAGCGACTCCTTTTAAAATATTTTCTATTATTGTCCTATAAAAAAAATACTTTGTTATAATATTGACGCACGATCACATCATGTAATTATAATCATTAAATTGCATAAAATATAACATGTAACATACCAAAACATGACTGTCTTCTAATTCTTTACGTTTCTGCAATATCACTGCCTTTAGAATGTCCATCCTGCTATATTATATGGATAAAAATGTTGAAGTATTTATATAAATAGAAGCTAAGTTTTATATATATACGCTTTTGCACTAGTAAATTAATTTCCTCTCATTCAAGAAGAAATACTATTAACAAATCCTTCCTGTATATCACAATTTAATCAGATTCAATTCAATTAACGTGAATTTTCTTAATTTCTTTAATTAGATTTTGCTAGTAAAACGTAGAACGTAGTAAGGTAGTAGAATGGCATAAATAATGTTAAGTTAGGTTGTCTTGCCAACATGCAACGTTGATTCATTGGTTCTAAAGATAAAAGCCAATCACGTTCACACACACACACACACACACACAAGCCTATGTTCCAAAATTCACTGCGCTGAAAATATATAATATACGTAACGTGAACTATCTATTTTCAACGCTGACAGTGAATTTTGGAACACGCCCACTTTTGCATAAGCGCATAACTATAAGCTAAAGGTACAATTTCATTGACGCTAAAAAGTAGCGTCAACAATTGGTTGAACAAAGAAGCAACTACTTACTTCTTTGTTCAACCAATAGTTGACGCTACTTTTTAGCGTCAATGAAAAGGCCGCTTAAGAAAATTGATTGGTTTTCTTAAGATGCGGCCTCATTGACGCTAAAAAGTAGCGTCAACCATTGGTTGAACAATGAAGCAACTATACTTACCTCCTTGTTCAACCAATGGTTGACGCTACTTTTTAGCGTCAATGAGGCCGCACCTTTATGCATATACTTGGGGACCAATCAATTTCCTTATGGTTATGCGCTTATGCAAAAGTATGGGCCTATTCAGACAAACTTGCATAAGTGCATATGCATAACATAAGATCATATGGAGCAATGAGCATCGAGTATTAAGTCGCCATATTGACTTATATAACATAATACTCGATGCTCATTGGTCCATATGGTCTTATGTTAGGGTGCGTTTTCACTTGACGCTAAAAAGTAGCGTCAACCATTGGTTGAACAAAGAAGTAAGTAGTTGCTTCATTGTTCAACCAATGGTTGACGCTACTTTTTAGCGTCAAGTGAAAACGCACCCTTATGCATATGCACCTATGCAAGTTTGTCTGGATAGGCCCTATGTGCTGCGGCCTTCAGTCTTCTCTCTGATTCCAAGAAGTAAATTGGACAACAGTCTAAAATGAAGGTAAAGTGGTATTTCTAGATATTCGTTTGTTCGAGACGAGGAAGTGCGTAGTTGTCAAAAGTCAAAATTAATGCATATATTGGTTATGCTATGATCGTAAACGACTTGTAACGCAATTCTTTTTATAATTTACACGAAAATCGTGTATATATATGAACGTGTGTGGATAGCAAATTCGAGAATTTGACAAAGATAATTTTTGCATACAATGGCGTTGAAGGATTGCCCGGACCCCGAGAGAGTTGGATGCGGCTTTAGCGCATTCAAAGAGATGGATGAAGTGATCGCTCTGATGACGGAATTGAAGAAACCGGATTTACCACCAAGTCTCGTCGAGAGAAATAGAGATCGTTTCAATTTTATTTTGTCCCAGTATCAGGATCAGCATCAGCTACTGGATCCTTATCTCGAAAGGATTTTGGGCCCCTTGCTGTCAATTATCAAGGACAATGATTGTGGGGAAACCATCAAGCATAATACATTTAAATATTTATTTATTATTATGTCTGTGAAAACGTATAAGAAGATTGTTACTTATCTTCCACACGAGGTAGTGGATCTATTACCTGTGTTAAGAATGCTTGAGAAGCAAGATCCAAATGATGTAGAGACATGGGAAACCAGATATGTTCTGCTCATATGGTTATCTATTATTTCCAAAATACCATTTCCTTTATGTCGCTTAGAGACTTCAGAGAATGTAGATCCAGAGCAAACTATTATTGTCAGGTAATAATATTGTCATATCTGTATAAAATATATGAAACAAAACTTATTAAAATAGATAGTAAGATATGTCAATCTTATCTGTCAATCTATTTTTCAGAATTTTAAAAATATGTAAACAATATTGTTTATCAAGAGATGCATGTGCTGTAGCAGCTGTGTTTTTAATAGCAAATTTTTTGACAAGATCAGATGTCAAGAAATTATATTTGGAAGAGATGATCATGTGGTGTTTAAAGGTAATGCTCTTTTAATGATGTTAAATATTATTAGTATTAGAGATTGAATAACAATATATACAATATATTATAATATAGATATTTCTATACAAAAAATATAATCATTGTAAAAAAGTAATATATACTTTTGAAATATTATTGCAATATTTTTTTTCAGTGTATAGAAAATGATCCTTTAAGACATGGACCTCTAGCTGTAATAGCTTCCATATTAAAACATAGTGCCAGAGAAGATGTTAAGCCATATAGTCAAATGCTTCTTGATAATATATTGAAACTTCGATTAAATGACAATCCAGCAGATCTTATTAGAAAGTTTGAAACAAAAGTTATTCAACGCATAGGTATGCAGAAAAACTCAAATTTTATTTATAATATATGTTTATTTCTTATAATAAAAATTAATTAACAATATCTGGTAGGTTTGGTATTATTAAAAACAAAAGTAGCATCCTGGCGCTATCAGAAAATGAGTCGGCCAATAAATATTATGCCTAATATTCAAGTAAATAATATTGATAATATTGATAATGTTACTGATATTACAAAAACTATTTCAAATGATAATGAAGATCAAGAAGTTCCCCCGGCTATCGAAGATATAATAGAACAACTTATACAAAGTCTTCGAGATAAAGTGATTACTATAAGGTATGTATATGCTAGTTTACATACTATAATTATAATATTTATTAGAAATAAAATATTAAATTAGATATAATGATATAGATGGTCGGCAGCAAAAGGTATCGGCAAGATAACAGCGAGATTGCCGGTAGACTTAGCCGATGATGTATTAGGCTTTGTGTTGAATCTATTTTCCGGGCGTGAATCAGATTCTGCATGGCACGGTGGTTGTTTAGCACTTGCGGAACTCGGTAAAGATATCATTTAGATATGTATAATGATTTTTATTCATCACTAACATTATTATGTTTTTATTTCAGGGAGACGTGGCCTATTATTGCCTCATCGTTTGAGCGATGTTATTCCCGTAGTTTTGCAAGCCTTAGTCTTTGACGAGCCTAGAGCTTACGGATCCATTGGCTATCTGATTAGAGACGCTGCTTGTTATATATGCTGGTCTTTTCCAAGAGCCTATGATCCACATGTTTTCGAGCCTTATGTCAAAGAAATTGCGGCAATGCTATTAGTGGTGACATGCTTTGACAGAGAAGTACAAATCATCATACAATAATCACTATTTGCATGACATTTATATTATTTATGTATTATGCGATATTGCATCGATAGATAAACTGCAGGAGGGCAGCATCCGCCGCATTTCAAGAAAATGTTGGCAGGCAGGGCAACTTTCCACATGGTATAGATATATTGACTGTTGCTGATTATTTTGAAGTTGGTGTAAGGAGTCATACGTATCTTAAGATCAGGTATAAAATTCATCAAATATTTTAACATATTAAATAGTCTGACTCTTATATGTAATCAATACTTGTAATATTATCTTTATTAGTGTCCAAATCGCGCAATACGAAGAATATACGAAGCCTTTGATAGATCATCTAGTTGCAAAAAAGGTTACTCATTGGGACACTGCAATTAGAGAGCTTTCAGCTAGAGTAAGTCTGAAAATTATTTATTAATAATATTAATTTATTTATTAATAATATTAATTTAAATGTACAATTTACTGAATATTACTAACGTTTAGTTCTGCATATGTTATTAATAATTTGTTACAGTCGCTTTTCAACCTGACAGCAGCTGATCCACATTATATGGTAAATACGGTACTACCAACTCTGTTGGACATGCTAAATTCTATCGATTTAAACGTTAGACATGGTGCGGTATTAGCTACCACGGAGATTCTCGAAGCTTTGCACAATCATTTTAATGATAAAATTGAAAATATTATTGGTGAGAATTTATAGGATTATATGTATGCAAATTAGTTTTCTATTTTTCTCTAAATATCTATAGCAAAACAAAGCAATTTTATTCAGGATCCACAGCTGTAGCTGATATACAGGATATAGTAAGAACGTTCAGAAGTAGAGGACAATTTAAAGGGCTTGGTGGAGAATTGATGAAACAAGCTTGTGCTGTGCTAATAAAAAAATGTTCCATTGTTCATTTTCCAATTCATTTCACAGATATTGTAGGTATGTATTAATAATTATGAAACAAGATTTTCCTTATAAAGTTGAATTTTTATATTTAATATACTAATATTCACATTATGGATAATGTAGATGACTGGGAGAAATTATTGGAAGAATGCTTAAGTCATGAGGTATCGGCAGTTAAATTAAAAGCAGCTGAAGCGCACACAAATTTTTTTGTAGAATATTATATAGACATTGACTATAATGCTCGAAGTGCTGTGATTAATCGTTATTTAGAGTCTCTGCAATCAAGCAATCAGATTAGAATAGGATTTGCACAGGCAATAGGTAAATGAGAGAATAAACGCAAAATATTAAATTTACTTCTATCAGGTATATAATATTTATTTATTTTATTACTTAAAAGGACATTTTCCATTATTTATAATTCGTGAAAGAGTAAAAGACATCATAGAGGCATTAATCGCGTGTACTCACATATCCGAGAATACGTTGAAATGGGCGGAGAGTAGAAAAGAAGCTTTACACTCTTTAACCATGATATTGCAAACATTAGGAATTGATGAAGCAGGTAAATATATTTATTTATTTCGAGATATAGTACAACTTGTCATTATATTTCTGTCATAACACAAAAGGCTTGTTCTTCAAAGAAATTAATGCATTTGGAATATAAATTATAGAAAAAGATAAAACTTTCTCAAATTATGACAATCTTTTACTGATATATATGATTTTCTAGCAATATCCATAGTTTTTACTGAGAATGAAAATATTTTAAACAATGGACAAATTTTTTCAGATAAATGGCGATTGTTTGTATCAGATTTGTATGATTGTTACCTGCTAGCTCTTAAGGAATATACAATAGATAGTCGTGGAGATATAGGCGCTTGGGTGCGAGAAGCAGCTATGAATGGATTACATGTGCGTGAAATATTCTATTATGGAAAAATAATTTGAGATCATAATATATCGTCAACACAATATATATTGGAATTAATTACTAAATTAATAAATTAATTACTAAATTAATTTACTAAATGTCTATATTATTATAGATATTGACAAACTTAGTATCGCAGGCAAAACTATCGTCCATCTTGAATGAAAACTTGATAGCTAGTATCATCGGTGGTATCGCACAGCAGGCCGTCGAAAGAATAGATGGAATTCGAGCTCAAGCTGGTATTGTATTTAGCGCGCTTATATACAGGTAAAAAAAATGTATATGTATATATGTAATTAATCTTGCCAATTATGTGTAATATTAATATGTAAAGCATTTTAATTCGCAAAATTAATTACTATTACATCTCTTTATAGCGATCCACCACTTCCGAATATTCCATATCACGACGAGTTAAAAGGTATATTTCCCTATAACGAATGTAAGGAGACTATTGAATGGAGAATGGAGTCTGCAACATTTCCACGATTTATTAAGATGTTAAGTTTCCCACCGTATAAAATAAATTTGTTACGCGGAATTATATTCAGCGTCGGCGGCATAAGCGAATCATTGGTATATTTAATATAAATATAATCTTTAGTATAATTAATATAAATAATCATAATAAATCTTATAATTGGTATATTTAATGTAAATAATACTCTCTATTCAATTTATTTATTAAGTATAACATCTATGAAAGCTTATTTATTTGATAAAGAGGAGAGAGTATCAACATTTTAATTTAATTTTAATAATAGTGTCAATCAATTTGTTTATAATTAAATATTTCTCTTCTATCAGGTAAAATACTCAAGTGTTTCTTTGTTTACTTATCTACAAGAGATTGACGAGACTGGTTTGAAAGATCTATGCGAGAAAATATTAAACATATTTGAGGAAAATCATAAAAATGAAAGGATGATAACATCGATGTTCGCATTTTTAGATCGTTTATTGAGTTCAGGTTGTATTCAATCTGTTTTGGATGACGCAAATAATACAATCGCAGAACGCATATTAGTATTATTAAAACATGAAATAAAATATTCTGGCAATATAAAACTACTTATTAGTAGTATAAATGTTTTCTGTCAGTTACTACAGGTTTGTAAAAGGATATTTCATATAATGATTCATTATTTTATTTAATTATTTAACAACTAAGAACTTATTTAGTTTATAATAAATGACTTTATCAAAATAATTAAATAATTTGTATTAAATATCATATCTCTAGGTACGAGGTCCGGTTGCAGAAAGAGCATTTTGTCAATTGAGTATATTTTTGTGTCATAAATATACAAGCTTGAGAAAGACAACGGCTATTCGTATTTATGAAGCATTAACTCTTTATGGAGAGGAGATAGATATAACAGAGGAAGATTTGACAAATATACTTACAATATTGAATGCCACAGATTGGGAACAACCAATTGCAGATTTACGTCCGATCAGAAATCATTTGTGTGAGTTAATGAAAGTACCTGCTCCAGTTTTGCAAATAAAATCAACGAATTGAGAGAAAGTCTAACTTAATATATAAAAGAAACTTAACATTTTTTTAAATTATCTTATTTCTTACATGGCATAAAAAACGAGACGGAATTAAATTATTAATATGTTAAATTATGGCAGAGAAATTCTGATATTTCTCATAAATTATATATAAACTAAACGTAATAATATCGTTTAAAGTTTGAAAACGTTGTAAATATATACTATTTTAAAATACAATATTTTTTCTTTTTTTTTTCTTATGTACATGATAAAGTATACATTTTGTAAAATGCATTTCACAATTTTTATCACATTATTTTGTACAGAATAAATGTATAAATATATAAAATTTCTATAATATCATATATAACGAAAAGAAATACTTTAAACATTTATATACGCATTCATTTTATACTCATATTCCTAATATAGTTCATAAAATAATCGAGTATTTATATTATCAAAATTGTTTGCAAAACTGTTTCCTTGTTTCATATGTATCTCAACATTCATTATTATCGTACATATTCATCTTTTGTTCATTAAAATGTTTTGTATTAATGCTGATATTATTAGTTATATAGTGAGCTAACAGCTTAGCTCCGCATTTCTCGATATTCCATTGATCTATCCACCAATTGCGTTTACTGATTCCACCTGTTATAGGATCTCTCGGTAGAGGACAATCGTATTGTTTTCTTGTTACCTTACGTATCTTTGATTCGCAATTATTCTGTATTTGCTCGCAAATAAAACATTCAAATTCTTCCATATAATTTCCAAACTCATAAGGTAAGGTCATCGATCTTCTTTCAAGTGCACGTAGTAATGCACTATTTGTAACGCGATACTCGCGTTTATTTAATTTATGAGCTAAATATTCCTCATATGCAGAATCATTTTTCACAAGTTTGTGTAAAAAATCAGAAAGTGCTTTTGGGCTAGTAAAATCTAATATCGAGATGGCGGATTTATTATTTGGGAGCCAATCCTACAAAATCAGATGTCTGAGATGGATTAAATTTTTAAAATTAGAAAAATTTAAATTGTAAAATTAGAAAAATTTGTATCAATCTTAGAGTTATGATACACACACACACACATACACTTTTAATATAGAATACCTTAAAGGATGGTGACCCATAATATATAGGTACAGAGCCAACAATAAGTGGCCTCCACAATTTTTCTGTGATATAATCATTACATATCGCATTTTCGAAAGCTATAGTAAATTTGTATTTGGCCACAAAAGATAAGAATTCACGATTATTTAAAATATCGAAATAGTTATTCTTGAACCTAAATTGATATATTTTGTCTGATAATTATTAATTTAACAATTCACAATATAAAAATTGTATGAAAAATAATGTATATGTATACCTGTCTTCAAGACGAGCATTATTTATACATGTACCATAGGAATCAATACGAATGTATTTCATTAATTCTAAGACATAACGATCCCTGTCGCTAGCGGTATCACAGTCAGATTGAATGTATAATACTGGTGCATAATTTTTTGCATGTATCAATGCAGACTTCTCTTTGGTAGACACATAATATGATTTTCCTATAAAAATATATCTTGTTCTTACATTTTTAGTAGCAAAAAATGGAAGCTTGGAAATTATTTTTGTTTATTATAAATTTATAAATTTTTCTCTTTATTTACCTATTAAATCTTTTAAACTGAATAAATCAAGAAGCGTAAGTGGTACATCGCTAAATCTGCTAAAGGTTGAAGAATAATTAAAAAGATTAAGTGTTTTCTCATGGATGAGTATAGGATTATTTCTAGGAGATTCTTCATGAAGTAAACCCCATGATACAGAGCTACTCCTCCAATTAGGCAAATCATGAATATGAAGATTACTTCCATAAAATAAAATACTCTATAAAAATTAATAAATACACATATAATATTCAGACTTTTGCTTTAGAAGATATTGCATTTAAGAAATGTAAAAGAGAACTTGTACTTTCAAGCGTATGTTGTTTTCAAATGCTCTATTGTGTGTAAAGTAACATTTAGCATTTCCGCAAGTTTTCACTAGATTGTTATTACCAAATGGAGTCCACCATAATACAACAGGTATATCATCATCTAGATATGATTAAGTGATTATAAAAATTAACTTTCAAATTGTTGAAAAAAAAAGTATAATGTGAATTACCTGAAGAAGACAATCTCGTGCGATCGTAAAGAATTAAACGTAACTGAAAATTTCCAAAATTAATTAGTCACTAGACTTACACAGTCATAAAGTTTAATTAATTTGTAATTTATGGTTTTTCATATACCTGAAATATTATGATACATAAACCTAGCGTTGTCGCAGTTGCAAACATAATACGTAATTTCCGTGGCATTATAATTTATGAGCCGCACATTCATGAAGAAATCTATCTTTCTCTCTTTACATATACTTATATTAATATTTTATTAATTATTAATAAAACATAACCTAGAGAAATGACAAGAGTGTCAAATTTCGATACTGAAAAAATGTCACTTCAATCAGCGCGCAGATATTCATCAAGAGTTCCGATTGGTTAATGCATTTCGATATCGAGATCGATGAACAAAATGTTCGCGATATCGACATCATGAACAGCATAAAAGTATCGATGCTCGAATATCGGTACTCGTTTGCAGCTTCGCACGTATCGCGCTTTGTCATCACGTATAGAGAATCATAAAGAGAAAATCTCGAGGTCTCGAGGAGAGATCGCGCGACTATTTTATATCTTATGCGTGTGTATGTGTGTGTGTGTATACTTTACCTCCCGCTGCGACCGTCGATGGCATTTCTCTTCATGGTGTGCGCCTCCGGACCGCTCCAAAGGCAGCCAGTTAGCTTGACCAGTCGGCCGACCAATCAGTCACGGGGGTTCATCGCGTTGCTCTCGCATATCTCTGTCACGCTCTAACCTCTCAGTCGTATCCGTCACGCGAGTCATCTCGCTCTCGCTTCCTTCCTTCGCCCTCTTCTCTTTACCGCACCTTCGTTCCCCTCTGCCGCGCTCCTCTCTCTTCTCTTCATCCTCTTCCTCCTCCTCCTCCGCTGCCGCCACTGCCCTCTTCCTGTGTCGCGTTGTACGTATCGCGCCGTTTGTCTCTTCCTCTCCCGCCTATATCGTCCCTCCCTCCCTCCTTCCTCCCTCCCTTCCTCCTCCTCCCTCTCTTCTCACTCGGGCTTCTCTTTCCCTCCCGCTGAAATCGGCTACATCGGTGTATCATCGTTGCGCGATTTTACGTGCTCCCGTGTGCATTACGGACGACTCCAGGTATCCAGGATGCAAGCTATCAAGTGCGTGGTCGTCGGTGACGGGTACGTAAAACGCAAAATCGTCCCGAGAAACGTCGTTTCGTCAAAATTGAAGCTCGGTCGGAGCGGGGAGAACCTCGCGAAAGGATCCGCGCCGCCGCCGCTCGAGCCCGCAGGAACGATCGTCGAGCGAATCCGGTTGTTACCTCTTGGACGCCGAAGCGCTCCAGGGCTCGCGATGGCCTCGATATCATTCCCGAGTGCGAACGCAATATCCAGCACGCGAGTGCCCACCACGCCCGTGCGGGACCGTGAAACGACGTTGACGTGTGCACGCGTGTTTTCGCGAGGACGTCATATTTTTTTGTCGCACGCTTTGCTCGACGTAGCGCGTAAAATCGTGGCCTCGATTTGATGTTTAGCTTTTCTAATTAGAAGCTAATCGGTCCTTCGTAACGTTTCGAATATGAATCGAGATCCTCTCGCTGACAAATCCTTCCAATATCCCATTTTTCGCGGAATAGTCTTACGAATCTTACATTTCGCACAATGATTCATCTATTAATGAGTACATTTATTGCATGTTTTTTTTTCTTTTTTCTTCTACCGTGAAAAACCAAACCGGTTTAATCATCTAATTGGAAGAATATTAGATTGAATTATTATTTATTTTCTCTGTTCTCTAGTGCTGTTGGTAAAACATGCTTGCTGATAAGTTATACCACCAATGCATTTCCTGGGGAGTACATTCCAACGGTGTTCGACAATTATTCCGCAAATGTAATGGTTGATGGGAAGCCGATTAATCTCGGTTTATGGGATACAGCGGGACAAGAAGATTATGACAGACTGCGGCCATTGTCTTATCCGCAAACTGATGTCTTTCTGATTTGCTTTTCACTGGTGAATCCGGCGAGCTTCGAAAACGTTCGCGCCAAATGGTATCCTGAAGTACGTCACCATTGTCCTGCCACTCCAATTATTTTGGTTGGCACCAAATTGGATCTGCGTGAAGATAAAGAGACTATTGAACGTCTTAAGGACAAGAAGCTAGCTCCCATCACATACCCTCAGGTTTGTTTTCCTTTGGCAATTATATAATGCCAATGATATAAAAGCTTAATACGATCAAGCGATCAAAAAATATACATCATAGATAATAAGAAAATATATATCAAAAAATTAGAAGATATACATAAATAATAAAAAAACATTTATTTCTTTTATTTATATAACAAAATAAATTGTGTTATAAATATAATAATTATAAAAATAATATATGAACAATAAAATTGCAATTAATGTGCAATAACTTATTAGAAATGTTTATAATACTGATATTTTAAAGTATATGTTTTATTCATAGGGTTTAGCTATGGCGAAAGAGATTGGTGCTGTCAAATACTTGGAATGCTCTGCTCTGACGCAGAAAGGTTTGAAGACTGTGTTTGATGAAGCGATACGCGCTGTATTGTGCCCTGTTCTGCAAGTGAAGCCAAAGCGCAGATGTTTCCTTCTATAATATTAAATGTATCCCTCTTTGCACGTTGGTACTGGAATGTGTTAAAGTGTTTCATTGTCTCATCTCCAGTGTACCAAACTCGAATCGAATCAATCGGACAAGTTACCGACATTTGGAACCCCAGTTGTACCAGCCTATGCCAGCGTCAACAGGCTGCAAACATCTGCCAGCATAAACGCACAAATACTAGTTCGGTACAAAATTTCCAGCGAGCAAAACAAGAGGGTTTCACGCAAGAAAATAAATTTGGAATATATAAATTCATTTTTATGTGGCCTCCAACATCCTATGAGAAATTAATCGAGAAGTTTTTGTGCTGTCTCACACGAACAAAGCTTCCAGTCTAGACAGTCTGATAATAGGGCTATAAATGCAAATCGACTGGATGTTCTAAGCAAAAAGAGTGTAAAAGAAGCCAAAATAATTGAATTAACTGCTGTACAGTATACTAGAATATCTAATTAATATTATAATTAATAATTATGTATGAATGGTAAAAGAAGCAAATATTACTATATAATTGTATAAGCGTCCAAACATTGATTGTATACTGATCAGTTTAATCAAAGAGGAAAACCATTTTATGCTATTTGCCATTGTACATTTTAGGTAGGACATATATAATTAACATATTTAAAAAAAGAAAAGAAAACAGTAGTTTTTCCTTATTGCGAAAAAATTGCAATATATGTATCAAGATATAAATTTGAAGAGAGAGAAAATATTTTTTAGAGATATGCATAGAGTACATGGCAAATCTGTTTGGACGATATTCATCTAGATGTTCATTATAAATGTGAATAACAGAGAAAAGAGAGTAATTTCACACGCATACATTTCTCCAAGTACTTAGAGCAACTATAGTTTTCTTTTTATTCAAATATTCATTAACAATATGTTAAAAGCTTCAGAGCTTTTGACAAGATTGCTTTTGTAAAGAGAGTTAGCTGTTGAAAATCTCACATCAACAAAGTTTATTCGTTTAAAATCCCAGATTTCTTTAAGAATTTGTATATAAAATCTAATTGAAGACATTAGATGTGTAATCAGATGTCACTCAATGTTAAGTGTACATGTCCCATATTTAAATTCTGTTCGTATAATAGTTTGACGATATTTTTGATTTGATATAAGTTCATAATGAGATACAAAAATGATGTTAGATATGAATTTAAAAAAATGTCTAATAGCTATACATTTTCCAAGCGGAATCAATAGCGCAGCGGCCGCATAACATGGCTTCCTTCTTCCACTAAATTGGTTAACAATTATACATAAACATTATAATTACTATAAACGTTACATACCATAATTTAAGGGATAGCTAACTATTGTACAAGAGTTCTTTAGATGTATGTGATATAAGTATAAAATTATAAAATTTGCAGATTTTTCTGCTTCATTTGCAAATGTATCATACACGATATGACCTGTGATTACATGCGATATGCATTTTTTTACAGGAACTGTCGTGTTATCAGACCGGAATTAAAAAGAATATTGCTGTTATTATCTCGAAAACAAGATATAGCTATTGAAGCAGAGAATTGTGTGAATGTTCTGTATGAAAGAATATGTGTGAGAGGATGATGTGAGAGAGTGAAAAATTATCAGTGTGAAGGAGAGAAAGAATACAAAAAGTACGAGTGTATATGTAACAAGAAAGAAAGAATATGCTATAACATAACAATTGTATATAAATGCTGAACTTCAAATGTATTCCTACTCTTATTACCACATAATATGCGATTTTATACATAATGTATATACGTATAAATGTGTGATAATATGAGTCATATACATAAATATATATAAAAGTCGCGCTGATCGAATCTAAATCGAACGTTACTTGTTTTTTATATATATATTATAAATATATATAAAAAAGACGGCGCGAAGAGAAAAGGGGAGAGCTGAATTAAGACCTACTCTTTACCAACTAACTGCTCGCACACTCATTTATTAATCTCTGTGCAATCTGTTTGAAAACAAGAAATAAAGAAAAGAGATTTGGTCCATATGAAAAGAATCATAAAACTATTGTAATGAAATATGCCTTGGTAATTATGCAGATAAAGCCACTTCCGACTTAATTTTCACACATATATTAATAATTTTATTAATATTATATAATATTTTATTATATAATATATATTAAATATATTAATATTATAATTATTATATTTTATTATTACATATACAGGGTGGGCCATTTTAAGTGATCTACTCCAATAACTTTTTTATATTTGAATGTACAACAAAATGTTTCAAATAAAAGTTGCTTGACTTCGAGGGGGACAGAAGATGGGTGGCAAAAATTTGACCTTGGATAATCATTTGAGGATCACATAAAGGTTACTTTCAATTTCTTAAATGGAACCCCCTATTTTTCATTGCATATTCTTGTAGCTTATCTCGAAAGCTTTCCAAAACACTATAATTAAGTATCTTTTCATTAAGTACTTTTTGAGTTATAAGGCTTGAAATAATTTCTTAATTTTACATAAACCATTCATTTTTCGATTGTCTTACCTTCATACTTTTATATACAAAATAATGAAAGGAATCAATTGGTGTAAAGAAAACATACAGTTGTTTTTAAGAAAAAATATGGAATTGTTAATTGCAAATTACATATTTTTTCTTAGAAACAACTATGTGTTTTCTTTACACCAATTGATTCCTCTCATTATTTTGTACATAAAAGTATCAAAGTAAGATAATCGAAAAATGAATGGTTTACTAGATATTTTATGGTTTATGTAAAATTAAGAAATTATTTCAAGCCTTATAACTCAAAAAGTACTTAATTATAGTGTTTTGGAAAGCTCTCGAGATAAGCTATAAGAATATGCAATGAAAAATAGGGGGTTCCATTTAAGAAATTGAAGATAACTTTTATGTGACCCTCAAATGATTATCCAAGGTCAAATTTTTGCCACCCATCTTCTGTCCCCCTCGAAGTCAAGCAACTTTTATTTGAAACATTTTGTTGTACATTCAAATATAAAAAAGTTATTGGAGTGGATCACTTAAAATGGCCCACCCTGTATATATAATTTTCACATTTGATCAAGATACACATTCTGTAATGTTATAAAAGTTTTAGCCCACGCTTGTTTTCTATTGATCAAGTTATCAACAAAAATGGAATAATTAAAAGTTGTAATTTTCACTATATATGCTTATGTATGCTTGTATGTGTTTGTGTATGTGTAAAATTTGACTTAAATCAAAAATATATTTGGATAAAGTTATACTTTCCAGAAGTAAAATCTCTCGTAGGACGGAAGCGTAACTCACTGTGTCCACGCACAAAGTTCACTTTATATCTAATCTTGACTCTTTTGTTGAGAATAAACTTCGCTTCATCTTCCAAAGTGGAAAAATTTCCAACGAGCAAAACAAGAGGCTTTCATACAGGAAATCATAAATTCGTTATACATAAATTCATTCTTATGTGACCTCCAGCATCCTAGAGAAATTAATCGAGGAGTTTTTGTGCTGTCTCGCACGAACAAAGCTTCCAGTCTAAACAGTTTGATAATAAGACAATAAATGCAAATCGACTAGATCTTCTAAAAAGTAAAAAGAGAATGTAAGAGAAGTCAAATTGGATTAACTGCTGTACAGTATAAAGTATCTAATTAATATTATAATTAATAATTGATGTATGAATACCCTCCTACCCTACGGGAGGGCTCCACTTTCAGAAAATAAAACCTGACCTAAACTTATTTTTTATTGAAGCTAAAAATTGGTTTGGATTTACGTTATGTAACCATTGTATGATGATAAAATAATTATATTCTATTCATTAAACTCTTATTGTTGATAACTTATTAATAAACAACGCGGGCTAAAACTTTTATAACATCATTCAGATCTTAACACATAAAATTATTGAAATCGGAAGCGATTCTATCTACATAAATACCAATGCTTTATATATTAAAAAATGGATGTTCATTAAATAGTTTAATTAATTTCTTTTATCAAGAAATATAATCTTCGGTACAATACTATTATTATGTATACTATTATTATGCGGCACTATCAAAGAATGTGTTGATCAGTGCAGATACCTGATCAGGCGTATATTTTATATATTTTGCTGGATTTTTTGAGAATGATGTGCCACGATATTTATTATGGAACACAGTATATAGTGGAACAATAGCTTCTTGCAGTTCCTTCCTTAACTCCTCGCGCAAACATCTGTCAGGTACCGAATAAGAACGCTGACACTTGGCTACTTCCTCAAGTTCTCTCGTGAAACCCAAAAATTTTTCTTTCAACATTTTGGCGGCAAGATCTGATGCAAAGGAAAAACACATACAAGAATTAATGTGATTAAGTCTAGAAATCCACTAATTGTTAAACACTTCAATCATTGTTTCAGAAAGTAGATAATATTAATATAATACATGACATTATGTGAATATGAGCTCAACGTATTTGTATGTTTGTTATTTCTTTCTATATGTAATGTCGCTAAAGAAATGTCTAGAATCTTATTTTTATAACTTCTCTCAATTTTTTTTTAACATGAGAACACGAACCTGGCTCATCTGCGAGATACGATCGCGCTTTGGCGAATGTCGTAGTGACATAATTGTTCTTATCTTTGAAAAGTAGATCGTTATACGTCTGTTCTGCACTTGGCTCGGCCAGTAACAATAGTTCCATGAGGGAACTTCGGCAGAGAGCGTTAACCACGTAATTGTGATTATTCAGCCGGAATAAAGCTCGTAAAGCAAGATCTGAGTAAGATGCGTCGCTTTTATTTACTAGTGCTAGATTCAACTGAGCGAGTACCTTCTCTGTAAAAAGATGAAACAAATTTCATCAAAATTAACTAACAATATTCTTTTATAGCTGCTTCAAATTAAGTTTTATGTAGAATAAATAATGACACGGAAGAATCGTACGAACTTACTGATATATACACCGAGAACCATTCTATGTACATTTTCCGGATCTTTCGAGTGTAACGCAGTCTGATCGATGAAAAGATTGCGTCGCAAGACAGCACCAGCCATGTCTGCATATTCGGCCAATTGTTCTAAAAAGATTAAGACATTACTAGTTCCTTCTGCCACAGTACCGTCTTTTGGTAAACCCGCGCCGGATTCGTTTCTCACGCTCTCTGCAAATTCCTCCAAAGCTTTAGCACCCTGCAAAATTAAATATTTAATTTTCATGTTAGTTACGCGTATATCCTTTTTTATATTAATGAGACTTTTTTTTCACAATAAAATTAATATCATCAAAACGAAAAAGCTTTGCTATCAATCTGATAGTATTAGTTTAAACAGTCGAGCGAAAATGTGATTAAAATAACAAAATTGAGAAGAAATCGGTTTCCATTTAATACTTTTCTTACATTATACATTAATTCATAGTTTGTTATTATATATTAATATTTTTTAAGAATAAATAATCCATTTTACGCTATTGGAATAATTTTTTTTTAGCAAAACTGCATGATTTCAGAAATATAGTGTATAAATATATGCGTTGAAAAAACCGTTATTTATGTTTAATTAGGAAATTCCTTTAGATGAATAACTATATTAATTCAAGTTTTAGAAATTTAAATCTTATAATACAAGATGATAAATTTAAATTGAAAAAAAGGAAAGAAATTAATGTGAAACGTACGGTTGTATGTAATGTATCAAGTACGGATGCGAATTTTGAGCGGAGCGCGTAATCGCAACCCTCAACCGTTCTTTCAAGATCGGGCTTTAATTCGCCGAGATGTTTTAAGATTGGGAAGACCACAAGAACGGCAGAGAAATCGCGTCTCGTGATGCATCGTTTGGCACGCGTAGCTATGCTATCTCCATCGTGAGCCACTAGGTCCATCGCGTCGCGAACAGTAGCCTCGAGCACTTGCGCCTGCAAGGAGGGCGGTAAAATCCTTGCGACCAGCGTGCGTTCGGCTTGTATAAGTTTATGCAGACCGGCTGCTAACAAGAGATAATTCTCCATCTCTTGTTCATCAGGTGCCGCATCCTCCATAGAATATGGTGAAAGCTGCGTCGGCTTCCTGGATACGGAATTCAGGGCCAGATTCAGCCTCGTCGTTTGCGACGCTTTCAACAACATTCTGTTGGCCTTATCCAAAGCATGCTGCAGTCGTCGCGATGCTCTGCGCCCGGCGTTCTCCTGACCGTCCAGGGAATGCCTGTTCGCGAACTTCGCTCTCTGTAAGATTAAATTAAAATAAACATTTTTTAAAGATATATATTTTTATGTAAATGTATATTCTATTTACAGGCATAGGACTTCCGGCGTGGGTGCTACCGCCACTGGCGCTTCTCTGATGCTCTTTTAGCAGTAGCAAGGACCTCAAGACAATGACGGAACGTACAGAAGCATATATTTTTGTATGTCTACGTTGGCCTCTTTCTTCAAGCCATTCAGCGATTTTAAATAGATCACTCATAACGCTTTCAGGTAATTGACAGAGAGACTGTGGTGCATCTTCGCCGCTGGTATCCTCATCCGAACCAATCAAATCCAAAAGTACAATAGGAAGAATTGGCCTACTTTGACGATTAAGGATATCGTGAAATTCGGCATAAAGCGATTCTAGGCCGATTGAGAAGAGCCCTGTAACGTTTTGTAATTCGACAGAGCTGGGATTATTTTTCTGGAAGTATCGTTGAGCATTATAGAGACGATTCATAGCCTCAAGAAAGCCATCCAAACCACTGGGCCCACTTGGCTCTGCACGTACTACAGCTTCTACTTCTTGACATACACCATAGTATCCAATAGCATGATCTAATATGCTTAAAGTTTTTTCTATATCTGTAATATTAAAATCAAAGAATTTGCAGTAGAAAGTTGGCAGAATTTTAGAACATTCTATAATTCAAGGAAGAATAATGAAACAAATGCATACTGTGTTGCTGAGCTTGGAGATTTGCAGTCTCATTATAAACAGGAAGTATGGTACGGCGCAGTGTAGCTAAGCGTTCTTCCAGGGAAGAGAGTATTCCCACCACTCCACTCGTTAATCGTCGACTACGTTCCTCCGCCTCCTTCAGAGTTTCCAGAGCAGCAATTTCTGACTCTAACTTACATTGTATCTCGAATCGCCTTTCAGAAGTGTCAGTCCGTGTCGTATGCATATTCTCTTCATTTATTTTTGCATACAAGTAAACATAACGTTAATTAACAAATTTGGAATCCATAATATTAAATGAATTTTTATTAAAGAACAAATCTCTTCAAGGACAGCCTTAACAATTAATATTGTTTTCAAAATTTAATATAAATTTTTAATATAAGCTAAAATTATACTATCATGAAATTATATTCATATGAGATGAAAAATATAGTTTGCAATTTTTAAAGATTACACATATATTATCGTTGACATTGTCATATGATATTGACAATTATGATATGTATCATCATATTATATCATATAATATATAAATTTTTTAGATCGTGTAACACATTTTTGCTTTATATAAAAAGATATTTTTATGGTATATCCTTAGTATTTTGTTATCTATATATTACAATAATTTTTTCTTCGATAAAAAAACCTACTTGGTTTAAATCTGACAGTTACTTGTAATCATCCCAATGACTGCCGACAAAGTCTTCGCAAACTTCCTTTTACTAAATCATCGACTTAAAAATATCTAGATGTAATAAACGCATAATCTGATACGGGCTTTACTCTATGGCTTTACAAATTGTCAAACGAATAGTCACGATGTATAACGAATATCTAGATGTGAAACGTTCGATCAATTTTCAAGCATTCCTTGCGTTCCAAAATTTTCTTGAAATATATAGTTATGTTTGATTGACCAATCAGAACAAAAAATTCTTAATTCTTGTTAATTCAGAAATATACGTAATTATGTATGATAATCAAAAAATATGATAAATTAATAAGAAGAAAGGAAAATAATAATATTAATTTAAAAAAAGTTATAAAGTGTGATCTATTAAATATAATCTATGAAGAAAAAAAGACTTTTTCTATCGACAGTCATGTGATAAACAAATATACCTAGATGTTTAATTCAAAAATGCTTCGGATGGATAAACTATGTTATGTGTACAAAGAGGAGTTCATGTTCACAACCCAAGTTATCAACAGTTATCAAGGATAATCAGAAGAGACGTCGCATGTTTCTTCGGTCAGCTTTGTAAAGTGGCGAAGTTATTTCTTGTGA
The DNA here is from genome assembly GCF_003227725.1 of Camponotus floridanus. Taxonomy (NCBI): domain Eukaryota; kingdom Metazoa; phylum Arthropoda; class Insecta; order Hymenoptera; family Formicidae; genus Camponotus; species Camponotus floridanus. Next base: position 47,241 of record NW_020229260.1, on the reverse strand, counting down.
TTGAGTTGTGGCTGGACTGACTAAGGTAAATAGATGTAAGATATCATAATTGAATTTACATACATAATATTGGCAAAGTGGAATTTATTTCGCAAATACATATTGTGCGCGAATCAAACGGAGTTTGATCGATTGTTTGTTTAGATAGTGAGACTTAATCACATTTCATATATATAGATATATATGCATGTTTCACGATTTTACTTTGCGTTTTTCCTATAAATTTATTCGTACAAATATCGAAGATACTATATTCTTTTTTTAAATCCATATTAAATGTCCTTTTTTTAAATTTAGATTATCATTATATTTGAATTTTTCCTATGTAATCTTTGTTTATATTTTTCTATTTTTTTTTAAAATATGGAATTATGAATTTAATTTGTAAAATTAAATTCATAAAATTTCACTAATTTAAAATAAAAAGGTAAAATTAATTTTTTTATAAGAGGGAAAAATAAAATTAATCTCTTTATTTCTTATAGATTTCACCATAGTTCTCTGGAGGCCTCAGTATTGTTATACAACTAGTCAACAATTGTTAAAATAATGGAGAAGCCAATTTCATCAGACATTGTTCTTATCGCAGGAAACTCTCACCCAGAGCTTGCCAATCTTATTGCAAAGTGAGTTATATAATAAATTGCCTCTAAAGATATCATCAAGATATAATTTTCATATATTCTTGTGATAACAAGAACAAGTATTCAAATTGTATACAATCAGTTTGTTTTTTATATCTCTCACAAAATTATTAGATTAATATATAACAAATTGAAAAAGAGAAAAGAAGAAAACTGAACAGAAATATAGAATGTGTAATTAAAAAGAAGAGACCTAATAATTTTTAAATATTTTGAAAAATAACTGATTTAAAATATAAATACAAGTTTATATTATTGCGTGCGTGCGTGTGTGTGTGTGTGTGTGTGTGTGTGTGTGTGTGTGTGTGTGTGTGTGTGTGTGTGTGTGTGTATAGTAATTGTATTATTTATTTTATAATTTAAATATATAATAATATATTCTCTATATTGTTAAAAAAATTATTATTTGTTTAGTTATTTAAATTAACTTAGTACTTTATCATTATATTATTATTATATCATATCTATTATATCATTTGAATTTTTTCTATGTAATGTAAATTAAAATGATTTGTATATTTAAAGTCGTCTAGGTGTGAAGCCTGGTGGATGTGCTGTATATTACAAATCAAATCGTGAGACAATGGTAGAAATAGGAGATTCTGTACGTGGCAAAGACTTATTTTTGATTCAAACTGGTACAAAGGATGTAAACAATAACATAATGGAGCTTCTTATTATGGCCTATGCTTGTAAAACATCATCGGCCAAAAATATTGTTGGAGTAATTCCATATCTACCTTATTCCAAGCAGTGCAAAATGCGCAAACGTGGCTGCATAGTTTCTAAACTTTTAGCAAAAATGTTGTGCACAAGTGGTCTAACTCATATTATCACCATGGATCTCCATCAAAAGGAAATTCAAGGATTTTTTGATGTTCCTGTGGATAATTTGAGGGCTAGCCCATTCCTATTGCAATACATTCAAGAATCCGTATGTTCTTCTACATATATTGTTATATAAATCCTAATCTATTACTTAATTTTGAATTGTAATAGCAAATTTATTTGAATGAATTGGGACTAAAGACCCACAGACGTAACTTTTTTCTTTTTTCATAACTTTGAAAACAATTTGTTACAAATGTTTTACATTATGCTTTTTTCATTAAAGTAAAAATAATAAAATATATCTTTTTTTGTCAGATATAAAATATATCCTTTTTTTGTCAGATTCCTGATTATCATAATTCTGTGATCGTTGCAAGAAATCCAGGTAGTGCAAAGAAAGCTACTAGTTATGCAGAAAGACTTCGTTTGGGCATTGCAGTAATTCATGGAGAACAGAGAGAAGCCGAATCGGATATGAATGACGGTCGCTATTCACCACCCGCACTAGCGTTAGCCTCACGTACTATGGATGTTGGTGTAGGTGTGCCTTTGCATCCAGCGAAAGAAAAGCCGCCTATAAGTGTTGTCGGAGATGTAGGAGGACGTATTGCTATTATGGTGGTGAGTAAGATAATGATATAGATTCAGTTATACATATAATCGGGTATGATTTATACCTGAAAAATGATTTTTAGGATGACATGATAGATGATGTACAATCGTACGTAGCAGCTGCCGAAGTGCTTAAGGAGAGAGGAGCATATAAAATATATGTCTTAGCTACACATGGTTTACTCAGTTCAGATGCGCCTAGACTCATTGAAGAGTCTCCAATCGATGAGGTAACAATATTAAAATTAGAGGCATAGTTTTTTAACATTTGGAAGATTGAGATGGAAAACAATCCATTAAATGTTTTCAGGTGGTTGTAACCAATACGGTTCCTCATGACGTGCAGAAGATGCAATGCCCAAAAATCAAGACTGTCGACATTAGTATTCTCTTAGCAGAAGCAATTCGACGTATACATAATAAAGAATCAATGTCGTATCTATTTAAAAATGTAACTTTGGAGGATTAGAAACTAAGTATTCAACCATCAAAAATTATATTTTAATTATGATTAAATGACAATGAAAGTCACATAAAAGTCGATGCCGGGGACCATGTCCAGAATACATATCCGTCTTTTAATTTTCTACACTATTTTTATATTTCCTTGACCTGAAACAAATGAATATGTAAACTAGTCTCTTGTGTTTATTAATGATAATAATCGGCCGAATGATTTAATTATATTTTTTTGATAGTCATTTTTCCCTTATATAATCTATAGTTGTAGATTGTAAAAAACCAGCTATGAATATAGTCGGATGTAAGATATAATTGTTACAGTAATTGGTACAGTATTATCATACTGTAATGCATTTTAGAATCCTGTAAAATCATATATATAGATGTGTATTCTGTGCTTACCAGTGATCTAGTTTAATAGTTTTAGTTTTACTGTATGATTATATATAAAATCATTGTATTTTAAAAATTAAGACATAATAAATATATTTCAAGATATAAGAATTTTTTTCAGATAAATAAAAGAAATTGTATATTAAAGTAAAGCGAGTATTTGCAAAATATATATGAATTTATAATAGCAATTATGCGATCAAAAGAGATCAAAAGAACGTATATCATCAATCCACAGGAGTGTTGTCATGGAAACACAGTATTTAGATCGGATATTAATTATTTCTTATATACTCTGTAAGTTCGAACTTCTATGCTTTTTGTATTATACTGTCATTTTGATTTCAGAAAAAGAATCTGATTAAAACATGGAATTGGATCTTGAATTAAGCAAGATTATCGTTTCGTTGCAAGCGGACGAAAAAAATCGTCGCAGACAAGCATTAGAAGAAATAATGAAAAATATATCTCGGGAAGAGATGTCGAGCAGACTCGACGATTTGGCCAAAATATGGGAGAGTATAGATAGATTTCTAGTCAGAATCTTGAATGATAATACTGAGACATGTCGAGATCTGACTGTAGGAATACTGAAGATTTTTCTCGAAGCTCTGCCACCCAACGACAAGCACATAATTTATGTTATACCGATAATGTCCAGACGATTAGGCGCACAGGAGCAGCTCGAGCCGTCAGAGGAAGTACGTTTGAAGTGCGTGTCTCTTCTGCGTATGATAATCGCAAAATACAAAGATTTATTAGTGCCATACATCCAAGATGTGACAGGAATATTGGCACGCACCGTTATGGATAATTATCCAAATGTAAAAAAGGAGAGTTGCAGATGTATATCGGAGTATGCAAAGACTCTGCCAAGACATTTCTACTCGCAATCGGAGCATTTAATAAAACCCATCTTAAGTAATTTTACGCACCAGCATTACAGAGTTCGGCTTGCCGCTGTTAAAGCGATAGGTGATGTTATTCAACATGGAAATAGTAAGTCGATGGAAGAAGTAGCGACTCCTTTGGCACAGAGGCTTTTTGATCAAAATGGAATTGTCAGAGAAGGTATAATAGATTTTTCATATAATTTTCTTTTTTTATTTTACTTTTATTCAAATTTTTTTTTTATTTTATGCAAATTTCTATAATCTTATTATGAATCTTTATAGCTATAATTGAGGTATCTGGCTACTGGTTGACGCAATTACCTGATAGATATGGTTGGTGGCACAAACTTCTTCCATTGATCCTGACAGGATTGCATGATGAACTTGAAGAGATTCGTGTGAAAGCAGCAAATTTGTGGGATGCTGCAGGAAGATTATACATGGAAGAAAATGAAAACGACAGAAAATTAAAAGATAAGATGGATTTTCTTACAGAAGATCCGGAACATTATCCTCCAGAAAGTAAGTTATTTAAGAGAAATCACGAGAATATGTAAACAGTTTAGATTATATATATATATATATATATATATATATATATATATAAATTATAGATTAAAAAGTATACTATATACAAGATTATAATTGCTAGTTTCTAGGCCAAATTTAGGATGTCGTATAATTGCACAGCAGAATTTATGTAAGCTAATTAATGGTATCAGTGTCGAGCTTGGAGATTGGTTGCCAGATATACGTGTACGCTCTGCACAATTACTCTGCATATTGATATTAAATGTTGAAGAGGATGTTACACAATATATTGAAAAGCTCTTGCCACCTATGTATCGGTAAATACAACATTTGCAACATTTTTCATTAAAAATTGAAAATTGTAAAATATAAAGACCAATTATTTGTTACTCCAAAATTACATTTTATTTATATAACTTTTAAAAAATATGATTGGCCGTGTTATAATGAAGAAGATTGTAATTACTGTATATATTGTAGTTATACTCTTTGTTACAGTGCTTGCAATGACGAAGACAAAAGAGTCGTGGGCTGTGTGGAAACCGCTGCGCGATATCTGGGCTATTTTGTAGAGCCTAAAATTTATTGTCATTTGATGCTTCCCACTTTGGAGGAATGTCTAACAGTCGGACACCTACGTGTCTTCTCGGCGATTATCAGTGGCAGCGAACGGCGAGCTCTTTCGTTACAGTTAAACAAAGTTGCTTCCTTTTTACAGCAACCATATGTTTGCCAAAGCAGAAAGAGTAACTATCAACGTCAAATATTATCTTCCTGTGATTCTCTGCTTGTAGTTTGTAAACAGGTATGACTTTTTATGAGTTCGTTTGTTTTAAATATAATTTCATTTTTCTTGTACTTTATTTTTAGACATAATATATTGAATGTGCAGGACTGCATATCAATTACTCAAGCATTATTCACCGTAATATTCACCGTGTACGCGATGAGTGTAGAGTCTTTCATTCGCGAGGAAGCAGACAGACTCTTGGAAGTGCTCATCGATATAAACTCGTTAAAGGATAAGGAAGATCTTTTTCGCAATCATGTAAAACCGCTGTTAACGTCGATTCATGATGACTGTGCCTCATGGTCGATTTACAGTGCAGAATCGCAAATTTTTAGCGCTTGCTTAAGTCATGCTGGAATCGCCATAGCACATAATATGGATCTCGCATTACCTATTCTCAAGAAAACTATGAGCAAAGACGCCGATCCTGAATTGAAACTGCGACACTTTATTCTGCTTTCAGAATATTTTCTTAATAATCAGAATTTAAATCAATATATTGAGGATCCACATAAATTCGTGAATACGATTATCGAGGAATTGGTTGTGCCTGGACTCATTTGGAGTGCTGGCAGAGCGGCTGAAGCTATTCGTACAGCCGCAGTTTGTTGCCTCTGTGCCATCCTGGAGAACAGGATAATTAATTCCGGCGAGAAAATAGACGACTCGTCTTCAAATGAAAAAGCTAAAATTTACATTACAGTAGACGAGTTTCCATCTATCTTTGATAAAGTCACGCCTGTTTTAGTCAGTTTGGTAGACGATAAAGCGAAGAAAACTAGACTGTACTCTATGCGTGCTATTTGTTTATTAATAACAGTTGGACAGAGATTAGCCTGTTTGAACGATGAACATATTCATCGCACATATCCAGTGGTATTGAAAAGACTCGACGATGGTTGCGATGATGTTCGCTATGCTGCTGTGGAAGCACTCGTTGATATATGGAACAGTGCGTCTAAAGAATATGATATTATCGGCAGTAGAAGTCATATTGATGCTCTATACACGACAATGATTATTCATTTGGATGATCCAGAATCCCGTTTCCAAGAGACAATGTTAGGTAATAAACTTCTGCTATTTATTTTTTTTTCTACATCTATACTCCTTTTTTTAATGTAACATATATATATTTTAATTTAATATAAATATTAATATAACATAAATATAAATTAAATAATTTAATATAAATATAAATTAGTTTTTTTAATTTAATATAGATCTCAATAATTTTAGTATAAATTTTTTAATATATAGTTTTTGCTATTTTTTTAGATGCTTTAAAGAGTGTCGCAAAGATTTATCCCGAATTATTGCATCAAAAATTACATAATTGTCAACCAAATTTTAGGAACAAAACAGGGATAGAAGCACTTTTGGAATATTGTCAAAGTATATTACAAAAAGATTAAACTCATTTCTGAAGATTTTTAGTAATATAGTATAGATTAAAAATGATTAGATATAAACTTAGGTATAAACTTTTTTATTAACATCTTGTTAGATATATTGAACTTCTTAATATAATTATCATGAATAATTTAACTTTATATTAACAATTTGAAAAATCAACTTTTCATGTTTGTGCAAAATACAGTAACTTATAAAATAATCCAGTTACTTTATCAAAATAAAAATAAAATTCAAATCTAAAAAGAAAACCAAGAGAAGACTCAATGTTAAATAAATAATTATGAATAGCTGTCAATTTTTTTTATTAAAATTACGCGAAATGTCAAAAAATTACGCCAATAAAAAAGTATACTAATATGTATACGAAAATCGATATAAACATTCTCGAAGAAACCCTAAAGTTATTCGATGTATTTAGCACGTTCACGTGAAATAATTTAGATCGGACAAATTACGGCGATATTGGCTGTATTAGAGATAACTAAACACGTGTTTAGTGTCAAACGTAAGCTTGAAGCTCGCATAACCTCCATGCGAGGCAGGCTTACGCGGTCGCAGGAAGTACCCGCCCTTTTGGAGGAGCCGCCATGTTGTCCGTGCCTTCCGCTCGGCGAAGCACGAAGCGGAGGGGTAAAGGCAAACGAGATTAGCAGTCTGCTGATAATTCGGTGCGTATTTTCGCGGACGTGAGGACCGGTCGTATCGTCACTCAAGCCGCCTGTCAAGACACCCCAAGAGCGACACGGTGAGTGTTTGAAAATGCGAATATCTCCAATTCAACTCCCGATCGAGTGTTTCTCGCCGCGTCTTCTCCAGCGAAACCGAAGTTATTTGTTCGACCGCTTTCCTTTTTCTCCAGCGACGTAACTCTGTCTCTCGAATTCTTAACTCGTGCTTTTTATCTGCGCTCGGATAAAAAAAAAAACATAATAATTGAGCAAGCCGGCAAAATTTCGCCCAATTCATTCAGCTACGACTGGTAGATTCGCGAAAATAAGTCCGTTCGCTGGTAAATAAAATGTCACGATTGACTTCTCTCTCGAGTATTTATGGAAATTTATGCTTCCTTGACGTACCGGCTTCACACTTTATTATTGGCTATATTGAATGGAAAACAAGCAGGGCAGTCGGAAAAAAGTAGACGGAAAAATAAAACAATTTTGAGGCCTACTCATAGATATACATGTTCTTATATCGCACTTTGCACCTTTCGAGCTTAAAATAAATACGCTTGGATTTTATGAAGAAAAGATAATAGGATGTCAAAGAGAGGTGTAGAAAAAGCATAAGCTGTATTCCTTTTAATCGTATTTTCTATATTTTATTTGCTTTCTCTCGTCCCGAATGTACCTATATTATTTTATAAATAAGAAAAATGCAAAAAAAACAGATGTAATTGAAATAAACAGATTGGCGTTGTTCATATTCGGTGAATGGATCTCGAGATTCGATCGTTCAATCGTACTTTTTGAAATCTTATACGTATGTAGTATTTCACTCCAAGTGCAAAAAGTGCAGGTAAGAGCACGACCGATTAAAGGATCTCATTAGTTTCTGTCATTACGCGCGGCTGCCTGATCGATCTCTTGGAACGTTCTAAAAATATTCCGCCGATATACGCGGTACGTGCACGCTTTTCTGTCCCGCTTTTCTTCCGAAATTTGGCGCCGCCTGCCAAATTCTTGGACTTTTCATCAGTGAGAAAATTCTTTATCGCGTGATAACACGTTTTTCCTGTCTCTTCACACAAGTTTGTTTATATATATATGTTTTTCCCGGTTTGAATATAGCGATGTCTGACCCTACGGGTGATCATGTAGATGCGTTGGAAGAGGAATTGGAGTCCAATTATAAGCCTCCGCCGGAGAAGAGTATCGAGCAGATTCTGGAGGCGGACAAGGAGGATGAAAGTTTGCGCAAATATAAGGAGACGCTTCTGGGAGAAGCGAAGTCTGGTGGTATCGTAGTGGGTGAGTTTCTTTTCTTTTATATATGTATAATAAAAAATATATATATATATATATATATATATATATATATATATATATATAATTAAATGTATTTAGGATTTGCTTTTATCATCACTTATTAAAATATTAATTATTCATTATACTTTTCATTATTATTAATATATAAAGTGCTTGTATTCCATAAAGATCTGATCTTATAATATTATAATTTTTGTAAATTTTATACAACTTTATATTTGCATCATATAGTGTCATTGTATATAAAATATTAAAATACATTTTTTATTTACCTCTATTTATTCATTAGTAAAAATAATAATCATGTAGCAAATACATTTAAAATATGCAGAGCTATTTAATATATTTGCATAATAATAATAATACTTGTAAATGCATGCTTTTTTAGACCCTGATGATCCTAGAAAAGTAATAGTAAAAAAATTGGCACTGTGTGTCGCCGATCGACCAGATATGGAGTTAGACTTGACTGGTGATTTAGCACAATTGAAAAAACAGATATTTGTCATCAAGGAAGGTGTAAGCTACAAAATCAGAATTGATTTTATCGTACAGCGTGAGATTGTGCATGGATTGAAATATGTTCAGAAGACATATCGTCTTGGTATGCCTGGTATGTTTTTATCTTTATTCATTTTGTGTTTGAATATCGATTGATGTCATATTTTTAATTACCATAAATTCGATTTCTTGTTAATGCTCCAACTGCAAATTAGGAGTAACGGGTAAATAGAATATACGATAATCTCTATATAAAAAACATGATTGAACAGATTTTATATCTGTAATCTTTTTTGTTTCAGTTGACAAGATGACACATATGGTAGGCTCGTATCCCCCTAAAACAGAACTTCAATCTTATATCACTCCACCTGAGGATGCGCCATCCGGCGTTGTAGCGCGAGGGTCTTACAGCGTCAGTTCTCTTTTCACAGACGATGACAAACACGAACATCTCAAGTGGGAATGGGCGTTCGAAATTAAGAAGGATTGGAAAGAATAAGTCGTCTTTTATTCTGTTTGGATACAAATAAGAGGAAGACGATAATCTACAATTCCTAGCCTTATACACTTTGCAAATAATAATAAGAACATGAAATGCCAAAACATATTTGGATGAATGATTTATAATATTCTTTAGTTGCGGTTTCGGCGTTGCCATAAAAATTAATAAGATATTTTAAGTAACAAAAGAAAGAGAAAGAATATAATCAATATTTATTAAGCGTTTTCTTTGTAATTGATTGAATATTCAATCGTAAAAAGTAGTACTCAAGAATTGCAAAGTATACGTACACATAATCTTTAGTCACTAGAAAAGCAGACACCAGTAGTAATGATTTAATGATTTAAGCGACGCACGACAACCAGTGTTTCCAGGAATGATGAGTATTAGATGCATGAGTGAAATTTATAGTGAATGTTAAAGCCAACAATTGAGCCACTATATATGTATAATACTAATTAAGAGTAAAGAAAATGCTCTAAAATATTTAGATAAAATATTTGTACATGATTTTCGGACGACGATCAGAATTTGCTTGATTATAAATTTATATATTTAACATCCTATATATAGTGTTATATAAAATTATATGTTAAATATCTATTATCTAAAAAAGTATGAAGGAAAGATCAAGATATTATCTAAAAATGTGTGAAAGAAAGATTAAGAGAATAGAATAGTTACAATGCTTCTATTCTTCTAAATCAGAATATTCCTAATAAATCATATGTTCATAAATTATATAAATTTATAATATATGTAAATTATATAATTTATAATATATATATATATATATATATATATATATATAAATTTTGAATATTAAGAAATTAGATTATATTTAACTGCATAATATCATAGTTTATTTTAATTAGTTACTGATCTCACCAAATCTATCATCTATCATGCAAACAGATGACATAAATTTTTGCTCATAATTATGGCAATACTACTATTTATAATAATAATGAGATATAGAGCAATTACTCTATATTGATGACTTTACATGATTTTATATAATTTATATTAAAGATTAATATTTTTTCCTATTTATATGTTCTATTTACATATATGAAATTGATTGACTTCTCTGGTCAAAGATGTAAAAAAAAACCTATCGATAGGTAGTGCCATAAGTAGTCAATTTTTGATCGTTGTCCGATAAAATGATACTATCACTTATATCTATTTTGTAATATAATTATTTCTATATGTTGCCATAATGGACGAGAATATATTGATTTAGCTATTGGCTCAAATCAAGTATCTTACAGATGCACTTATTGATAATAAAAATATTGAATGTTTTAGAAACAAATAATTATTCGGGTATAAGGTATTCTGTTTACATACTTCTTGTGGGAAAATTTTCATCAGAATTATTATCAGGAATAATATTAACATAAATCTTGTATATGTGTGTGCAAATTGAAGTTCCGACAACTATACCCTTCATGAAAAATAGAATGCGTTTATCACCAATCAATCATTGAAAAACCTTAATTACCTAATGTAGAAACGCGCACACGATCAATAATTAATCATTGTGTAAAAAAATTTGTATATTTATATAACCATACTGTATTAGAACCTGTGGTGTTTTTTCGATAATCATACTGATCAATCATGTAGAAATGCCACGTATTTGTACGATAATGAGCGATGACAAAGAGAAAAATATATATTAGTATAGACATTTTGTACCTTTACTACGAGCTTCACGAAAAACAAATAGATTGAGAATAGTTACCTCATTGGAAAGTTACACAAAATATATATTGATGACATATGTATTTGTGCAGATAAAATAGAATCACATTTCGCATTTTTCCAAACATATTTCAATCTAAAACATATTTTTCCACTACATATATGAAGTAGTCATTTTGATTGTTTCCTTTTAGCTCCAATAGCATCTTTTTTTTATCATCGAATAAGTGGATCCTTGGTTTTCTTTTATCGCTCTTTTTTGTACATTTTTTGAATTTCATACGTAACGAGAGAGAGATAGAAAGAAAAAAGAAAGAGAATCTTCTAAAGTTATTTGGAATTAATTAAGCTTTGGATTAAGCTTAGGATTTGTGTGTACTTCATCGTACTTTGTATATCACGCGTATTCATTTGTATTATGTGACGCAATATATATATATTGTATGCGGCGAATGCGATTACTGTATAACAAATATACAATCTACATCAATAATCTCTTCGCCTCTCTTTATCCGACATTACGCTTAATTATTTTACGTATATTTCTTTCTATCTTTATATAAATTATTGAAACACGTGAATATTGTGTTATCGAGATATATTTTCAAAATTCAATAATAATAAAGCTAATAGTGCAAAGCGTACTATTCAAAATTAGTATAAATTTTTATAAAGAAATATGATATTTATCAGAATTGTGCCAATCATTACCGGATGCAATATAAATACTTCTTGGCATTTGAAATGAATTAGAATTGTTGATATTAAACTCTGATAATTCAAATATCTTGCATTATATTAGAATTAAGTTTATATCTAGCATTTGTTCCACACATTATTTATTTTTCGCAGTAGCATAAACGTTTCTAAAAGCAATCTAAAAATAAATGATTTAAAAAAATAAATAGAAAAAATTTATTCTTTATTTTACAAAAGCAAGAAATAGAAAGAGAACTCTCAGATCGTTCATGCTACTCTGCTAATGATAGTTCCAAAAAATCATTAAATATACTTTCATTCCTATATAATATTGCTAATTAATACGAAACATAATCTCTCTCTGATGTAACGTATTTCGAAGCAAATACTTTTACATTTAACCATGTATTCCTGAGTATGTATCTGTGTAAATATATATATATATATATATATATATATATATATATATATATATATCTTTAATGTGATTAGAGTTTCTCATCAATATTTATATGTAATCCGTTCTTATATTTAAGATCATCCTCAGTAGTCTTGGATCTCGCCTCAAGACCTTCATTCAGCCAATGAAATGGTCGTGTAACATTTTCAGACCTCACTGAAAACGATCTTAAATATAAAAAGGGAATATGAATACCGATCATAGTTTGATTTATTAATAATTATATATGCATATGTATGAGAATTTATATATTTTTTCGGTAACGTCGCCGCGGCCGTCTGGTTGGTGGCGATGTCTATTGCGATTGCAACAACTCGGCCACGGTCACGGTCACGGCCACGGTCACGGTCTACTCTTTCGCGGGGCTTTCTCGTGGCGCGGCGCGCGTTCTCTCCACCATCCGCCGCGCCAGCCGGTCAGCGAACTCGCGTTCATCAGCAACGCGTTTGCGCCGGGTACAGAGTCGGGACGCAACAAGAATGCAAAGCGCTCAGCGTGATATTGAATTCGCGGAAAGTGAAAAATTCATCGCAGTCTCAAAGCGAACATGCGCGATGATATTTTGGTCATTTAAAGTCTATAAATGCATGAAATAGCGCGATTTAACAGATGATTTTCTCACTTTCCTGAATATCCCGCATTGTGTAGGAATATCTTATATAGAATTTACCTTTGTATAGAGAATTCACTTGTCACTTTTCCATTCAGTTATAACAATGACTCAAATAATTTTCCAAAGCAATTTTCGGATCAATTTCTGAGACATTTAATTAATTAATAAATTCATTAATTAAATTCTTACATTAATTTACTATTGTCGTATATAGATAGGGTATAATTGTACATCTGATAATTTAAATTTTCTTTGTTAAATTTTCATCTTTTTCTAAAATTAAGAATCTTAGTGACAGATATTTTATTGTAACAAAGAAGTAGCTCTTATGAAAGATATGATAGAACAAGGTAAGGGAAAAGGGAGAACATTGATACTGCTTTCCGGGATTTCGGGTGTGGGAAAGATGCTGCAGGAAAATCGAAGTAGGTCCGTAGGGTGTGGCATTTTCGGGCGTTTAATTAGAGTTGTAGTATAACTGTAGAATTAAAAAATTATTAATGATTTATTGCACAAGCGGGCAAAAATTTCTTTCTGCAAAGAGAACTTCTCTCAAAAATCAGGATAATAACTATCATTTTTTTGTCCACGATTAAAAATGCAAATTAAACGTGCAAAGTAAGAGAATATATCTCTTATTTTATTACGAAATAATATCTCCATTTGCATTTTTAATGCATCCTTTCTTTTGCTCGAAGTTGAAGCACAAGCATAAATTATGCCAACAATGATATTGTATTGTTTGTAGGGAAATCGGACTCAATTCTCCAAGCTCATTAATTGAATTGCAAGGTAAGATTTCTGAATAATGTGTATTGAACTTGCAATGAATAATACTAAAACATTATCTAAGATGTATGTCATTATCAATAGCCTCGACAGCAATTGCATAATGATATGCATTGTAAATGATTGCAAATAAAAATGATCTTGGATTTCATTTATCGAATTGTGATTGCGATAAATATTTACTTAATAATTTTTAATTGCAGGCTTGTGCTTATCGAGCTCGTCAAAGCATGATGATGAAATTTAAAGCAATTTGCCAAACGAAACATAATTGAAGCTTATCAATGTTTCCTTAGTTACCTCATAAAGAGTTTAAAAAATAACTCTAGAACGTGACTAGAAAATAAAAAAATAAAAAAATAAATAAAAAGAGAAAATTAAAAAAGAATAAGAGACAGGCGACGAAATTTTGCGTATTTTACGATTCATGAGACGATAAGAATGAAGAAGAGAGATTCTCTCGTTGAAAAAGACAGCACGTTTCCGGAAAGCGATCTCGGACGGATATGAGAGGTTCTCGTTAGACACGCTCGGAAAAGTCTCTGGCTCCTCGAGCCAAATCAAATTAAGTAGTAGCTATAGTACTAATTAGGGATAGCTTTTTTAATGGATCGCTCAGCCTGAACGATTGTGCTCGATGCGAAACTCGTAACGGAATCTCGAATTGTCATTGATATACCTCTCGGATGAAATAATTGATTGATTGAATTGAATGATTGAATGATTCATTGATTGATTGATTGAATCATAAAACCAAAAAATTCGATGGAATCAATGAATGATATCAATTCTACTTAATGAAAAAAGAAAGTAATGTGTACTATAATAATATATCTTATACATGTCATTTATATGCAAATCTTTAATAACTTTCTTTAATCATTAATAATATTAGCAATATTATAAAATTGACAAATTTTTAATTCGTTTTAAAAATATTTAATATTAAGGTCAATTAACTCAGAGTTGTAATCTTGTAACTAAGTAAGATACAAGTATAATTAAAGATAGTTGAATGCGCATACGCACAGACACACGTGCACACGTGCATTTTTAATCGTAAACTGATATCAGGAAATGCAGAGGGGAAGAGAACCGTTAATATAAATCTCTTCGTCATTATTACGAGTGATATACGATATCGCTCGCGTGCTTTAATTGGAGAGCAAACCTGTGCGCTTATTTAGGCGAGTATTAGCGAGTCAGGTCAAACTCAACCAAACTGGTTTGGTTAATCTCATCAGTCTAGTCAACAGGAGATTTGCCTGATGGATTGGATCTGAGAGATCCGGTTATAGATCTGGAACAGATCGGATCTGCTACCTTTAAGATTTCCTCGCGTGCCCTCCTTTCCCCTCTCTTTCCCGTCATCATTTGGGTAGCAATAGACGCGATATCGTCTAGATCCACCGGGTACCACTGGCACGGGTTATTTCAATCGAGTTTGAGTCCATTTGCGAAAGGCATCATGATTGCGCGATCTGTCAGAGTCCACCTGGCGAGAAATCGCATCACAAGTGGGAGATAGTGAAATTGATTAAACATCCGGCAATTTAGTTCAGTAAGATTTCTATTTCCATTAGTAGAGATTTTAGCGGCGAAAAGCTGGCCAGAAATAGAAAAAAATAAATCTAGTTGTACAAGAGTGTTTTCACTGTCAGACAAGAATGAAGTAATAGAGGGAAGAGAGGATGGTGGTTTTAGACGAGATTGAAATTCTGCGCTTAAATGAAAACACAAAGCTTCCGTTATAGAAATCGGAGAGATTAAATAGGTCCAGTTAGCATAATATTTATAGAAATGCTCTGAACATTTATTACAAGAAGAAAGATCTTTATTGCACATTTTTTTATAAATTCACACACAACGTCTTGTTTTTTCTGCGCTTTGTATTGTATCGTAGCAATCAGCATAATGATTTTATTATTTATTATAATATATTATATTATTTATTATAATATAACAGTAATTATATCGTGTTTACAATATCTATTTATGATATACATTAAAAATCATGATGTAAGTAATAAGGTGACTCGTGAAAAAAATAATGAAATATGTAAAAAAATAATCTCTTGGCATATAAACAAATATATGCAAAGTTTTAAAAAAATAACTCCAAAAATAACAAAATTAACATATTTATATTTTTTAATTAATTACTGTCATGTCATGTTTTTAAACGACTTAATTAAAAATGTAATGAAAAGGATATCCGACGAGAGATTCTGTACGGGATGACATAATGTAATGACATGTAATATGTATGCGACTGTCTCTTGACCGAAAAAGGTCCACGTCGCGCTCACTCGCTCGCTCGCTGACGCCGCGGCTTCTCGTATCGATTCCGCGAAGGACGTGGACGCGATTCGTGCGCGAAAATAGCGCGAAATTATTATCGCGACGGCCGGCCGGCAACGCGAAAAACACGGACGAGGTTCACCGCCCCTATACAATAACCGCGTCGACAGTTCGATGCACGTTTACCACTCGCGTCCAACCCTCTCTGTCTTCCTCCTCTGCTGCACGCGACTCTCTCGTGCCGAGTCAGCTGCGAGCGATGGGCCCAGACCGGTTTCGCTTCCTACCGAACAAGCATGCCACTTGTTCGCGGGAGGTCGATGCCTGGTCCCTTCGAAACAGATTGTTTAACGACAGGTATTTGCTCTTGTTGCGATTAATCTGTTGTTCTTTAATTGTTAGATTGTTCACAATCGGCCTGTTATTTGACAAGCGAGGCGCAGAAGTGTTTCTTAGAAAATGTCTCGGTGAAAATGAACAAGATAGAGGATGATATTAGCTAATTTTGAAACTTGAGATTGATTTATATTTAAGAAATGAGAGAAGGAAGGAAGAAAATTCGCGATTTTATACACTGAGGGAAAAATTATTTTAAATCAAGTAAATTTGTTTTTTTGAAACTTTTGCTTTGAATGAAAGGAATCATTTATTTTATTTAATCAAAGGCATTTAATTTTAATTAAATATGCATATTATATCGAGTACATTATTTTTTATTTACATTTTTAAATACTATTTTCACAAAATACATACTATAATTGATTAAATTAAATATATGGTTTTTTAAAACTAAAAAATTCAAAATTTTTTCAAGTAAAAGCATTTTAATAAGTATTTTGTAAAATTAAAATATGAAAATAGTTAAAAATTATATTTTCTTAAGCATATAAATTTTTTAATATATGTAAATAAATATTTAATAGACGTTTTGAATACAAGTAAATAATGTGATTAGCACCCACCGAATAATAGCTTTTCGAGTTAAATAAAATTTTTTTATTTCAAGAAGTTTTTCTCTCAGTGTAACTGGGTGAAAAAGTCTTATAAGCGAAAAAAGATATTGCAATCTGTATTTTCTAGAGATATCAGGATATCTTTTTATATCTCCTTTAAAGATATCAAGACATGGCATTTGCAGTTTACTATTACGATAAAAAGGTTTTATCAATGTACGTGCACTAGTTATACACAATACATCGCTACTTCAGGACTAGTTCTTTATCGGTAAAAATCGATCATCTGTTTACTACGCGAAAATATCGAAGATTAAAATTAAATTTAATGTTTTTCTTTATATCAATCTTTCTTCGTATGCGGAATATCATTCTATTACTAAGAAAGATAAGAAATTCTCTTTAATTTCCCTCGCACGGCCATCTCTAACGAATAGAAATAAGAATATTTTCTTGATAATAATTTTTGCAAAATAAACTCGTCACAAGTTTTCAAGAGGAATTCTCAAGAATATCTTATCTACTCCGGTATGGCAGATGGAATTCCTTCAACTTAATATACTGGATTACATTCTTAACTGGAATGCTAAATTTTACTTGTAATATGTTTGCGATAGACTCGTACAAAAGCTTATAAAAATATTCGAAACGAATAATGTTAACTTGAATATAAAGTGCTTTCTGCGTGGATAATACACGAGGGAATCATCGCCATCGCTAGAGAGAAGAAAGAGAAGGAAGGAGAGGAAGAGAAAGAGAAAGAGAGAGGGAGAAGGGGGGATGCGACAGCCGTCAACCCCTACCCTTGCGCGCTCCCGCGTCGCCGCGAGGCGGCGGGGCCTGCCTGCCTAGGACTAGGAGCGGCCGACGTTGCGCGGCGGGCCTCAGTAGCGTGACGAGCGTCGATTTGTGCGGTCCCCGTTTCTCGCGCTCCTCTCGCGTACGCCGGTTCCTTGCTCCCGTCGTTCTGTCTCGTCCTGCGACTTGCGTTTATCTTCCCTGCTTACGCGCGCACCGTCTTTATCTTCTCGCAGTCCTACGCATCCTTCGGCGAGACCGAGGCGCGGCCGAATCCAGTCGGATCGAATAGTGTCGAGCCGGGACGGGACGCGCGCGCGTGTGTGCCATCGATACGCTCGACCGGACCGGAGCGTCAAGGAGCCAACGATTGAGGGAAGCAGGACTTCTTCGCGGAAAGTCAGAGAGAGAGAGAGAGAGAGGTAAGAGAAGCCAGCCTCAGCTTCCTGTCCCGTGATTATCGGCGGAACACGGTTGCGATTCCGGTTTCGGATAACGTTCGCGTGCGTCCTGTTTCGTCCTTCTCGGTTGTCCTGCGTACACATCGGAGCACACCCAACAACGCGATATTTTAGATTAGGAGAAGCGATCACGACGTCGTTTAGACTCTAGGTTGCTAGGGGAGTCTTTTAAATGTCTCTTAGAAGACTTTTGGCATCGCGATATTTTTCACTCTCTTTACATATGCGAGATACTCGAGCTAAAATTATGTAGTAGGTGAAAGGTTCAATACCCCTTGACGACAAGGGGCGCGCGAGGGTGCGACGAGGACAAAGCGTTTCTCTCGGTTCACACACGCCGTGAATGACGTAGCGATGTAAATTCGTGTGGTAGATACACTGCTGCTCGACCAAGTCGAAACATGCTTCCTTTCTCGATCTTGTATAATTTACATTGTACTCGTTAAATCTACTCCTAAATCTAGGAAATTATACGAGGAATAAATCCATTTGTTCTCTATCTCTCTCTCTCTTAATTCAATTTTAATTACTTGTAACTCGAAGATTATTGATTCCCTTATATTTCCTACCTTCCTCTTAAGCAAAGATCCAAGTGGATTAAAAGATATAAAATTAATGAATTAAGATTTAAATATTATGCATCTGCTAGATAAATAAATTCAAAGTTATTAAAGAAACAAAATTCTTTTGATATGGAATGTATTATCCTTGATTAATTTAAAGGACTGAGACATTGAAACATTCTAGGTGAGTGTGTCATCCTGCATTATATCTAGGATTTATAAAAGCGACTAATTAATGACTTTATTAGACCCTCTATCCTTCAACGAGACAGACGGTGAACTCAGTTAACCATCCAAAAAATCCAAAATATATGAATATCATTGTCGCTACATGACTATTGCAAGACAATCAAGACTGGCAATCCTCGCGACAGCTCGTGCAACCTTGAAGGGATCGTCACGGGGGCAGTTCCCATGGAGACCGACCGGGAAGCCCTTCGAGAGGCAGCGCTTCGTCGCGCGGCATGAAAATTCGCTGTCGACGCATGGCCTTCGCTTCGGAGATGCCAACTATTTTTATCGACCTTCGCGTGAGGGACGCATCAGCGGGGGAGAGACAGCGTGTACCTTTTATTTCGTACGGAAGCACTCGCTCTCGCGGGAGTGCGGCGGGTGGTGAGTCATCCTAATCGGTTGCTGGTGTGAGTTCTCTTCGTTTTGCCTGCCTGCTGTCTGGGTGGGGTCGGACCCGGTCGAAACGAAAGGGCGCCACGGTATGACACATCGGTATTTTGGAGAAAAATAATCAGGAAGAGGCAGAAAACTTGGTTTGCGTACTGTATCGTATACAGAAACTTGACGTATCCGGAGTTTCGCCTCACTTTCTCCCTCATCAATCTCTTTCTCTCTCTCTCTTTCTTTCCCTCGTATATTTTATTTTTTCCATACATATTTCTTCTCTTCAATTCGATACAATTTCAGTAAAACTTAATTGACTGGTGTCAAATTTATATTCGCAGTAGAGCTTATTTTATCTTCGTGGAATTTCATCGGGACTTGACATATATAGATCGCAAAAAATTAGCGTTTGAAACAAATTTTTAATTACGAAGTCCTGATCGCTCAACTAAAAGAGAGATGAATTTTTCCTTCGCCGTTTAGAACGAGAAAAAGTTTAAAAATATCCTACGCTCTAAATACATTAGCAGATTAAGCAGGGGATTCGTTAACGATTTTATATGCGTGGGAAAGCTATTATAGAAATCCTCGACAGAGAGACCTGTTATTTATAGCTGCATACTTTGCAAGTAAAACACATGAGGTGCATTCACACGCGCATTCTTTTCATTCCTGAGTAAATGTTTTCCACGAAACCGAAATTCTATTAAGAAAATCTACTTAAGAAATTACATTGACAATGTCTCTTCATCCATATTTTATATCTGCGATTCAACAATGATGTAAAATATATTGTATTTATAATTGTATATATCTCTCTCAGAGATTTATTTCTTATGGAATAACATCATGAGAGATATAAAATTAAAAAAAATATAGAATACGAAAAAGCACTCTCGATTTGCTTTTCTTGTTTTAAGATTAAAGATTTTCTAAATAAAGAGAGAATAAGAGAGAAAAAGAGAGAAAATCACATAAAATTAAATTCTTAATTTATATAATTTACAGTAAAAATACAGTATAATTTACAGTAAAAATACAGTATAATTTACAGTAAAAATATCTTTCAACTTGACGTCTCAATCGCGATAAATTAAAAGCGAAATTTCACATCAATCTGCGTTTAATCGTCGACTGAAACAAAGTCTGTATTATATCGATAACTATTGTGAACGAAAGAACGGAAAAAACCAGTATATATCTAATATAATAAAAAAAGCTGATGATATAAATGGACAATGATATTTCAGACGTGAGATTGTAGTTATAGACATTTAAATGCGAGCAATAGAAGATCTATGTATGCGCTTGTGCGACATAACAATGGATAAGCAGTGCACTTTGCACCTTTCTTCCGCTTGACATAAAACAATATACGATATTATAATTTTTAAAAGTGATCCAGAATTGCTTTTTCAGCAAGTGTTATATTTAGCAAGTATTTTCTCTCTCTCTCATTAATATTTTATATAATTTATATATATATATATATATATATATATATATATATTTGTGTATATGTGTTATAGATTTATAAATATAATATAATTATAAATAAATGTATATAATTATATATATATATATATATATATATATATATATATATTTGTGTATATGTGTGTGTGCGAGCTATTGTACTAATATACTGAGAAAAATATATTAGGATAATATATAAGTATCGTGATCAGTCGGGCACTACTTAATCGTCTCATCGCGATGGTAATATTCACGATTATAAAGTAAATGCGATAAAAAGGGTACAGTATAGGCACGTGCGCTCGCAAGAAACGCGAGCACGACAGTTTTGCGCTCATACACGTGTCGCGCTGGTTTCTTGTCGCGACTTTTCGCGTTGCAGTCGCAGCTGCGGCTTTAGAGCGACTCTGCACAAAGGAAGAAGGAAAAAACGTGCACGATATATGATATGTTGAAAGTTCTTCGGTCAAAATTGCCCGAGAGAAGCGACACTTTATTATTTTTCTAATTTCTTCAATAATAATAAGAGTTAATGCAATAAAATCTTTCTTTTGTTTTACTTTAATTCAATATTGTTGTTTCTTTTGAATTGACATTTGATATTTCTGAGGAACATCAGCATCGTGATCTCGTGCCATACTTATAATACTGAATTTTTACGTGACAATATTTCCTCCAGCGATGATGCATCTTGTGTATATTACACATAATGAACCATCCGGTATATCGATTGTGCGATGTACCGGACGTTTGTATGTACCGTTTGTTGTTCCTCTCTCGCATCATACCGCGTCGAACATGGCGTGATACGGATCTTGCCTGCGGTTGTGTTGCGTTCGTATATTTTCTTTATTTTTTTTTCTTTAAATCTCACGGTAATCTTTTGCGTTTCCGACGCATAACGGATTCTGTTGCCAGCTCGAATGAAGAGAGAGGCTCGCGTGACTTTATCGTTGCAATCACGTCGGAAATATAAGTAAATCACTTACGACTCATATTCGAGCTTAAACACTGCGAATTTTCTCCAATTAGTGTCAATAACTTGGAACGAGAACGCGCGAGCCATGTCGTTTTGTGATTCGGAGGCAGAAGCGATTAATTAAGCGTTCACATATGGAACATCAGTCCTTTCAACAGGCCGCGAGTTAAGTCTTGTAGTAATAAAAAAATCATTATTATATAAATGAATATAATTATATTTTGTTGCACTTTTTTTAGAAAATATATTTTTTATTAATATGTTTCTGTATTTTTTACATCATTAATATCTAGAAACTGATGCGACATTTCATATGTTTATAATAGCATTTTTGTATATGACTTTTTTATATATTTTTATATTTTTCTAATTAAATAGAAAAATATTCTCACTTCAATATTCTCATCTCTATGAAAGAATTTTCAAGTTTCAATTAAGAATAAATTAATGAATTAATTATTGACATTAGTATTGGGTTCTTATGTGTCATTAATGAAGAAAAAGAATATCCTTAATTGGAAAACAGAGAGAGTAGAGAGAAGACCGAATAGAGATATAATCGAGTAAATCGAGCGAGATGATGGTATCAGTGCCCTCGGCGATGACCAAGTTCGGCCAAAGACCCGCTTGCAGCTTTTCTTGGACCGATACTTGCATCACACGGCTCGTAAAAGTGCCGCGCCGCTCAAGTTCGAGTATGGCAGGATCGTGCCACATTTATCGTTCTAAATCCGATCGACGTGCTTGTAGGTACTTTTGGATCTCTTTATCGTCGGCGACTATTTATTTACTGTTTTGTTTCATAGCTGCGGTGTCCTTTTGCTTTTTCAAAATATGACGAGCGATGTTCGTTGCCATGTATTGTAGCAATTATGTAAATAAAATATTCAATTAAAATTGTACTAAATTTGCTAAATTTTACATAATATTTTAAAATAAAACATAAAAAATTAAACATAAAAAAATGTACAAAATATTATATAAAATTTAGCAAATTTGATATAATTTTAATAGAATAATATTTTATTTAATGGCTACGAAATTTTTTGAAGAAAGTTCTCGCTCGATTTCCTCAATCGAGTCGACTGAATCGAACGTGTCGACGCATCTTTGCGCTTTAACGCATCGTTGTCCTTGTTCACTGTCGTTGAAAGTACTTCCGTTCGTATTCGTGACTGGAAAATTTAAGAGCGATTTTATCTACCGTGTGTTGACAAAGCGACGTGTGCTTTCACTATTCACACTCTGTGCAGTTTGAATTTTTATGCCAGATGGATATTATTTTGAATTTATGTTAAATCGTTACTTATGTTAAACGTGCAACCAAAAAAATGTGCAAATGAGAAAATGTAAAATTGTAATAGATATTTTTTTAATGATAGATATGCAGAGAGCAAATTAAGAAAAATTAAAAACACATTAAAATATTTATCATTATATAAAGTGATTTTACTTTCCAATTTTCAAGCATAACTTATATAGTTTTTCCCTTATGAACGATGAAAAATAATTCCTTAATAATTCCTTATTAAGTAATAACTTTATAACATAATTTTACTTTGCAGTTTAATTGAGCTCATTAAATTAAATAAACAGTGTGTTTCTTGCTCGTCAAGCTACGAATATCACGGTCACGGTACCTCATAAAAACTAAGGTATGTCTTTCTCGAGTTCAAGGACCTCTTCTTCTGTTATTCCTGCGTGTTTCCTGAACGTGTTACGTGGGAATGCTTCAATTCACCGTTTTATCGGTGGCGCAACATCGCTTTTATGCGTCTCGCGTATAATTATTTCGATATGGATTAAAAAACTTCGATCGCTATGCGAAACAGGAGAGTCCTGTTTCAGAGTCCTGATTTACGGCATTGGCGTGAATAAAACCGGTTCAATGACACGCCGCATCAAGTTGAACGGCTCGTTTACGTTTATCTGCCACTTGCAGTTAGATGCCTGTTCCTATATAGGATGTCTCGCATATATAAACGAATCAGCATATTCATTCGACACGTTCTTTGAATTAGAGCGAAATTTTAATGGATCATAAGATATAAATTAAAAATGTAGATTTTTCGGAATAGATTCTTATAAACTTCGAATACATAATCCTTTCTATTTCTTTAGATAAAGGTGCAAAGAAGTAATAAAAAATTGATACATTTTTGCGCGAATAGTTTTCATTTAATTAATTAAATTAATGATTATAATTATATTATAATTAATGATTATAATTATATTATAATTATATTACTGGCGAAATATAGAAATATTTAATAGGCATTGATAATAAAGGATCGGTGAGAGATTCTAAAAATATGTATAAGATTGATTATAGATGTATAAATAGGCCAAGATATGAATTCTAATAAAGTGAAGCAGATTTGCATATGCAATTTTATCCCATCGTTGATATAAGATGCTATAAATAAATTACACGCAATGTCTAGAGATCGAAATCTTTCGCAATTAATTCTCATACATTTTAATGAAGTAAAGTTTTTTGTCTACTGTTTGTTAAAATTATTCAGTTTATTAAAATTAATTTATTTAAATTTGTTGATTTATTTTAAATCTCGAAAATTCTTTTATTTACGGGAAACAAGAATTTACAGAGGACAATGTCATCGACGATCTTTTCTCTCTTTTTTTCTTTTCTAATAATTTTTTACTATACATAATATCATAGTGGTAAAAAACAGAATGTGTTTTTCGATATTATAATTTCGACATTAACAATAACTGTTATAATTGGGATTATTAAAAGAAGAAATAAAATTATGGTCAACGTGGCTTAAAACAGGCGAAATCACAATGGGATGAGACGTGTATAAATAAAGCGAGAAGCGCGGAAGGGAGCGCTTATCCGGCAAATAATAGCGGTGTTTTGTCTCGCGTTAGTAGACGTTTGCTGGCGATAGCGTTGGGATGAAACTCTCTCTCTCTCTCGAGGATCAATACGCGCAGTGGCGGATTTCTCAATCGGCGCACATAAAGCCTCCCATGCTCTTCGGTGCTTTCCCCACCAAATGTGACTTATAATAACGTTCATGTATCTCGTCACGATTAATATAACATATGTATATCATTTCAAAATAATTTGTACAGAGATTGCGGAAAGATATTCGATAGATAGTGAAGTTTATTTTATGAGAGGAAGGAATGAATGTAATTGGCCTAATAATTAAGCTTTAATTAAATACATACGTAAAATATGAAAACAGATATCCAACGCAATGTAAAATAATTATTTTAAGTCTAATTATTTTGTCTGTATTAAATATTCAATTATAAGATCAATGAGGAATTTATAAAATATAAATAATGTAAATTTTGTGAAATTTCTCCTTTGACACTTTTCTAATTGATAATATAATTGAAGGTTGTTATAGTGTAATGATAAGAGCTTAAAAAATTTTCTTTACTGCTTTACAATTATTTACTTGAGATAATTATATTTGACTATAACTCGAGATAAGCGGATTTAATGACACCTTTAATGATCATTTTATAATTAGTGTATGTGTGCTTGTTTCAGACGTTGAGAAATTATTTTAATTTTGTAACTCGAGTAAGAGCGACCGAGTTCGTCCAGCTACGTCATTACGATGCAGAGCAACGGTTCGGAGAATATAGGATCTGAGAACGGTGTCGATAAATCGGGATGGACAGTATGTATACTAATTAATTAGATACAAATTAGCTTGATATAACTATCTAATTTGTCGAAACTGTGTGAGAATACATTAGTGGCATTGCTGAAAAACTTGGATCATTAAATCTAATTTATATTAATTAGATATCTAATTTATATTTCTTCATTTTTGAAATTGTCACATTAGATATTAATCATTAAATATTCTTGATTATAACGATAGAAAAATGATGTTATTATTTGGATTGCTATTAATTATATTTAATAAATTTAATCAATTTTTTAAACCATTTATTTGGCGGAAATAAAATTAGCGAATTATATTACAATTGATACGATTTTTCTCAGGTTGGATTGATAAACGGGAAGTTTAAGTATCTAACGGCGGAGACATTCGGTTTCAAGATCAACGCCAATGGTTCGAGTTTGAAGAAGAAGCAATTATGGACTCTGGAGGGCAGCGAGCATCAGGTTTTCCTTCGCTCGCACTTGGATCGATACTTAGCGGTCGACCAGTTTGGTAACGTTACATGCGAAAGCGAGGACTCATCGGATCCAGGATGTGCTTTTCAAATACAACTCGCTTCTGATGGTATACATGAGAGAGCTTTTACAATCCTTTTTACAAATCATCAATCACTTATAATATATTAAAATTGTCTTATTTAACTTGTTTTTCATCAAATTATAAATTACACATATATTCTCAAACATAACAGAGCGGATGACGAAACATTCATTATTAAATCAAAGATAATACATATGTTATCAGACATAACAGAGCGGATGACGAAACATTTCGGATGTCTCGATATGAGAATCAATTTTACATATATTGTAGTTATATATGCATCTAGAAATAAACTATATAAACTTATAACTAGAGAAACATCGTAATAGCTGTTTTTATTTTTTGCACTATTTATCGGACAGTCATATTCTAAGCATCCATATTTAACTTAAAATCAAGGCTTTGTAACGAATGATTAAAATTTACATGTATATGTATATTTTGGCGATTCTTCACGGCAACCATGATAAATTCCAGGCAGTGGACGATGGGCGCTGAAGAATATTCAGAGAGGCTATTTCTTAGGCTCGAGCCAAGATGAATTGAAGTGTACCGCTAAAGCTCCAGGCGAGGCGGAATACTGGCTCGTACATCTTGCCGCCAGACCGCAGGTACAACTTAAAAATACCTGTTGCATTTTCAAGTCTTGCAAACAAAGTGTTTACGAAACTATGGTTCCGTTTACCTAATCTAGTCGTTGCGCTATGTATTATACACAATTCTTCTCTAATTATATATTATTTTCTCAACCAACTAATTAAACAGTCTCAAGTCATTACGACATTGCTTTGTTGTGCTATGATTATACTGTATTGCATGGATACCTTTAAATTGTTTTATCTAACTTGAAAATTATTGAAAAACATTTTTCAATAATTTGAAGAATATATACAGGATGTTTCGATAAAGATGAACAATCTTTTGTGGATATGTAGGGCAGATAAAAATAATCATATAAATTCTTATAAAATTTTTTTCTACATATTTCGAAATGATTGTTTTTAAAATTAAAATTTAAGAAAGATTGTTCCTAAAAAATTTTTATATCACTCTGTAGATTTTAATAATTTGTAATTATATATATATATATATATATATATATATATATATATAATATTAATTTTAATACTAATCTTAATCGACTAGGTGAATCTTCGATCGGCCGGAAGGAAACGTTTTGCGCATTTGAGCGCAACTCAAGATGAGATTCATGTGGACGCGCCGGTGCCCTGGGGTGAGGATACTCTATTCACGTTGGAATTTCGTCCAGCGACCATGAGCGACGACGATAGTCACAAGGATCGTGCTAAGTCTGAAGGTGGTCATTACGCGCTACATACATGCAATAATAAATATCTCGCACGTGACGGTAAATTGTTGGACGCTTGCACGCGAGACTGTTTATACGCTGCGGAATTTCACGCCGGTCTTCTCGCGCTTCGGTATGTATATAAAGCTGTCTTAATGTTAATTAGCAATCATTTCGTTGAGCCTTCTGTTTAATTGCCTGCATATGTAATGAGATACAATTATTTATACAAGATGGTGTCGATTAAACATTTTAATATCTCTCACAGAGATATTCATGGCGCATACTTGGCACCCATTGGAAGTAAGGCCGTTTTAAAATCAAGATCAACGACCGTTACACGCGACGAGCTTTTCTCTTTAGAAGAATCTCTACCGCAGGCGTCATTCGTCGCGGCGTTAAATCAACGATACGTTTCCGTGAAGCAAGGTAGACTTTTCTAATGCAATCTCTCGTTGTCATAAAAATATAGATTCAGATTACTAATCAGAAATTGATATTTCGATTCTGGTTAGGCGTCGACGTGACGGCCAATCAAGATGAAATCTCTGGCCATGAGACATTCCAGTTAGAGTTTGATCGAGTGACGAAACGATGGTATGTACGAACGATGCAGGATCGTTACTGGAGCCTGGAAGCCGGTGGTGGTATCCAGGCATCCGATCACAAGCGCTCGTCGAATGCACTCTTCGATTTGGCATGGCAATCAAATGACGGTACGGTCGCGTTGCGCGCAAACAACGGCAAGTTCCTAGCGACCAAGCGATCCGGTCACCTCTACGCGAACGCCGACTCGTTGAATGGCAATGATTCCGATGCTGCCAAGTACTACTTTTACCTGATGAATCGACCTGTGCTGGTGTTGCGATGCGAACAGGGCTTCGTCGGACCCAAAAGCGCGGCCAGTACCAAGCTTGAGTGCAACAAGGCCATCTACGAGACGATACGTGTCGAGCGGTGCGAACGCGGCGTGATCAGATTTAAAGGTAATTTCCTTTCATATAATCCATTTAATTTTCACATTAACCATCAAATTGAGTTAATCATTTTTCTTGGTGACTAAATTATAAATTTTAAACATATTCCATAATATAATATAAATAATATAACTATTAGTTTATCGCATATTATATGAAAAGAATAAGATATTGTTACATTTGTCTCCAGATTACTTGATTTGATTTTATCCATCGTTTATTTATTCATCATAATAAATAGGACAAAACGGGAGATACTGGCATGCGGATAGCGAAGGAGTTACCGTAGATTCGGACATGCCATCCGATGGATTTTATCTGGAGCTGCGTGAGCCGTCACGGATCTGCATCAAGTGCGTGGACGGCCGGTACCTCACCGCGGGCAAGAACGGCGCGTTGCGTTTAGGCGAGTCGGACTACGAGTCCGCTACGAAGTGGGAGTTCTAATGTGGGCAATATATATATAACATAAAAAACGTGCAACGAGCAAGATTTGTACTCCACTGCCTCCTCAGCTTTGGTCGTAACTCGCACAGTACCGTATCCCTTCGAATAACAAAAGATTCGCAGTTTGGGTTAATTCCCCTGTGGCGTACTTAATTAATCGAGCATACCGCGTCGAGCAATCAGCATAAAGTTAACAATATCTCAATATACAATTTTATTATTTCAAATCTTAGTAAAATATTTCCTCAATATATTCAAGACTGATGCGATAAACGATTTCTCCAAAAGTGTAAGACCGGCTTGAATACTTTTATAACTGTCTAGGGTCTATTTTCTATATAATACACAAACTTTTATATCTGTATATTGTAGGTAACTTGCCACGTTGCGAGCTCAATATTATATCTTTCTTGTGTATTATTTGTAACTGATTTTTTATTACATATAATTTTTGTTTTATTATAAAAAAATTAATGATTGTTATTATATTAACTTATTTTATATTAATATATTTTGTAATAAGAAAAGTGATGTAAATCATTAATGTGAAAAAAAGAAAAAAAAAAAGAAAATATATAGATTTTTCTTTATGCTCGTAGCGTGGTATCAAGTTTTTTACTAGTTATGAATACATTTTATTAATTAAGCGAATTATTTAAATGAATACAAATTTATCTTTTAAATAGATACATTCGAAAGAGAGCCAAATCCAACAAGTTGACCAATATTCACGACCACTGCCGCTTTATCGATTCAATATTTCATATTTTATACAGTTTTAATTACCAAGATACATCCGTTACGATCGTAAGTTAGGCAAAATGCATTTAATAAAACGCACACAGAAGAGTTTTGCTATATTCTCTTCGTATGCTTCACACACCTATTACTAGCCTACCGCGTATATTAAATAAGGCCAAACTAAGGCTTGGTGATGGAAAGATTTACAGTAGTATACAGATTCGCGTTTTTCTTCGCTTTTTTTTTACGTTTATTGAGAACGATACACTTCGATGGATATCACGCGTTTTTAGCAGTAAGATAGACTTAATCTTCTTCACTTTTCATAACAAATTGGCAGAGGATCGCCAATGTTATATGTTTCATGTTTTACGAAATTCCTATATAGTACTATATCGAATAGGATTGTATGAAAAATACGAGAATAGATATGTCAGATAGATTATTTCGAAAGACATTGAAATCAATCTCGTGTAAATATACGTTTGCCTCTTCAACATTGTTGTTTTATAATCATAATATATTATCTACGCCTCGCACCACTTAATTTTATATATTACGAGAACGGAACGCGTATTTATGGCGCGAAATGTATGAAAACCGTGATCGTTGAGTATTCTATATCTTTGAATAAGATGTGTCAATGAAATATATGTCTTGATCCATCACGATGACTATTATTGTGTGCCCGCGCGCGTACACACACACATACACATACACTACTTCTTTATATACTTATGTAAGCGGCAATCTCTTTTACTACTTTTTCACGGTAGAAATGCATTAAGAATAATGGATGTAATAAATTAAAGGATATAATAAAAAATTTTTTATTGATCAGAGTTTTGGCTGAGTTGAATTGTTTATTCAATCAGACGTAATTCTTTTCCCAAATATCGTATATATTATCGAACTATATACAGAATGATGTAAAGAATTTACTATTATATCTATTGTACTCAACTTTAGTAACAGATTTTCTATGATAGATTTCTCTGATTGATTTTCTCTTTCATGAAAATATAAGAAATATATTAATGGCATCATTTTTTTATCTACAGATCTTAGTTTGAAAAGTTTATTTTATATGTTAAAAATTAAAAGAGTGCAGGTAACATTTTCATTTGATTTCTCCATTGCTATACATATTATTTAACATTTGTTAGACTTGATTGAACTTTCAGCAACAGAGAATATTATATTGAATGCCAATAAAACAAAAGTGTTAATTATGATCTTAATTTTTTCGCGTGTTATCGCATAAAATATTTATTATAAGTTCATTGCTATTCGACGTCTAGCAGCTCGTTCTTCCACTTCCATGTAGTGTTTAATGAACATCAATTTTAATGTCGGATACATCAAAGGCAAAAGCGGCAATTGTGACAAACTAATGTGCATATTATCATACGCAATACCTACATTGTTTAATTTAGAGCCATTGTCATCATTCGGCAAGGGAGGTATCACTGAATAACGTTGACTGAAATGCGTTAATAGCGTGAATTTCGATCGCATTTGTTCACCTGCCCGTATGGCTTGCGAGGTAGTCGAATGTAACTTCATCTTCGCTTCTTTTGCTAAATCATCTTCCATTGTCGCTTCGTGAATCAGTAAATCGCAGTCTTGACCGAGTTTCACGAGATTCTCACATGGCATAGTATCACCACTGAAAATTTAACATTGTCATAATTCACATATCACATTAAGATAAAAAGTAATGATAAAGAAACCTATTCCAAATTAAATTAAAATTAAAAATAGATCAAAGATTCATTATGTGTAGTTGAATTGAAGTTAATGTATTGTATATGGAAAAGTTTATAAAAAACATACCTGTACACTATTTTTTTTCCATTATTGAGTGTTACAGAAATACCGAAAGAATGAGCACAATGCTTGACATATGTCGTTTTCACGGCTTGCACATTTAATGTTTTGTACATACTTTTGTATTTGTGCTCCGTTGGTTCATGTACATCCATGAAGAATTCGTTGTTCGGAATTAGTGTCATTTGATGCAAAATAGGTTCGAAGCGCATATGATATAATCGTAACCACATAGCAATATATGTCGGCGCGAATAGATACAAAGGATCTTGCGTGATCTTTTTCCTTTCTTTCAGAAAACCAATCAATCCAATATGATGATCAGCATGTGGATGTGATATGTACACCGCCTGAAATATAATTCGTGCAAGTGTTATAAAAGCCATCATTGCAAAATTATGAAATATATAGAAGCATTAGTATACCTTGATTGTTTTTATGATTTTATCCATCTTATATTTTCCATAGATTTTCGCGATTTGTCCGAACGTGCCCTCACCACAATCTAGCAACATACTGTGATTTTGATCCATTCTTAGGAGTATACCGCTCGTATTTCTGACTTTACTTGGAATGCTAGAACCAGTGCCCAACATAATGATCTTTGGATATTCCTTTCCAATAGATAATCTTTCTTTTTCGATGTTTATGTTTGTTTGCAGATCTTTCAACATTTCGGAAAAACCTTCGATTTCATAAACCTCCTTTATATATTCTTCTGGATGCAATGATACTTCATTCATCGTATCATATTTTATTTCTGGTTGTAAGTGAATAGTATGATTTGTTCTGGGACGATGTATGAGGGGCAAATCGTTCGCCTGAAAGAAAAAAATTTGTATTTATGGCAATGAAAAAATATTGCGATACATTTGAGATTAAGACAAACAACTTTGAGATATCTCACATATCTTACCCGTGTTTTTTTTTGAAAACTTTTTTCGTTTAAAAAAGGAAATATTTCAGAGTGCAACATATGAAGTTTGTGCTGATGCCTGTGAATCGCTTCAGTACCCATGCACTCATTGTCCTCATTCACGACTATGTGACGCGTGTTGCTATCAAATTTGTTCATCCAGTCTATGTAACGAGGATCATCTATCACTCTCTGAGGTGTGAAATGAATAATGCAATATGGCCTATCATTTTCGTTAGACATTGTTGCTGTTGCTTGATGTTGCACAAAAGCAGGGTGATTTACAAAGGATTCCAAATAATCTTCCAATGGGCATTCTACAACTATGCATAAATAAAACTTAAAAAAAAATAAGAAATTAATGTTTAACATAATCATCTAACTATTTATAAATCATTTTAAAACCGTTTGTCAACATACTTAAGAAAACAGGGCCTGGCGTTGTTGGAGAGCAGACATCTTTACTGAGAACGACTGTACCATCAGGAAGAGTAATATCTTTGCCAGCTTTGAGTTGACCAAATAAAGGGCCAGGTTGTACACCTTTCTCTACACACTTCTCCAAGGATAATGTGCCTGCTCGAGGGTGCAATCTACAAATATAGGACATTGCACTCGATATCCTTGTCTTCTCAGACTTTTCTTCAACTTTCTGTGTTTTTTTCTCTTTTTCTACTCTGTTATCAAATACTCGTTTGCCATTAGAATTGATCGTATAGTTATAATAATTAATATTATCAATCTTTTCTTCTCCTATATTATCTATAGACTCTTTTTCTTGTACACTTGATTTAGTAATAGGAACATATGATACAGACATTACTGAATCTGTATATGGCTCTGATTCGTCACATTTTGCTTCCTGAATCTTCAGAGCTTGTAACATCACAAATTTCTTGACTGCATCAAATAATTCTACAGTCCCTTTAGGGCCATGTACATCAATTTTTGGCACTCCAGCTTCTTGTATTGTTAAAAGCATTCCTGGCATGCCACCTAAGTTATTCCACGATGTTGATGTTACAAATATATGTTCCAATTTTATTAATTTGTATTTATGTTCATATGCTAACCTCTGTGTTCCCTCCCCGCAATTAAAAATATAACTAATATGACCTGCTGTTAAGTAAACACATCTTGGGGCACCACGAGCCCCGCTGCCTAGAATCTACAAATAAATTCATATATTAATTAATATTAATATTGAATTATAACTTAAGGAAAAATATACTTTTATTTAATAGAGTCCAAGAAATTTTTGGAATATTTTTTATTATATCATTCGTCACAGTATACTAACTTGTAGTGATACGTTTACATTGCCAAGATATTTTACAGATTTCTTTTTAAGTTTTTCCCTTGTTAATTGCATATTGAGCACGTGCGTAGAGGAGCGCGGCATGACTCCGTAATACTTATAACAGTTTTGCTGTAAATTACGTTTTTTTATAAAAAGAGATAGCAATGTATGATTCACATGGTATACACATGAGATTATTTTAGACCTCATTCGTTCGATTTTTTTTGTTATCGTGTCAAAAGCGTTTGTCAGAAAATAAGTTAAATAAGTTTTACTTGAATACGTGTATATATTATTTAAGTATGAAATCTAATCATTTTTAATGAAACACATAACCCCACTGAACGTATGTGCACGCAATAATCAGCAATCTTGGATCATGAATTTTTAGACGCATGCGCACAATATATAGTATATTAAGCCGGATCTACATTGGTCGTATCGTAAAGGCTATTCTACAATGGCCGTAGCATAAGATTGTAAGGCCGTAGTCGTAAGAAATTGACCAATCCCAGTTGAAGTTCAGAAGAATAATCAACTGTGATTGGTCAATTTCTTACGACTAGGGCCTTACAATCTTATACTACGGCCATTGTAGAATGGCCTTTCACATCATCTACAATGGCAGTAAAATTAATGGATTAAAGTTGTAACTTAAGGAATTGGCCAATCACAGTCAAGCATTAAGAGAATACTCGATTGTGATTGATCGATTGGTCAATTTCTCGAGTTACAGCTTTAATCCATTAAATCTACTGCCATTGTAGATGACGCTTCAATGTCGCAAGGCGTAAGTCGTAGGTAAAGTCACTAGATTAACAAAGTACCGCAATTTTGATTTCAATCAGATAAGCTAGAGCAAAAATGGCGTCCGATAGTATAGATATAGGCTGCGATTGTTGCATTTCTCCACGCAACAACCTGACATTTTTGATATTTTCTTCTTTTTCTGCGCAACAGAAGGAGTTTTCTCACCTCACACACAACAGGACACAGGACAAACCAGGATCAAGGTTAAAAAAATTGCACTTAGTATATATAGCTACACGAAGTGTGCACTATCTGCACTATCGGACGCCATTTTTGGGGCTTAATCTAGTGACTTTACCCGCGAGAATGTCAAGGTTCGTTCGAACGCGTGACACGCGTAAACAATACACGTATGTATGTGCGCCAACAGCTCTTTTAAGAAAATACTCAGGACTGAAACAGTTTCACCAACTGGTCAATTGACGAGTTTTTTGTATCAGTGATTGGTAGAACTGTCTCATATATGAAATAGTTGAATTGAACTTTTTTGAAAAGTTTATTCGTCGTTGTCGCGATATTAACGTCCGGAATAAGTGGAATATATTCATAAGTTATATACAATTTTATTATTAATAAATAGTTGATTGCTCTCGAAATACGATACTCAATTATATCGATAGGAATCAAAATTATAAATTATTACTTTGTTGCAATCTTTACGAACAATGATTATTCTTCTATTTTTATTTCGTTTCTATCCTAATATATATGTGTACACACACACACACATTTAGAATTCTAATATAATAAATAAATATTCTCTCTGATATCATTTGATCTAAATATAATTTGATTCAGAACGCGCAATAAAACGATCGAATAAAAAACGGATAATTACATCGGATAAAACATAACGGAAATATATATTTTTAATGTTATATACAAGTGTATTTATATACAAGTATATCTTTAGTCACACACATACACACACACACACACACACACACACACACACACACACACACACGTACACGTACACGTACACACGGATTAATTATTTATTAAACACACATCTTTAAAGTCACACACACACTCACACACACACGTACGCGTACACACAGATTAATTATTTATTAAACGATTAATATACTTTGTGAAGTTATTTCCATTTTTATTTGCAATTGTGATCTTTAATAAAGATTTCTCATCATAATAAAAAAATTTTATATCGTTTATCAAAAGTTTAAATTAGATTTAAAAGTATATTATTGCCTCCTTTCGATAATAATTGATTATTTCACTGTACCTATTTCGTGAATAGCTATCATTACAGAGATCGCGTAGAGTTTGACAATGCAATAAAATTAATAATAAAATTCCAATAAAATTAAATACAAATTAATTATAATAATTAAATATAAATTTGTTTATAATTAACTTTTTCTACGTTGAGAAAAGTTCTTCGTTTCTTTTGGAAATCTTAAAGATTCTTTTAATTAAATTTTACAAAATATATAACTATTAAATTTATAGTATTTAATATTTAGAAATAAATAGATAATATTTCATTTTTATATAGATTAATTATACGATATTATTTATTAAAAGAACTAATATATCTTTTATGGATCTTTTTGTTAAGTTGATTATTTAGATCTACGATTCGATTGTTTTACTGCATTTCAATCCGAATTATATATTTAAATGATCGAAAAATAAAACGATAATAAAATAATAAGCAATATATCTATTTTAAAAATAGTGTATATAAATAATAAATAATAAATAATAAATAATTTTTATAAATTATTCACCGCATGTCTCTGTGGCTGCTTCAGCCTCTCTCCCTGCTTTCTGTCCGATACTTTTCCAGATGTCCTTCTCTTTTGTTGTTTCATCCTTTGTTGTTTCCTCGTAGCAGTCACGTATTCACTCGCGAACAAACAATTATATTTCAGTTAATTATATTTCAGTCATATACAGAAACGATCTCCACTTTGCAGGGCACTCCCGATCGCAAAATAATCATACGAGATACGTATTTTTATAATATTATTATTATTTTATTATTATTGCAAGAGAGGAACACAAAAATTACAATAATTCGCTCGATTTTTAAACGAAGCCAAAATCATGCACCACTCGATTCTTACACTAATTAACTATTTCTATTTGTTGATGTATAATATATGCATAATAACGCGAATCATAAGATTAAAATATTAAAGTAATGTAAATTGATGATACAGCAATCGTTTAATTAATATGATATATATGCATGCAGTTTAGGAAAGTTTAAAACATCGGGCGAAATCGAATTTCATGCAATTCTATGCAATGTTAAAGAAATAATTATTATTCGTAAAGTTCGATAATCGGAGAATATTGTGAGAAAATTTGTAATTTTTGCCCCTTTCGCTTCAATTTTTATTTGCAATAATGAAAGATCGCGTTTCGATGAATTTATCGTCGCCACAATTGCATTTATTATAAGAGTTAATTAATTGTCATTTGTAATAGTCGAATTATTATATTTCGATCTAATCGCGATCGTACCTTTAGGAAAAGAATTCGATAATACGGAGCGGTCCGTATCGCTACTTTCTCCGTTGGAATGTCGCCGTGCGAATGAGGGGAGGTCGTCGCGTATATAAACAATAGCGCGCTACGTCACAAGACCAAATGACGTCACAAGGTCGAATGACGTGTTAGCTCGCTGCCGAAATATTTAACGCGTACTGTGACGTATGTGAGAATTGTATTTATATACAAGTATATTTTTAAAGTCACACACACACACACACACACACACACACACACACGCGCGCGCGCGCGCGCACACGCACGCACGCACGCACGCACGCACGCACGCACGCACGCACGCACCCACACACACACACACACACACACACACACACACGTACACTGAGAAAAAAGTTGTTAACTCGACTAAACCGTTTAACTAAATTATTATTTTTTTAATTGAAATATTGAAATAATCAAGTTAAATAAATGTCATGTTAGATTTATAATAGTTAAATATTCCAATTAAAAAGGCAATAATTTAGTTAAATGGTTTAGTTAAGTTAACAACTTTTTTTCTCAGTGTACACAGATTAATTATTTATTAAACCTCACGAGATGTATTAATCGTTTAATAATATAAATGTATTTATATCCAAGTATATTTTTAAAGTCTCACACACACACGTTCATTGAGAAAAAAAAGTTTTTGTTAACTCAACTAAACCGTTTAACTAAATTATTATTTTTTAAATTAAAATATTGAAATATTTAAGTTAAATAAATGTCATGTTAGATTTATAATAGTTAAATATTCCAGTTAAAAAGGTAATAATTTAGTTAAATGGTTTAGTTAAGTTAATAACTTTTTTTCTTTTACAATTAGTCTTTTCTCTGTCTACTATTTGATTGTTTTATTACGCTTTTAGAAAGTCAAGTTCTACAATGTAACTTTTAATGTTGTATTTCATATAAAATTATTATTTTAAACATAATAATTTTCTTTCTTTGCATTTCTATCATGAATAGACATTTCCAACCTTTACTAAAAAACTAAAAATATCCCTCAATTTTTTCTCTCTTTGGACAATTTATTTACATTTATATATAATTCTCTTTATTCCTTTAAAAGTGAACATCGAGAACAAGGCACATGAGTATTGTAAATGTCAAAAAATGATCGTGCGAATATTATAGTTGTGAATATATAAAAATAAATGCAATATACTATGAATTTTCTACGTTATATATTGAATCGAAATTGCACAAAA
Organism: Camponotus floridanus; assembly: GCF_003227725.1. Classification (NCBI taxonomy): domain Eukaryota; kingdom Metazoa; phylum Arthropoda; class Insecta; order Hymenoptera; family Formicidae; genus Camponotus; species Camponotus floridanus. Next base: position 8,971 of record NW_020229260.1, on the reverse strand, counting down.
GAGGAAAAGAAGAACAAGTCTATGAATAGACATTTCCATTTTTTATTAAAAAATTAAAAATATCTTTCAATTTTTTCTGTCTTCGGATAATTTATTTACATTTATATATAATTCTCTTTATTCCTTTAAAAGTGAACATCGAGAACAACTCTCTTTCTTCAGGCAAGTCTACATATATGACCAATATGATTAATTGATTCCATCTTTATATATTTATCATTATGTGCTATTAATTAAAGCCGTAACCAATATTAATTAAAGCCGTAAACAATATTTCAGAAATCAAAGTTGTGCGAACGTTGCGCGCAGGAATGGTCATGTGCAGAAACGAATGCGCAGTGGTTCGGCCGCCATGTTGGCGCGTCATAGCTACGTCATACGCGTCATACGTGACTCGGAGTCATACGCAGTTACACGGATCGTCGAACGTCCGCATTTTTCGCGTCTTTTAACCGTTTTTAAACGAATATCGTGAGTGAACGAGCGTCGAAAGTGTCCAAGGATGATCGCGCGACTTTCATAGTGTGTCGATGAAAACGCGCGACAGCGATTTTTGACGATATTCAGTGATGGCGTCATCGCGAAGATGGAACGAAGTCACGTCGCGTTATTTGCGCCCTTGATGATGATTATCGGATGCGAGCGAATATCGGGAATGCCAAATAAAGTGTCGCGCGTTCGCGTTGATGATATCGTGTGCATCAAGATCGGAATGGGACGTCCCGAGGCGAGCGAATGGCCTGTGGAACAGCGGCCTGTGGAACAGCCGGTGAACGGTGAGTAGATGTGATTTATTATCATATTTGCGTGACAATTCGTGCTCATTCGACGCTTATACAGCATCGCGATGTCCCGAATTACGTTCAAACAAATCGGCGCCGCATCATAATTCGATGCGATGCCGTGCAATTCAAATAAAGTCGATCGCGTGAAGATGGTTATGCTAGAAGCGATTTCAAATTTATTTTATATACGCGCAGTGCTGCACAGCCTATCTTGTAGGGCTGCCAACTGTTAAACGATAAATTTGTTTGATCTAATCTAACCCAACCCAACCTAATCTCTCAGTGTCTTTGGATATCGAATGTAAATACAAGCGTATGCTGCCTGGATTGTATCATGCTTTCAAAAATAATATTTAATTATTTCATTAGTGTATTACATTTTATTACGTAGTATATTAATCGCATTAAATGTGCGACGTACAGTTTTACACATTTTAATGAGGAGCATATAATATAATTGGTTAGGTTAGATTAAATTAAAACAAGCTGCTGTGATTCATTTAACGTAATAGGATTAATTTGACGAATGTGCAGCTATTGAAGTTACATGATATTTGTGGACACATTTTTAAAGTAATCATGAGTGTCTTATCTCATCTCGATTACATGAAATTAAAATATAAAATATTTATGTATTCCACATTAACGTTATTCATTACAAGTACTATATTACTACATTACAAGTACTTTCTTATATCTCAATCATATTCAACCATTTATTTCATCGATGAAGCTTTTTATATATCGCAGACAATATGATACTGTTTGTGGAATTTTACACAGGTAATACATGGCACAAAAATAATTTGTTCTAAAGTATTGTGCGCATTTCTCAAAAATAAATCAAATTAAATTATTTTCAGAATCCAAAAATCGCTACATTGCCAGGATTGTATCTTATTATAACTGCGATATTATCACCTTTTAATATGTGTGCGCAGTATTACATACATAAAATATATAAATTTATTTGAAACGTATGGAAATCTCTATCTTATTTATAATATTTATGATATTATAAAAGAAAATTGCAACTCTAATGAAACAGAGCGGTGAAATAATTGGTTGATATTTATGCTGGTCTACAATATTTACCCTTTTTTCACCATTAGACTGGTGCTTTTTTTATTATACAGATGTTATCTGTAAATATAGTACTCGTAATGTTGTTTCTGTATCACTGTAAGCACACAAAAATGATAGCATTTGCAAGTAATTATGTTATACTTATATATCATAAGAAAGAGAAAATAAAATTAAAGTTGAATACTGAATGTGTTCTAAAGTAAATCTCATCTAAATAAATAAATACATAAATGTGCGCCTCACATTCCTCATGAAAAAAATACATAATATTAATCTTTATGTATTATTATTTTTAGATTTGTTTTTTATTCTTTTAAATTCTCTAGATGCACTTTTCTTCTCTCTTTCTTTCCAACTACTAAATATAGATCTATCATTTTTAATATAGATCTGTCATTTTTAGTGTACATTATTGCAGTAAGTGGAATAAAGAGCAAATCTTTTTGCACATTTAAAATGTACAGGAAAGTCAGTTTTATCTGATGCGTTTTTTTCAATAGAAATATCTGAAAAAATTCATACGTCTTTTTTAATCTTAGTCTTTCTAAATAAAAATTAGAATAATAAATTTGCAAAATAATTTGCTTTAATATATTTTTAGTGCAAACATATGAAGCAAAGTGCTCAAGGTGCATCACTATGAAAACATCGATAGAATAAAAAATAAATCGTATACAAGAAAATTAAAATATTTACACTACATATTTGATATAGCATTTAATCGATATGTGCAGTAATACGGTAAAATCTAATTTTCTCTCGAATTTTTTCACGAAATTTAAACTACTAAAAAAATATCAAATATTCAAATTGTTCAATAGTCTTGTGAAAGAAGCAGTTCTCGCTTAAAGAATCTTTAGAAAAAAAAATAAAAAAATTCTAAAGAAAAAAAAGGACAAGAAATTTTAAATCTCACATGGATATTTAATTTTATACTAATATTTTTAATGTAACACTTCATTTATAAAGATTTTATTTTGTGAAACGTTTATACATAAAAGTACAATGATTATACGGCTTCTTTAATCTATTGTTTCATCTTCGCATGGTTTTCGTTTAAATAATAAAATATTTGTGCCTCTGGATATTTTTCTTTGGAAGCTTTATGCAATGTGTGTAACTTAAATCTGTTAACGTACAAGTATTAGAGTAACGGAATAAGTATATGTAATTTGATTAAAAACACATGTTTTACATGAATTTTTAATTACATATTTTGTTATGTTACAAATAAAAAAATCATGCTTGCGCGACGCGATTCTAACAATTTACCGACATGCACAAAATGATGACTTTACCGGCAGTCGAAGTATCTGGACTACGTAATTCTGGCGTTTAACGCGAATGCAGATGGCGATACTAAACAGCAAAGAAAGATGGCTGCATGAGTGAAACGCGAGGCGCGAAATATTGCATTTCGTATATCGTTCTTTGCGAAAAAAATGTGTGAAAGTGTTTTACGTATTCGCGATTAACAGTTCGGTATTGATGAATACTAATCAACGCAAGTATAATTTGTCGTGCATTGGATATCTCTTCAAACTCTGTATATGAATCGCTCTCAGTCTTTTAAAATGCAAAACTAAATATTATAAGATTTGACTTTGGAAAAGCGCGATAAAACAATCGAATCATTCGTAATTCATATCATTAGCATAATATACTATGAATTTTCTACGTTATATATTGAATCGAAATTGCGCGAAAGAGGAAAAAAAGAACAAGCCTATGAATAGACATTTCCATCCTTTACTAAAAGAAAAAGAAATTAAAAATATCTCTCAATTTTTTCTCTATTTCTTCGGGCAAGTCTACATATATGACCATGATTAATTGATTCCATCTTTATATATTTATTATTATGTGCTATTAATTAAAGCCGTAGACAATATTCAGAAATCAAAGTTGCGCGAACGTTGAGCACAGGAATGGCCATGCGCAGAAACGAATGCGCAGTGATTCGGCCGCCATGTTGGCGCGTGACTGCTACGTCATACGCGTCATAGTACGTCATACGCGTCATACGTGAATCGGAGTCATACGCAGTTACACGGATCGTCGTACGTCCGCATTTTTCGCATCTTTTAACCGTTTTTAAACGAATATCGTGAGTGAACGAGCGTCGAGAGTGTCCAAGGATGATCGTGCGAGTTTCATAATATGTCGGTGAAAGTGCGCGACAACTGTTTTTCACAGTTCAGTGATAGCGCGATCGCGAAGATGGAGCGAATTTACGTCGCGTTATTCGCGCCCTTGATGATGATTATCGGATGCTAGCGAGTATCGGGAGTGCCGAATAAAGTGTCGCGCGTTCGCGTTGATGATATCGTGTGAATTTGTGTGCATCAAGATCGGAATGGGACGTCCTGCGGCGAGCGAACTGTCCCGAGGAGGAGCGGCCTGTGGAACAGCCGGTGAGTAGATTTGATTTATCATATTTACGTGACAATTCGTGCTCATTCGACGCTTATACAGCATCGCGATGTTCCGAATTACATTCGGACAAATCGGCGCCGCATCATAATTCGATTCGGTGCAATTTTTCAATTCAAATAAAGTCGATCGCGTGAAGATGGTTATGCTAGAAGCGATTTGAAATTTATTTTGTACGCGCGCGCAGTGCTGCACAGCCTACCTCGTAGGGCTGCCAACTGTTAAACGATAAATTTGTTTGATCTAACCTAACCTAATTTAATCTAACCTCTCAGTGTCTTTGGATATCGAATGTAAACACAAGCGTATGCTGACTGGATTGTATCATGCTTTCAAAAATAATATTTAATTATTTCATTAGTGTATTACATTTTATTACGTAGTATATTAATCGTATTAAATGTGCGACGTACAGTTTTACACATTTTAATGAGGAGCATATAATATAATTGGTTAGGTTAGATTAAATTAAAACAAGCTGCTGTGATTCATTTAACGTAATAGGATTAATTTGACGAATGTGCAGCTATTGAAGTTACATGATATTTGTGGACACATTTTTAAAGTAATCATGAGTGTCTTATCTCATCTCGATTACATAAAATTAAAATATAAAATATTTATATATTCCACATTAACATTATTCATTACAAGTACTATATTATTTTGCTTATATCTGAATTTTATTATCACATTATTTCATCGATGAAGCTTTTCATATACCGCAGACAATATGATACTGTGTGTGGAATTTTACATAGGTAATACATGGCACAAAAATAATTTGCTCTCAAGTATTGTGCGCATTTCTTAAAAATAAATCAAATTAAATTATTTTCAGAATCCAAAAATCGCTACATTGCCAGGATTTTATCTTATTATAAATGCGATATTATCACCTTTTAATATGTGTGCGCAGTATTACATACATAAAATATATAAATTTATTTGGAACGTAATGAAATCTTTATCTTATTTATAATATTCATGATATAAAAGAAAATTGCAACTCTAATGAAACAGAATGGTGGAATAATTGGTTGATACTTATGTTGGTCTACAATATTTATCCTTTTTTCACCATTAGACTTTTGGTGCTTTTTTTATTATACAGATGTTATCTGTAAATATAGTACTCGTAATGTTGTTTCTGTATCACTGTAAGCATACAATGATAGCATTTGCAGGTAATTATGTTATACTTATATATCATAAGAAAGAGAAAATAAAATTAAAGTTGAATACTGAATGTGCTCTAAAGTAAATCTCATCTAAATAAATAAATGCATAAATGCGCTCCACATTCCTCATGAAAAAAATACATAATACTAATCTTTATGTATTATTTTTAGATTTGTTTTTTATTCTTTTAAATTCTCTAGATGCACTTTTCATTTCTGCTCTCTTTTATTCCAACTACTAAATATACTACTAATCTATCATTTTTAATATAGATCTGTCATTTTTAGTGTACATTATTGCAGTAAGTGGAATAAAGAGCATATCTTTTGGCACATTTAAAATGTACAGAAAAGTCAGTTTTATCTGATACGTTTTTTTCAATGGAAATATGTAAAAAAATCTGAAAAAATTCATACGTCTTTTTAAATCTTATTCTTTCTAAATAAAAATTAGAATAATAAATTTGCAAAATAATTTGCTTTAATATATTTTTATTGCAAATATATGAAGTAAAATGCTCAAGGTGCATCACTATGAAAACATCGATAGAATAAAAAATAGATCGTATACGAAAAAATTAAAATATTTACACTACATATTTGATATAGCATTTAATCGATATGTGCAGTAATACGATAAAATCTAATTTTCTCTCGAATTTTTTCACGAAATTTAAACTACTAAAAAAACATCAAATATTCAACATCAAATTGTTTTATAGTGCGAAAGAAGCAGTTCTCGCTTAAAGAATCTTTAGAAAAAAAAGTACAAAAAATTCCAAAGAAAAAAAAGGACAAAAAATTTTAAATCTCACGGATATTTAATGTCTCATGGATATTTAATTTTATACTAATATTTCTAATGTAACACTTCATTTATAAAGATTTTATTTTGTGAAACGTTTATACATAAAAGTACAATGATTATACGGCTTCTTTATTCTATTGTTTCATCTTCGCGTGGTTTTCGTTTATAAAATATTTGTGCCTCTGGATATTTTTCTGTCAGAAAATGCAGTTTTCCATATTTCGCTAACAATTGTATTTTTCTCGTTCGTTCAAATCCAACATTCCAATTTTCTTTCGTAAGACGGAAGTTTAGTAAAGAATGGTAGTAATTTCTTCTTTTTAACACCATTCTTTTGTCCATTACATACTGCATAAAATCGAGAGACTTATTGGACGGTACTTCTGGTTTTCTGATTTGCGTTGGTGAAACAAGTACTACTGGATAATTCCCATTTTCTGATTTAACTTTGACTAAATGCTATCATTTTTCATCTGCAAATTGTTGATATTTCTGCAAATATTTCCATTATTTTGAGATTGATTTGTTTCATGATATATTGCAATAATTAAAGTATGATTACTGATATAATCTGCCATGAGACTACAGAGAAAGCCAGCTTTAATTCTTTATTTTGTTCAATATTTTTAATAACATAATAATTAAATTAAAGTTCTATGAAAATATGCTTGAAATACTAAATAAAAAAGATTGTTTCTTATGTACAACCTTATAAAGTTTAAGTAAACAAAAAATCATTGTTAATAATATACATATATAAATTGATAATTAAATAAAACAATTAATTAATTAATCGACACAATCCACGTTTTTTTTTAGCTTTATGTCTAACATATATATATATATATATATATATATATATATATGTATATATATTTTTATAAATAAAAATGTTTCTTTCTAATATAAATTAAATAAAAAGTATAATATGCCTTTAAATACTTTATATTCACACCTACTGCAATAAACCAAAGAATGCTTTTACATTCCTCCTTGTACTTTGGCATACATATCCTTTATGCCAATTATGTCGCAACATGCTTTTATCGCATGATGACAAACAAGCCCATTATCCTTCATGAATTTTCTTTACAAATATTTTTATATTCTCAAACTGTGTAAAGAAATCATGTAACACTGAAAAATACAAAATGATATTAAAGAGAAGAAATAAATTTTATATTATATAGTATTGACAAGTATTTTCTTACCAGTGTTCCTTATATGTAGGAATATACATTAATTTTTGACCAGCCCTATTTTTAATCGTCTTTAGGGATGCTTTGGCTTTTGATAACGCAAATCCAGCCAATCCATTTCCATTCCCAGTTACTATAAATGAATTGATTCTAGTCTTACGTGCTAAATTACTGGTCATACAAGTTATCATTTTGTTTTCCAAAATCCAGGTTTCAAAACTTTCAAATGTATCTGCAGAAAACAAAGATATTAATTATATATGATTCTAATATTTAGAACTGAAACATAAAAAAAAAAAATTGAAAATAGACATCGTATCACATGATTTTTGTATGTGTGTAATTTAACCATTATAATCCAATAATAGCATAAATATTAACCTTTTCCAATAAGATCTGATTCAATGCTTCTGCCATCCATTGTAACACTCCTCCAACCATATTCCAATGGCAATAATTTTATTTGCATTGGTCTGGTCTGACTTTGTGGTAATTCCATAAGTTTTTGCTTTCTTTCAAGATTTACAAGCAGTTTCAGCTGTTGAATTAATTCTTTTCCTCTAAACACAGAAGTGTTCAGACCAGGAAATTGTATTGGAATTTTTCCCATGCCAATAACTTGCTCCTTATTTAGGTCTCTTTTCACTACTCTTCTTGCTCTACCTCTGCATCTTCCTACATTACTGATACTTGTCACATCCTTTCATAATTCATCTTCAGGTCTTATAGAACAAAAGCACAGTGAAATACAAACTATTTTCTACTGTAAATATAAACTATTATCAAAATGCTATATCCATAAAAGTTCTACTTACTATTCGCAAAGAACATAGAGTTTCTGACATTATTTAATAAAGTGACTATTTTTAATAAATGTGAATGACTGACAAGCAATAAATTAAACAATATTAAACAATAATATATACCTGAAAAAAATTTCATAATTTTATTAGAATTAAATTGATAAATTAATTTTAAATACATATATGTTAATTACATATAATGATATATTTCATTTGCGTTACCATTATTTACAGATTAAACATTTTTATCAAATTATTTACAACTCTACAAATATGTAGCATACGACAAGCCATTTTTTAAATCTATAAAACAAACAACAAAATTGTTCATAGTTTTCACTCTGTTTTGTCATAGTCTGCTCTTAGGCGATCTCTGAAAGCAATGCATCCTATAAACAAAAAAATATAAACATGAACTACGTAGTCAAATTTACGAATGTTTTCTATGGGTAACATAATTTCGGATTATATTCCATGCCTCGTTCACGAAATGTCGATAACATAAGTAACGCAAAACGTTTGTATATATTAAATAAATTTGTAATATAAATAAGTTTTGTGATCTCTCTCTCTCTCTCTCTCTCTCTCTCTCTCTCTCTCTCTCTCTCTCTCTCTCTCTCTATCTTTTATCTATCTATCTATCTATCTATCTATCTATCAAGTATAATTATTAAAA